>NC_056578.1:21432137-21789637 GCF_018340385.1 Cyprinus carpio
TTTATTCAAAAATGGGGGGGGGGGCTATTATTGATTATTTATTATTGAATATGTCTATAATGTTATATTATTTTTATTCTTCATTCAACAGGTTTCTCCTGGGTTGATGGTAGAAACCGAAGAGTATTACGTCAAGTACAAAAACTAGTAAGTCAGTTAGGCACTGCTTTTGTCAGCTTTAACTGTTTTCTCTGTTCGCTTTCAAGCTGGAAAAAAATTGTTTTTCATATTGCTAAAAACCAGGAGCAGCTCAGAGAACAATTTAGTCATGTGTTGATGAGCATGCATAATTTAGTGTATGCGTAAGGAGCATTCAGTAATTATGTAAACTTGGGTCTGTTGTAGCTCATATCTTCACTGTGAGTGGGCGACGGAGCAGCATTTAGAGAAAGACAAGAGGATCCAGCAGAAAATCAAGCGCTTCAAGATCAAACAGGCGCAGAAAGCACACTTCTTTGCTGATGTAAGAATGCCTGTGTTTGTTTCTAACTTCAGAAAACACTGTGTTCTCACAAAAATATTTTGTATGATGCTTTTCAGGTTAAATGTCATGTCATGTCAAATGTTAGTCCTAATAATCGCTGGGGAGACGAACAGGATTTATGTGTAATTATTAATGATGTGTATGTGTCTGTGTGTTTAAATGGAGGAGGAACCATTCAATCCTGACTATGTAGAAGTGGACAGAGTTCTCGAGGTCTCATACTGTGAGGACAAGGACACTGGAGAGGTAGCCATTGCTCTGTGAATTGTGTGTGTGAGTGTGGTTAGCACTCTCTCTGTAGTTCCTGGCAGTGCATTTTGTGTAAGTCTCAAAACCTTCTTTTTGTGTGCATGTGTAGCCGGTGGTGTATTACCTGGTGAAATGGTGCTCATTGCCGTATGAGGACAGCACATGGGAGCTGAAGGATGATGTAGACCAGACTAAGATCAAAGAGTTCAAAAAGCTGCAGGCAGCAAAACCAAACACCAACAGAGTGGTGAGACCGTCTCTCTCTTGCTTCCTCTAATACTATTATATTATATCATATTATATTATTACCATTCAAACATGTTTTTTTATTTTTATTAATAATATCATCCAGCAAGTATCTATTAGCATTTCTATTCTAAATAATAAATGAATAATAAATAAATAAATGTTTTTTAAGCAGTAAATCAGAATATTAGAATGATTTCTAAAGGATCGGCTGAAACTGAAGATTAAAGTAATGGTTGCATTTTAATATATATTAAAATAGAAAATGTTTTTACAGCCTTGGTGAGCATAAGATATTATATTATTATTTATGTAATGCATTCACCATATATTCCTCTTAATAACATGCAATGCCTCTGAGCTCCAGGGACCTTAAACAACTCTTTAACATGCCTAAAGTGTGCTTTCCTGGATACATAATACTCACTTCTCCATCATTTGGTGAATTACTGTTGCCATAATCACTAGAGATTGTACTCAAACTTCCCTTTTAGGATGCAGCTATAATTTATATATAAAGGAGACATGTTTGCACTGCAAAGTATTTAAATATGCATGCCGAATAGGTGTTGCAGAGCAGTTAGTGCCTGGTTAAACTGTATTGCAGGTAGTTAGTGTGTTTAATTGCAAGTTTTGGTGCTTGAATACCATTTACTGAATCCACTCTCAGGAACGTCCACCGCCGAGTCACTGGAAGAAGCGGGAGCAATCACGAGAGTATTGTAATGGAAACTGTCTCAGGGATTACCAGCTGGAGGGGGTCAACTGGCTTCTCTTCAACTGGTACAATAGGTAAGTGAATGCTCAGCCCTGACAAAGGGATTCTTCCTCTTTAACATTCCCCATATATGTCAATAAAACTACTGAGTGGGACAGCATCATATGGTGTACTTTAGGCTTGCTGCGATAGTCTGTGTTACTGGTGTTAAGCCGAAACACTGGTTACGTCACTTGACCACCACTGCACCACCCACCACCGTCAGTTTGATTTTTTTTAATAGTAATAAAAATCATTTATTTCACTTAAAGGGATAGTTCACCCAAAAATGAAAATTCTGTCATCATTTACTCACCCTCATGTCATTCCAAACCTTTCTTATGAGTTGCTTTCTTATGTTGAACTTAAAAGAAGATATTTTGAAGATTGCTGGTAATCAAACAGTTGGTGGTTCCCATTGATTTCCATAGTAGGAAAAGAAATACTATGGAAGTCAATGGGAACCTTTCATTTCCACTTTTTGTTCAGTTCCACTTTTCATTTTTGGGTGAACTATCCCTTTAAGAGAACAGAATGCAGTTGCATCACAGATCAGCAGCAGCAGTAGAGTGAGTCGAGCTGACTGACAAGAAGAGTGAGGTAAGACAGACAAGACGATGGTGGAAGATTTAGTTTCAAAACGAAATGCAAAAGCACCTCTTTGGTGATATTTTGTATTTTGAAAAGCCTGTTGACTTTTGCCATTTATCTAAGGTGATTTTGAAAGTTTATATATAGTTTTATATTAGTTTCTTCTTTATTAGGTTCCACAGTGTTTACTGATTTTTACTTTATTTAAACTTTGTGTAATTTATTTATTTTATTTAACATCAAGGTGTATGTTGTGCCTCCAACTTTCTTATTCGTTTTGCTAATAAACATTCTATAGCCTATTTCTTATTCATTTGGTTCCACAGTGTTTGCTGATTTCATTTATTTATTATTTTTTTAATTTAAACTTTGTGTACGTTATTTGTTATTTTGTATTAGGCCTATTGCATAGTGTATTTTTATTTGTTTTGTCAACAAAAGTTCTATGTTTAATATAAGTGAGTTGTCGTTGTCCATTCAAGCAATTGATGCAGAATTGCCGCTAATATGAAAGTGAAAGTAAGATGCGCACAGGCATTTACAGTATAAGCTATTTAAAAGTGAGGAAAAGTGTGAAAATGCCAACTCCTGGCATCTGGCTGATGCTTTTGTACAAAAGTAACATACAAATCTAATTTGAACACCATTTAGGTGTTACTGTAATATAAATTTATTTTGGAACTGACGCTCACTGTTGTATTACGTGTGACTGTGTTTGTGCCATGGGTAGCACTACATTTCAACAGGAATTGTGTCAAAAAGGTCTAATATTGTGATTTTTGCTATTTCGATTTCATTTTTGAATCAGTTTTACACCTACTCTTGTAATTTAACCTGGTATCTTGTGTGTGGGAATATTAAAAAAGTAAAAATGTGAAAAAGGGTACTCTGATGCCCCTCTGTCTCAATTTGCAGGCGTAACTGTATTCTGGCGGATGAGATGGGTCTGGGAAAAACCATCCAGTCCATTACGTTTCTGGAAGAGATGTATCGCATAGGGATCAAGGGGCCTTTCCTCATCATCGCCCCTCTCTCTACCATCGCTAACTGGGAGAGAGAGTTCAGAACCTGGACAAAACTCAACGTCATCGTGTACCATGGCAGTGTGGTCAGCAGACAGATGCTCCAGCAGTATGAGATGTATTTCAGAGATGCTCAGGTGAGATCTCACACCCATACACACACACACAGCAGAGGAAGGTCAGCCTCGCATTGATCTAGACCTCTTAACTGTAATTCAAGGCTACCTTTTAGAGTCATGTTTTGTAAAGGAGAAAGATAGAGGGGAAAAAAGCAAGCCTCAACTCAATTATGGTTATTTTATTCCTTTTCAAACTAAATGTAATTGTGAAGTTGGCAGATTGTATCTCTGAGAAAGTCCATATAGTGATGCTTGATATGGAAATAATCAAACATCACTGATTTGGCTTGGTGGTATTTCAGAATATACCTCATAATGGTAGAAATGTGTCAACTGGTAGGAAATTTAATATACCGCTAATGCCACAGAGGATATAATTGCATAACTACCAGTGAAAATCAAATAATATCATGAAGAAATAACAGATGGAGAAACATTGCAAACTGTTGCATTAATGTAGAATTTAACTGTGGGGTCAGCATTTTTTAAATCAGCTTTTTCACAACAGCTAATGCTCATCCGGTCATTTATATTGTAAATAATGTAAATTATAAAACTGATGTTAAGTTCATTTGTAATGCATAATCATATCTTTTAGTTTGCATCATTCCATTTTATAAAATTGGTTTTACCATATGGTTTGCATCCATCAAGTTCAGAACAAAAAGGAAAAAAGTACCATATATATATATATAAAATTGATTTTTGTTGAATTTCCTGCAAAAATACCCATATCATTATATATATACTGGTATACAGTTACGATGAAATAAAAATCCCCATGCCACTATATAACTGTATAGTGGTGTATCATGCAAAACCTCAGGGAACACAAAAAAAAAAAATTGTTTGCAGGCACTTATTATCTCTCTTTCTCTCCTACAGGGTCGTGTGATAAGAGGTGCTTACCGGTTTCAGGCAGTCATTACAACATTTGAGATGATATTGGGAGGCTGTCCAGAACTTAACGCAATAGACTGGCGCTGTGTCATCATTGATGAAGCCCATCGGCTCAAAAATAAGAACTGCAAGCTTTTGGAGGGCTTCAAACTTATGAGTCTGGTATAAATAAGACATTATGCTTATATTTACAACTTATCACAGATGCCTTTTTTCCCTATGTTTTTAACTTGATATCTGTTGACCTCTTAGGAACATAAGGTTTTGTTGACGGGCACTCCACTACAAAACACAGTAGAGGAGCTCTTTAGTCTGCTGCACTTCCTGGAGCCCACCCGCTTCCCTTCTGAAAGCACCTTCATGCAGGAATTCGGAGACCTCAAGACTGAGGAGCAGGTGCTGTATTTGTATATATGTTATATATTACTGTGTTTGAATTAAAATAGATGTTCTGTATATTTTACTCTTCTCCGTTTGTAAATGCATGTGCATGTAGGTCCAGAAACTCCAGGCCATCCTAAAACCAATGATGCTGCGGCGTCTTAAGGAAGACGTGGAGAAGAAGTTGGCCCCTAAAGAGGAGACCATCATTGAAGTGGAGCTCACCAACATCCAGAAGAAATACTACCGCGCCATACTGGAGAAGAACTTCTCATTCCTGGCTAAAGGAGCTGGCCAAGCCAACGTCCCAAACTTGCTCAACACCATGATGGAACTGCGGAAATGCTGCAACCATCCCTACCTCATTAAAGGTACAACTACACAATCCCAAACTGCTGTCAAAACCAACAAGCCCACATATGGCAAGGTCCTAAGAAGTCTGTCCTCTCTTTACTTGTAGGGGCCGAGGAGAAGATCTTTGAGGACTTCAAGGAGGTGTATAGCCCCACAGCTGTAGATTTCCACCTGCAGGCTATGATTCAGTCAGCAGGTAAACTCGTTCTCATTGACAAGCTGCTCCCCAAGATGAAGGCCGGTGGACACAAAGTGCTCATCTTTTCTCAGATGGTGCGCTGCCTGGACATCCTGGAAGACTACCTCATTCAGAGAAGGTGAGAATCGAAAACAGAGAGTGTACACCATCCTACAGCACACAAGATGTATTGTAGTTGTAAGTGGAGGTGTATTTCATTGCTGTAAATGGCTCTGGTCGTGTCCCTGCCGAATGCATGAGGTTTAACTGCAAACTGTGACGTCCCACTGTACTGTATTTGTTTTAGATACACTACAGTGCATATATATGTACTTTCAACAAACAATCAAATTAGCTTTTTAGCAGAAGTTCAATGTCACATTTTGCTTACCTTGGTTTGAGTTGTGTTCACATGTTCCTTATCTCTCTGGTCCTTTATACGGAGCTCTCTGCTGTTGATCCCCTTTGCATCAGCAATATCATGTGACCATTACCATTTTATGCAGTGTCTAGGATTAGTTTCTTTCCTTAATTCCTGCCTCATTCATTTTTCTCTTGCTTCAGCTTGTCTGTGACAGTCTAGCGGTGTGTACAGTGCACTGTTAATGAACTAAGTGCTGTGTATGTTGGATGATGCAGCTAGGGTGCTCCAGGACACAGACACTCAAGGGATCTCACATCATGCACACAGTCCCAGAGGCACAGCTCTGCCCAAAGTGGGTCAGAGAAAGCAGGAAGTAACATGGAAAAATGTGAGATGGTTACTGTGACGAAAAAAGAGAGAAAGAGATAAAGGACATGAATGGAATGAATGAAAGATAGAATGAGTGAAAAGGAGATGGAAAAGAGTTTTAGGAGTGAGCTAGGGACATACTAATGCAACATTGCTCATGGGAAATCAACATTGTGCCACAGATGCTGGTTCCGCTTTACTTGTATTGAACCCGGAATATTCCTTTAACACATTTAGTATTTAGTATTGATGAAACTCGCAATATATAGGATTATGTTAATGTTTTGACGGTAGTATATATGTATTGACGTTCAACAGTTTGGAGTCAGTAAGATTTTTATTATTATTATTATTATTATTATTATTATTATTATTATTATTATTATTATTATTATTATTATTTTGTTAGAAAGAAATAAATTAATACTTCAGCAAGAATGCATTCAGCTGATCCAAAGTAATGTTTATGGTAATGATTTATGTTTCAAATAAGTTCTTGTTCACTTGAACCTTCTATTAATTGAAAAATCCTGAAAAAAAAAAAAAAGTGCATCACGCTTTTCATAAATATATTAAGCAGCACAACATTTTATTTAAACATTGATAATAATAGGAAACGTTTCTTGAGCAACAAAGCTTATGTTAGAATGATTTCTGAAGGATCATGTGACACTGAGGACTAGAGAAATGGCTACTGAAAATTCAGCTTTACCATCACAGAAATAAATTACATTTTAAAATATATTAAAATATAAAACAGTTATTTTAGATGGTAATGATTGCTGTGTGGAATACTGTGTGGAAGTTCATCGATCTGTAATTTCTAAGTCAAACTGACCTTTTTCAGATACCTCTATGAGCGGATAGACGGCCGTGTACGTGGGAACCTCCGTCAAGCAGCAATAGACCGTTTCAGTAAACCAGACTCCGATCGATTCGTCTTCCTGCTGTGTACTCGAGCAGGTGGGCTCGGTATTAACCTCACAGCTGCTGACACCTGTATCATCTTTGACTCTGACTGGAACCCTCAGAATGACCTGCAGGTACACACACACACACACACACACACACACACAATAGTAAATTTGTAGAAGTTCTTGTTGGCTCATATTCCTTTTTTTCATGTTGTTATATCCACAGGCTCAGGCTCGCTGCCACAGGATTGGTCAGAATAAAGCAGTTAAAGTATATCGACTAATCACACGTAACTCATATGAGCGAGAGATGTTCGATAGAGCCAGTCTGAAGCTGGGATTGGATAAAGCGGTGCTTCAAAGCATGAGCGGACGAGACAACAGTCTAGGAGGAGGAGGGGTAAGACGTTAAATGTCACCCATGTACCAGAATTTTTTTTCCTCCAGCCCTCATTACATTGTTGTTCTCTACAATGAGATTTGCATAATTGGTGGTGTAGACAGTTTGGTTTAATATGTATTGTCTGGTTTCATTCACTCTCTTTCTCTCTCCATCTTTTATAGCAGATGCAGCAGCAGCTCTCTAAGAAGGAGATTGAGGACCTTCTGCGGCGTGGAGCTTATGGTGCCATCATGGACGAGGAAGATGAGGGGGCTAAATTTTGTGAAGAGGACATTGACCAAATCCTGCAACGCAGAACCAAGACCATCACTATTGAATCTGAGGGACGGGGCTCCACCTTTGCCAAGGTCAGCTTCTATTTCCCATCTTTTAATTCTTGTATGTTTAAAAGTGTTGATCATAATGTTTTCTTACATTTTCTCTTATAAAAGCAATTTTCAGATGGCATTCATTTTAAGGTTGCAAATATATCCAACTAAAATCAAATAACGTAGGAGAAGCTTAATGGGCTCCCAGTGTTTTCTGCCAAAATAAAAGCTTGAAAATGACAAAATTAAGATGTAAATGTTAGTATTGTAATTCCTCAGTCATTCTAAGAAATTATAATTTTCTTTTTCTTTTTTGTGAAATACTCTATTTTATGTTTTATAGTACAAAAGTATTATTACAATAGTAATAATATATCTAATTAAAATGAAATAAAAAAAGAAGAAGCTTTAAGGGCTCCCTGTAGTTTTTAGTTGAAATTTTGTAGTAAAGATTTGAGGTTTAATGTTTGAAAATTAAGAAATTAAAATGTTATATTAGAATTATAATTTTAAAAATGTTTTTTTGTTTGTTTGTTTTTTTGTTTGTTTGTTTGTTTGTTTAACGGTTCACCTTATGGTTACTGAGTTGGCTCTTGTAAAGAGTATACCCAAGTGTTTACGCCCACATCTTTAAAAGTTTTCAAAGTAAAAAGCCGTTTGTCAGCCTTTTTTCCTATGCAGGTGCACTCCACTGCAGAATAACACCCCAGTCATTCTAGAATTATGTAATTTTTCTAGAAATACATCTGTTGAAGTCAAATTCCCAACAATTATCAAAGAGAAACTAAATGTTTCTTGTATGTATTTGTGCAGACATTAACATGCTGTTCTCGTTTGTTTTTGCTGTATTCACAGGCCAGTTTTGTAGCTTCAGGGAACAGAACAGACATCTCTCTGGATGACCCCAACTTCTGGGACAAGTGGGCCAAGAAAGCAGAGATTGACATGGAGACAGTCAATGGCAGAGTAAGTTACACAAAAACAGTAGGACAGAGAAGCCTGCACATCTGTGCCAGGATTACTTTGAGAACTACAGTTTCTGTGTAGACATCTGTAAAAAATAAAAAATAAAAAATAAATAATCAAGTTACAGAAAGCTCCTTTGACTCAGTGGCTGATGGGAAAACCCCCAGAAATGAGCGGCATTGCTGTAAGAGATGACAGGATGCTGGTTAACATGATTGGTATTTAATGTAATGTACTCTGAAATAACTCAGTCACTGTTTTCTGTATGTTAGTTGTAAGTGCTTCACAGTGATTGAAAGAAAACATCAGTTTTAGTGAATGCGGTTAGCCTTATTTAAACGCATAGCAGTGCTCTCAGTAAAGGTGGGTCAGCGGTTCTGTTAACTGTTGTCTTTTGTTGCGGTTTTGCTACAGAACAGTCTGGTGATCGACACCCCTCGTGTCAGGAAACAGACCCGGCCGTTCAGCGCTACTAAGGACGAGCTGGCCGAGCTCTCTGAAGGGGAGAGTAGCGGAGATGACAAACCCAAACTTCGCCGGCCACATGAACGCCTCAACAGCTATGGCCGCACAGAGTGCTTCCGCGTGGAAAAAAATCTGTTGGTATATGGGTGAGTGATGGCTAGTGGTCTACCGTTATGAGTTTTGTTATATGCCAGTACATTTACTATATATACACTACTGTTTAAAAAGTTAGAGTTGTTAAGGTATTTGTTTTTGCTTATGCTTACTGTGGCTACATTTATTTGACCAAATGGTTGTGCTACTTAATACTTTTTTTGTGGAAACCATGATATGGAAAGTTCAAAAGAACAGCATTTATTTGAAATAGAAACATTTTAAATGATTTTACTATCACTTTTGATCCGTTTAATGCATTCTTGCTGAATAAAAGTTCATTGTGCTGCATACTGTACGTATAATACACTATATAAATAAACTTTATACAAAATATGCAAATGTAGGAAGTAACACTCTTCTCCGGCAGAGTTCTTGACACTGTAGATCAGGGGTGACGAACTCTGGTTCTGGAGAGCTCTGCAGAGTTAAGCTCCAATCCTAATTAAAATATGCTTGTTCAGGTGTGATTGAATAGGGTTGAAGCAAAACTCTACAGGGCTGCAGGTCTCCAGGACCCACGTTCGCCACCCCTGCTATAGATGAAATGATGGACCACTGAAATTGTTTCTGTGGTCATAGGTGGGGCCGCTGGAAGGATATCCTGGCTCACGGGCGCTTTAAGCGACAGCTGAGTGAGCATGATGTGGAGTGTATATGCAGAGCACTCCTGGCATACTGCCTCGTTCATTACCGTGGAGATGATAAAATCAAAAGCTTCATGTGGGATCTGATCGCTCCCACAGAGGACGGCAGGACCAAGGAACTTCAGAACCATTTGGGTATGAGGACTGAAGCGTTGTTAGAAATTCAGTTACCTTTTGCATTGTGATCCAGTCAGGATTAATGTTTGTTTATAAAGCGCGTGACATCATTTCGATTTTTTGATGTGACTTGCGCAGGTTTGTCGACTCCAGTACCACGAGGCCGAAAAGGAAAGAAGATGAAGACTCAGTCTAGCTCATTCGATATCCAGAAGGCAGAGTGGATCCGAAAACACAACCCAGAACACATGTTGTCTGATGATGGGTACAAGAAACACCTGAAACACCACTGCAACAAGTAAGCTTTGCATTGCAGGCGCAATACACACTAATGTTTGATGCACCAAAAAGTTGGGTCGATAAAATTGTGTTTTTGAAAGAAGCCTGTTATGTCTACTAGTGTTGCATTTATTTGATTAAAAATACAGTAAAAACAGTAATATTGTAAAATATTATTACAATTTAAAGTGACTAAAGTTTTCCATTTTAATATTTTATAAAAATGTAATTTATTCCTGCTGATGTGGTGCTCAAGAAATTAACTTTCTGACTATTGTCTGTGTTGAAAATAGTTTAGCAGCAAGAACACTTATTCCTGGTCTTATTTTTACCATCAGTACATCCCATTTATGATCTGATTTTTCAAAAATATGACCTGTTGTGCAACTCAGCAATAATGTTAGGCCATAAAGCAGCAGTAACACCCACTTTCAACCACACAGCCACTCGGCTACATGTGAACGCCTCATTAGATGGATATCTCCCACTCTGGAGAAAGTGTATGATGCAATAATAGAAGGGAATCTCCCATTTTAGCCCTGTGATCTTATTCTGGTAAAGCCCATTCTCACACACTTGGTTAGGGGTTTTTCTCTTAGGGAGTGAAAGATGGGGTGCTTTCAGGTCACGCTCTTCCGTTCTTGACACTTTAGTTGTCAAACTCACTATCAGATCTATTTGGCTGTCCCCACTTTTTGTCTACAAATGCTTAACAACTCCTGCATTAGAAAGCAGCCAGGGTTGTACATCGTGTCACGCTATTAATCAGGCTGTGTGATTGTGCTTTGAACTGTTCTGGACCAGGATGTGTGTGTGGAGAGAGTTTATTACTGTAAAGCTGGCTGTGCATTCAGGGCTCTCTGCCATTGGAGAAAGTTCCCTATTGTTTAGGAAGCTGTCCTGTTTAACACACACACACACACACACACACACACACACACACACACACACACACACACACACACACACACACACACACATACTTTCATTTGTGGTTTACGGAGACTCTCCATAGGCGTAATGGTTTTTATACTGCACAAACTGTATTTTCTACACCTACACCTAAACCTACCCTTTACAGAAAACTACTGGCAATTTTTTAATTACATAAAGCACCGTTTTTGTTTTTTAAGCCTTTTGTTTTTTGTTTTGTTTTGAAGAGTTACATTGCCAACATGTACAGTCATGCATGTTCTCTGAAGCAACTTTCATCAAAAAATGAAAAGGCTGTATGTGTTAGCACTCATTAACACCAGCCATATGGCAGTACATTTTACATCAAATCGTACACATAAGCCAGTTTACAGTATTGTTTTTAAAAAGAGGTCTTATGCTAACCAAGGCTACAATTATTTGATCAAAAATACATAAAAGTAATGTTGTAAAATATTATTAATATTACAATATTTTGAAATATTTAAAAATGCAATTTTAGCTAATTTGGTGCCCAAGAATATTTATTATTATTGTCAGTGTTATTAATAGTTATAATTTTTAAGGACTCTAATTGTTGGGAATATAGAGTTCAAAGCATTCATTTGAAGTTTTAAAATAAATTTATTCTCACTTTTGATCAATTTAATGCATCCTTGCTGAATTAAACTTAATTTCTTTAAAAATGTATATACATATTGTGTGTCTCTGTCTGGCAGGGTGCTGCTGAGGGTCAGAATGCTGTACTATCTGAAACAAGAGGTGATCGGAGCACATTGCCAAAAAGTACTGGATGGGGCAGATGTCAGGTAAGAATTGTCATGAACCCTCTCACCTTATTACTTTCACTAGTCTGGGAAACCAACACATCTGAGCGGAGCGTGTTCTGCATGTGTAATACATTTCATTTCCATTTCCATTTCTGCATTTAGCAGATGCTTTTATCCAAAGCGACTTACAGTGCATTCAGGCTAACATTTTTTTTTTTACCTAACATGTGTTCCCTGGGAATCGAACCCACAATCTTTTGGGCTGCTAACACATGCTGGTAATTTGTGTTTAATTTTAAGCCATATAAAACTGATCAAAACCTTAAAATATAAAGGTTTCACAAGACATTCTCTTGTGTATTGTAGATATCTTTAGATTTTAGGATTATAAATAGATCCTCATTGAACTCCTTCAGTGTTAGTCAGTTTAAGCCAGTTTGTTCAGTAAGAGGAACATTAAAGCGCCATCTGCTGTTCTGCTGAGGAAACTTCAGGAATGTACTCATGTAATGTCAGTATCTGTATTTAAAGGAATAGTTCACAAATGACAATATCAGACTTAAACTGTGGTCTGTTCCAAAATTTTAATAACCGTAGACTAAAATGTATAGCAGGTTACTGCTAGTAATGGCTGAAATGTTTGTTTTGCTGTCTCTCAGTGAGATAGAGATCTGGGTTCCTGAGCCGGATCATTCTGACATGCCTGCTCTGTGGTGGGACATGCTCTCGGACAAATGTCTGCTGTTAGGAGTCTTTAAGCATGGTGAGTCCGATCAGCTCTGTTGTGCTCAAGGCTTTATGTGTGGGTACGCACTTTTATCTAATGGCTGTATTTATGTGTTGTAGGTTATGAGAAGTACAACACTATTCGTGCAGATCCAGCACTGTGTTTCTTAGACAGGGTTGGGCGGCCGGACGAGAAGGCCATCGCTGCTGAGCAGAGAGGAAATGACTTTATGGATGGGTAAGAGGCACAAACGGACTCCATTCATACAGATAGAGGAAGTCCTTTATCAGTTTCTGCCTCCAGTAACTCTCTTAAGTATTTGTAACTGTGTTTGTGTGCGTGTTATCTGTTTGTGCAGAGATGTGGATGACCCTGAGTATAAGCCTGCTCCAGCTTTGCTGAAGGATGATATGGAGGTATGCAATTGGAAGAGAGAGAGCTGGGCCTGATAAGACTGTTACACACACGGTGCATACTTGCTCATAGAATGTCAATTAGTGTGACTTCAGGGATTGTCTTTTCAATTCATGAGTTAGAATTTGAATTGAATAGACCACAGCACACAAGAGTTCAATTCAGTTAACACAGTCACAAAGCAGATCTTTATTAGTCCAGTGTTTTGTTGATAAATAGCTCCCTATTTGTTCCCTGATTTGTAGAATGCTGTAGAATACTATAACGTTTTAAATATAAATCTGCATATAATATACATGGAATATATATGTGTGTATGTGTATATATATATATATATATACACACACACACAAACACACACACATATATATATATATATATATATATATATATATATGCAGTGGGTATAGAAAAGAATATAGTGTTGGACACCCCTTTAAAATAATCAAATTTTGTTGCTTTGCAGCCTGAAATGAAGATGGACACAGTTTTTGTTTTATCCAGCTGTATTTACTCAGTGCAACTTATAACATCCAAATGAAATATATAACACCAACATGTCAGGAAAAAACTAAAAACAAAACAGAATCACTGAGTTGGAAAAAGGATCACCCCCTCCTAAAAATGACTAATAAACTCAATCAGGTGTAGCTAATCACCTTCTCAATGGCATATACAGTATATATATAATGTGTATATATATAATGTTTCTGGAAGTATTATGTTGTGTGTATGGCAACATATACAATAATTCATACTAAAACATACTGTTATAAACTGTTTTTCATTCATGAACATAGGAAACAGTTATATGAATTTATTTTAATTTATTTTATCCTTTTTATTTCTAAATCTGTGTGAAAGTGACGTGACATTCAGCCAAGTATGGTGACCCATACTCAGAATTAGTGCTCTGCATTTAACCCATCCGAAGTGCACACACACAGAGCAGTGAACACACACACACACACTGTGAACACACACCCGGAGCAGTGGGCAGCCATTTTATGCTGCGGCGCCCGGGGAGCAGTTGGGGGTTCGATGCCTTGCTCAAGGGCACCTAAGTCGTGGTATTGAAGGTGGAGAGAGAACTGTACATGCACTCCCCCCACCCACAATTCCTGCCGGCCCGAGACTCGAACTCACAACCCTTCGATTGGGAGTCCGACTCTCTAACCATTAGGCCACGACTCCCCCAGTGGCCTAATGGTGATACCTCAATTAGGATTCAATTCAAATTCAAGAATTTTAAAGGGCATTCTTTGTGTGTTTTCTGTGTGTGTTTGTGTTATAATGTTGAACTATGATTTAACATGTGCTCTTACCTGTAGGATGATGCTTCCTCCCCAGGGGACCTAGTCATCACTGATACAGGCGCAGGTATTGACAAACTACAGTGTTATATAGTGATTCTCATTCCCTTTTATAAATAACCCCCTAATTAGTTAAAATTAAGTTAATGTTAAGATATTGTTAGTCATTAGCAGTGTGTTTTTGCAGAAGGAGTTTCTGTATTAGATGGTGGCGTTGGGACTCTGGGTGCTGGCTCAGGGATGTACTGGCCCTCACCCTCTGCGCTGACGGCCCGACTGCGGCGTCTGATCACCGCATCTCAGCGCTTCACCAAGAGCAGACAGATACTGCAGATCCACCAGACACAGCAGGCCATGACCCCTACCCTCTACACTCTGCCCCCCACGCTCAGCGACACACTCAGTCCCAAAATTGCTGCTAAAATTGAAAGACAACAACGGTGAGAGATTTTAGTTAACATCAGCTGTAAAGGCTGGAATACACTACTTTTTGCACAGAGTTTTTTCCTCTAATGTGAAGTGTGTCTGAGCCAGTCTGCAGATATTTGGCAGCTGGCGTAGACAGATTTCTCAGAAAATCACGTAGCGTATAATGGTTGTAGTCTCTAGTTTTTTTTTTTTTTTAGGCTTTAGACTATGATTCCATCCAGTCGGAGGATATCAGACATGTTTGATATTTTGAGCCGATTTTAGAATACATTGTTTTCATTGTCATGTGTCTCTTAGTAATGAGGTGCATGTTTCTGTGTGAGATTGTTGTGTGAGATAAAGCTTGAAAGTATGGTATTGTGTGATCCTTGGTTTAGTTTAATGCCCAGTTTTTCTCTGTAACCATTTATAAAGTCTGCAAGTGTAGAATTCATAGCGTTTTAAAATCTCTTTTAAAAGTCATGTAGTGTATTCCAGCTTTAATTCGACTTAAGAATGCACGAGTATGGTTTTCTGCCGAATAATGCTTGACAAATCTGTTTAAAATGATGTAAACCCACATGAGATCATGTGACTTAGAAAAAGCTGTTTGATTTTACATAAAATGGGCAGCTTTCCACATGATCAGCTGTTTAACAGTTAATAAACAAATATCTTGAATCCATGACTTGTGTTTAAGGTGAAAAGGAGGCAAATATACACCTTTATGTGAGCCAGTAACTTTTTATGAATTGATAATTTTTCCATTTTTCAATAGGTGGACGCGTAGAGAGGAGGCGGATTTCTATCGTGTGGTTTCAACATTTGGTGTAGTGTTTGATCCAGATTTGGGCTGTTTTGACTGGGCCAAGTTCAGAGCCATGGCTCGACTGCACAAGAAAACTGATGAGAGTCTACACAAGTACCTGTGTGCCTTTATTGCCATGTGCAGGAGAGTCTGCCGCCTACCCGCTATAGACGGAGGTCAGTGCCACAAACATCTAAACATGCACACATACTAAAACTGGTTTTCAAGCAAGTCTGCCAAAGCAAGTCTGCTGTACTATTTCATCATCAGTTTTTGTCTACTCTCTCCTCAGATATGGTGGATTCCTCTCTTGCTATACAACCTATCACAGAGGAGCGTGCCTCCCGTACCTTATACAGAGTGGAGTTGCTGCGGAAGATAAGAGAACAGGTGTTGCGTCACCCGCAGCTTTATGAGCGTCTTGCACTGTGCCAGCCAGGACCGGATCTTCCAGTGTGGTGGGAAACAGGATCCCATGATCGGGATCTTCTTCTTGGGGCAGCTAAACACGGAGTCAGCCGAACAGACTACCATATCCTCCGTGACCCGGAGCTCTGCTTTATAGCGGCACAGAGGAACTACAGCCAGAACAAGGGAAGTGCAGCACAAGTCCAAGCACAGAATCAGACACCTTCACTGGGGCAATGTCACATCCTAACTCCCCTCCAGCACATTCAGGCTAAAGAGGCTTCTATTTCACCACTCCCAAACCAAACTGAACTAAAGGAGGAGCCACTGTCAGAGGGAGAGGAAGAGAGTGGAGAGCAAGATCCCAAGATGGAGACACCCTCTATCAGACCACCAACACCTTCAGGAGTGGATGAGAAAGATGACATCCCCAAAGTGGGAGAGAACGAGAGCCGGATGGTGGCGGCCAGAACAAAACCGCTCACTCCAAACTCAGTAACTCGAAAACAGAAGAAGCTGAGTAAGCGGAGCCGCAGAGAGGCCAGGAGGGGGTCGGGATCAGACTCGGACTCGGATGGCTCCTCATCCAGCTCTTCATCGAGTTCTTCATCAAGATCTTCTTCCTCATCCTCGTCTTCGTCACGGTCTGGATCCAGTTCCTCATCTTCCTCCTGTTCTTCGGGCTCTTCGTCTTCATCATCATCATCCTCCTCATCTTCAGAAGACAGTGACAGTGAGGAGGTACCGAAGAACGGTAAGTAGTTATCTGTTTAACTTAAATAGTACATTGTAGACTTTCTACAGTAACTGTAGAAAATAACTAGATAGTAGGGATAAGAAATGTTTCTTGAGCACCAAATCAGCATATTAGAATGATTACTGAAGGATCATGTGACACTGAAGACTGGAGAAAAAGCTGCGGAAAATTGACCTTTACCATCAGAGGAATAAAAAAAAATATTCAACTAGAAAATGGTTATTTTGAATTTTAATACTGTTTTTACTGTATTTGTATCCAATAAACGTAACCTTGGTGAGTACTTCTTTCAAAAATATTCAAAATCTTACCAATCCCAAACTTTTGAACGATAGTGTATGGTGAATAGTGTATATGGTAATGTATAAGGGTATTTTCTTTTCTTTTTTTTTTAACAAATGTATGTGTGTGCCAGTGCAAAAGTGATTTTAAGTGGTTTTCCTTGGGTAGAATGTAGACCCAGTAACAACATGCAGGTGTCCATTCACAAATGCTTCATTCAATATGTATATCTTCAGTGTGGGTTAAAATGGGATACTGGACACTGCCTGCTACTTCTTAAAAATAAGTGAAGCTTTATGTAATACACATTTAAAACATCAGTATGCTACAAAGCTGTGATATGTCCTCATTATATTACATGTTTAAATTCAGCAAGAGGCATTCTGTTGTAATCTCAGAAATAATCTCAATTTTAATCCAGTTTTATGTAAAAATGTCCTGTCTGGCAGTCTAGTCAAATGAGTCAAGAAAGAGACTAATATTGTTTCTGGTTCATTTATCACACTGAAAATGGAAGGTCAAGTTGAGTTCATTTTCTGGATATTCTATACATACAAAAAATTGCAGAGTTTTGAAGTTTGAGTTTTGCAAAATGTGAAATGGATGTTGTTTAAAGTGTGCTTGATCAGTATGACATTGATGGGTCTGTCTGTATTCCGGTAGCATCAACAGTGCCTAGTGTTAAAGGCTTTGACGAAGACAGCGTTGCCTCACTCAACACTACACAAGATGACTTGCAGGACAGTCATGTGACCAACGGTATCTCTAACCCTCCCCACCCTTTCCAGGGAGGTTATATGCTTGCTGCCTCCTACTGGCCAAAGGTAAGCAGTCCAGGCCAACATCTTGTGCCAATTCCTCTTTTCTGGTCTTGCTCTGTCAATGTTGTATCTTGGTTGTATCTAGTCATGGCTCTGTCGCTGTAAGAACAGTATCATTTCATTTAATAAAAAGTTATAAACATACAGAAATAATATTCTGCTTTGGAACAAGGTTTTTCTCTGCCCTAACTTTACCACCTTAAAGTACAGTACTTAGTTTTAATGTCCTTACATCATTACTGTCCACACATTGCAGGACCGTGTCATGATAAACCGGTTGGACAGTATATGTCAGGCAGTGTTGAAAGGGAAATGGCCAGGGGTTCGTCGTGCATACGAAGGCAATGCAGTGACTTCTTTCTACACCACCAAACTTCTGGACAACACATCCACGCTCACAGAAGACCCTTCAGCCTCCCCTCAGGGTTCAAAGGTGAAGAAGCATGTTGCAGACAGAGAAAAGGAGTTCTCAGTCAAAATCAATGACGTATGTTATTTTACGTTCTCCCCCACAAATGCCGATCTGCAGTGTCCTTGCAGCGCTTGGCATGTTTTGTTTGTTTTTATTGTTTAGTCTTCCCCCTTTTCCTCCAGTATTTGTTTGTTTCTTTCTTCCTTTCATTTGATTTTGCAGCTTTAGTTTCATTTTTAGTTTACATTCTCAGAGTTTTTGCTTTTTATATCTGTCTGGAGACCAACGGTATATTCCTGTGACTGTTGCTGGGATCGAATCAAATCTGCTACACTGAAGTTGCAACATTTACCCCTTTAAACTAAACCCGGTGCACAAAATCAGTCTCAGCATCTGTCCTCTGTCCTTGCTTTAAAGGTGAAGTGTGTAATAATAATTTTTATCATATTCATTGTATTATTATAATTTATGATTTGTATTATATTAATTATAACTTTTTTTTTTTTAAAATGATGTTTTACTATATTTTTTTATTAAATAAATTCAGGGCTGGCGAGCATAAGAGACTTGCATACTTTTTTATTTTTAATGAACAGATAGTTCTGTCTGAAATATTTATAATACTCTGATATATATATATATATATATATATATATATATATATATATATATATATATATATATATATATATATATATCAGACTGGTCAGGATGCTCAAACAGGTACATCAATGTAAAACCAACTTGGGAGAATCAACCTATGAATGGTTTACTTAATTTATTTGATTGTATTTTTTTTTTTTTTTTGCATATTAAACTGAGAATTGAAAAGGTATTTGTGCGCCAAAAAGATTACACACATCACCTTTAAGCCCTTTGACTTTACTGTGTTCCTGTATTACCTCAACCTACTAGAGACAGTTTGAATAAACCTGCCTCTCTGTGTAAAACCTGTTGTCATTTAAGAACCTCATATGAGTGTTTTTATCTGTAGAGGCTGCCCTGTTAGCATTGTGTCCTTAATCTCTGACCTTTGGCCTTTGACATGCAGCAGGAGGGCAGCCTTAAACTGACCTTCCAGAAACAAGGTTTGCCTCTGAAGCGCCCCCTGGAGGGCGAGGAGGGACCTCTTGCCCAGCAGCAGTACTTAGCCCGGCTACAAGAATTACAGAACGCGTCTGATACCAGCCTAGCAGATTACACCAAAATGCAGAACAGCTATCCACAAGGTAACGTACAACCATACTTGACCAAATACCTGCTTTACCCACTAACCACACCACACCGTATGCAACATACAGTGCTGGATGACACTAAAAGTGCATGTTCTTTGTCTTACTGCAGTACTGCCAGAGCAAATGCGACTGAATGGAGTTATAGATGGACAGCCCGTAATGAAGAAGAAGAGAGGACGACGGAAGAATGTGGAGGGGATGGACCTGCTGTTCATGAACAGAAACAGGCCTCCTGTGATGCCAGAGCAGGTTTGACTCACTTATGACCTTTTTTTTTTTTTTACTTTTTCATTTTATATTTATAAATCTAGAAAGTGGCACACTTCAGTATCAATAAGGCAAACACATGACCTACATTTGCAGGTTGCCGGTACATCCGCTCCCCCTGGACTGAGCACACCTCAGGGGCTCAGCACACTTGATACAGATAGTCGCGTTCCCGTCATTAGCCTCAAAGATGGGACGCGACTAGCTGGTATGGATGCTCCAAAACGGAAAGATCTTGACCAGTGGCTAAAAGAACACCCAGGCTTCGTGGCAGATGTTGGAGCTTTTATTCCTGTAAATACCATTAAAAAAAAATAAAAAATTATCCTTTCAGATGGCTATTCATAAAAATAAGTTTTTGATCATAACTTTTTTGCAGAGTGCAAACAATCTGCAGTTTCAAGATGGCAAACCAAAACAGAAGAGACATCGCTGCAGAAACCCCAACAAAATTGACATCAACAGCCTGACTGGAGAAGAGCGAGTACAGATCATCAACAGGCGAAACGCTCGCAAGGTGAGTATGTGATGGCTGTAGATTTTGTGGACAGATTTTTTTGCTGTACTGAGTGTTGTTTGTAATACTTGTTTTATATTTCTTTGTTCCAGATTGGTGGTGCATTTGCTCCTCCTCTGAAAGATTTAAGCCGGTTCCTGCAGGAGAATCCAGAGTATGGGGTCCCACCAGAGTGGGCTGACGTTGTTAAACAGTCTGTGAGTAAAAAGAGAAACATTTTTCCATTCCAAATACAGTGCAATAACAGAAATTAGAAGTGTCACAATATACTGGTAAGGCGACAACCATAGTATTTAAAAAAAT
The DNA here is from genome assembly GCF_018340385.1 of Cyprinus carpio. NCBI lineage: Eukaryota > Metazoa > Chordata > Actinopteri > Cypriniformes > Cyprinidae > Cyprinus > Cyprinus carpio. Next base: position 21,452,779 of record NC_056578.1, read on the forward strand.
GTATAATATTGTGTTAGTACTACACATATGATAATACTGTAAATAAACCAGCACCAGGTAATGCTGGCTACCACCTGTCAGAAAGAAGACAACTACACAGTGTCTGTTGCCACACTAAAATTAAGCTTGTCAGTGGGGATTTTATAAAAAAGATGTGGTGTTAGTCACTCCAGTCTGCAGGAAGTGCCGTTTAACACTAAGTTATTTTTGTACAGTTAGAGTATGGTTACAACCTCTCTGTCCACCTCCATACACTCATATTTTGAGTGTTTCATTGGCCAAAATAGAGAACAAAGTTCAAGAAAAATTTGACTGATAGCAATATATATATATAATTTCTGCAGTTATCACTATAATAGCATCATTGTGAATTCTTTTGGCCATGATAATTGTGTAATGAAAATAATCACAGCCCTAAAATATGATTATAATTTTACAAAAACCTTAAAGAAATCATAAAACTTTATGGATTTTTTTTCTTACTTGCATAACAGATTCATTTGTGTTTCTAGGGTTACCTTCCTGAAAGTATGTTTGATCGCATCCTGACCGGCCCCATCGTTCCTGAAGAAGTGAGCCGACGAGGTCGACGTCCCAAAAATGCTTTGGCTAAAGCAGCCACTGTGGCCAGTCCCAGTGCCAACGCTGCCCTGGGGCTCAACCCACTCCTAACAAACGGCCTCCTCGCCGGGCTGGACCTGCCTAGTCTTCAAGCTCTTCAGCACAACCTCCAGAGCCTCCAGTCTCTCCAACTCACCACTGGCCTCATGGGACTGCCTCACGACCCTACCAACATGGCCACCATGTTTCCAATGATGCTGTCTGGAATGACCGGGCTGCCGAACCTCCTCGGAATGAGTGGTATCCTTGGAAAACAGGAAGTGGCGGGTGTCGCTTTGATGAGTGACGAAGACGGGAAAAAGAAGAGCGGTGGAGAGTCCACGACACCCAAAGGGCCGGCTGAGACTTTGAGTCCAAATGGCAAAGCAGAAAGGACAGAGGGTCAAAGCTCCAAAGCGACCACCTCGACGGCCGCCAACTCAAATCAAACAAGTGCTTCTGCTGCAGGCCCACTGGCTCTCAACCCCCTACTCCTCTCTAGTATGCTCTACCCAGGGATGCTTCTTACTCCAGGCCTTAACCTGCCTGTGGCCAATCAGCCGCAAGCTGCAAACACTCAGCCAACCCCATCGCTGCAAACTTCTGCCTCTGAAGCCACAGCCCAGCTACCCGGCCACTCAGAGGACAAAGACAGCGATGATGGGGAGGAGCCAGACGAAAAGAAGGATACCAGTGGTCCAGAGGGCTCGGCGAAGGCGGACTCATCCTCCTCCGAGTCCGACAGCTCCTCCTCGTCATCCGAGGATTCTGATTCCAGCGACGAAGACTGAGTCTTTATACATGTATAAATAAATATTATATATTTATATACATCTCTTAGAAATGTAAACATATAAACACCTATAGGAGTTCATTTACTACATCATGTTTTTTGTTTTCCATGTAAATATAATAATTAATGTGTTGTGTAATGATGAAAAAAAAACAAAAAAACGGAGACCCTAGAGAAACTGAAATGAGATTTCAGTGTTTGTTTAGGTACAATGTCGTTTCGCAGAGACGTTTTGCATGTGGAAAAAAAAAAATTGTGAAATTGTATGACACCATAATGTTAAAATTGCAACAGACAAGAAGCAAAAACTAAAAGGCATTATTGTTATAGTTATGTCAGGATTTAATTTTATTAAAGAAATGAGGATGCTGTTGCTCATTGCAGAGCTTTATAATTAATATATTTTGTTTTGGAAGAAAGAGCACATCGACTGTTTGGGTTTCATTTGTAAATACTTGAGCAGGATCCTGAACACATAGACTTCACAGAGCATACCTACAGATCCACAGCAATAACACACAGGCAGCTTATGAATGTCACTGAAGCTGTAGAGACCCTGCGTTCGTTTGTTTGTTCTTTCATTCATTCATTCATTCATTCATTCATTCATTCATCACACAAGTTGTTGTTCATTCACTTCTCGCGATTTGTGCATCTGTTTACTGTCGCGGACACTGTGCATCCTGCCCAAGGTCTGTTCTTTCTTTCTTTCTTCTTTCTTTCTTTCTTTCTTTCTTTCTTTCTTTCTTTCTTTCTTTCTTTCTTTCTTTTTTTTTCTTTTTTTTTCTTTCTTTCTTTCTTTCTTTCTTTTTTTTTCTTTTTCTTTCTTTCTTTCTTTCTTTCTTTCTTTCTTTTAAATTCTCTTCATACAGCTATTTTACCCAAAGATTTGAGTTTTGTGGTGCAGGCTATCCATCTCGTTGTACAGTGACGTCTACAGTGATCCAGACATTCTTTTAGGAACACATTCCTTACAATGCCTGAAATCAGTGTCCGTGCAAATGTTTCCAGCAAACATAACTGTTCTTTTTCAGACCACTTCTTTCACATCCATATATTCATGTTTCTTTTAGCGTTTAGACAGCACTGTGTGTGTGTGTGAGTGAGTGAGTGTGTGAGTGAGTGTGTGAGTGAGTGTGTGAGTGAGTGTGTGAGTGAGTGTGTGTGTGAGTGTGTGTGTGTGTGTGTGAGTGAGTGAGTGAGTGAGTGAGTGAGTGAGTGAGTGAGTGAGTGAGTGAGTGAGTGATGTTCTGTGCATATGAACACTGTTGCCTCAATTTGCATGAAAATCTATGTGTCCAAGGTCCTGTTGGCCTCACGTATATACCCCCTTGTGACAAACAGCAGTGCGTATATCCTCTCTTTTCCACAGACTGCTACAGTATTGTCATATTAGTGTGAGAGTATTGAGAGGAATTCAAGTATTTGCAGTAGTATTTCAGTTACTTGATCAGTACACATGAAGTCCTCAGAATTGATAGTAGGGTTTTTAAATGTTATAAAGGTCAAAAATCACACGTTCCTTTAGTCTGACAAAATACGTCTGTAATTTTGCAGATCCACGTAGTCGCCTCGCTGCAGTTAGATGTAAATGACTGATCTAGAAGTGTCCTTATGCCATACTTCAGTGTCTGTCTCTAATGATACGTCACAATCCAGCACCTCGGCCAACACAATGAACTTCATTGGCGTTTTGAATCAGGGCGTGTATGTGATTTGATTTCTGTTACATGTGCTGATGTGCTTGTTCTAGACTGTTAGGCTCATTTGATTCATTGGAGTCTCTGCTGCATCAAATTAGTTCATATTCAGGTTTGGCTACTGAAGTTTTCCATTTGTGATGCAAATTTCTTCGGGATGCACTGCACAATGCAACTCTCTTTGCCTGTCTCACTAGTGAACACCGTTATATTAATGGTCTTTCCAAGCATGTTTGATTTCATTCATGTTTTCACACAGAGGCCCTCTCTCTTATCTCTCGGAGTGTAATTTTGCCTCATTAGATGTTCTGAATGCCGTCTCCTCTCCACTGTGGCATCAGATCTCCCTCTTTCCAGTTAGTTCGTGCTGAGCCACGCACTTTGAAACTGTGTACAGGTATTGCTGCTTTCCACTTCTTCCCAAAACCGCACAAGAAACTTATATAGTTCCTCTTTTTTGACAGCATTAGCATCTCATTTCACTGAATGATGTTCTGAGGAGAATTGCAGGTTTGACTGAGAATTGGACATTTATGTCGATTTTCTTTCTTTTTTGTTATCATATGTACATTTAAATCAATATTTTGGTTGTATTTCATGTTGCATTATGAACCGCTGGACTACTGACCAGAATCAGGGCAAGATTTGCCGTTGTGGCACAAAGACAATGGCATCCACCATGCAACAGCAAATGAAATAGAAATACACTACTGCAAATAAACGTTTGTTTTCAATTATGTGAATGATTAAATTGACAGACTCATTTGTTTTCATGGCTTACTGTTTCATAATTTCAATATTTTGAAAGTAAAGCCCCTACTTTTTATTTTTATTTTTTTTTTATTTTTTTTTTTTTTTTGCTTAAATGTTTTGTTTTTGCTAAAGTGTTTTTGGACAGTTGCAATACTTGCAAGTTGTGGCCTGTGTAGTCAATTAATGCTTCTTGTAGTGCAGGATACATGTCTTAAAAAGTTTGTAATTTATTGAATTACTTTCTATGAAGTTCTACAGAAGAAATTGAGGTTTAATTATTTTTTATTAAACATATTCTGACTCTACAGAAAAATCTTGTCTCATGTGAAATTTATCAAATGTATTTGTTTGTTTTGAGCTGAAGCACCAGTAATTAAAATCGAAAACTGTCTAAAATCTAAAAATGTTTTTATTAATCTGTGATGATAAACTGAGGTTGTTTGATTGCGGTTGTAAATTTTAAAGGACATCCGCTACAATAACAATGGAGAACACATTGCACAAATGCCCAATAGAATCACATTAAAACACTTATCAGGAGCAACAGCCCTTGTGTTTGAAGTGATGGACTAATAACTTAATATAATGATTGAGAAGTAGAGTTCTTATATAACATTAATCCTATTCAGAAATGTGATGGAGGATCAAACATAAAATGTCGACTGACTATATGTACAGTAATACTGCATCTTACTAATAATTGAGAACAGGTGAAAATAATTCATATACTTTTTGTGACTTCTCATCAAGTAAAATATATACACATTGTTACAGGGCTTGGACAAAATAATGTTAACCATTATTATAGGGCTTCATAGAAATTCTGTAGACTACAATTTTGACTGTGTACACAAAGCTTAGCTAGACTTCATGAAGAAAAATACTGGGTGAAAACATGAAAGTGAATGATAGGGACATTAAGGAGGATTGTGTCCAAACAACACAGAACTACCAGAGCAAAAGTGAGAGCAAATGTCAATATTCACCTGGAAGATCGTGCTTACAGATAAACAGAGCTTCACAAAGCCTACATCCATGAAAGTGCTGCAACTGATAACATTTTAATCACAGAAACCAGTGCTAAAAAGTGAGTCATGATCATAAAACCTGGACAAAACTATAAACCATATAACTACACAAGACTGTGATGTGGGTTGTGAGACTTGAGCATGGTGACGTTTGACTACTTCCATGTTTCTGAACCTTGGTACAAAGAAAAAGAATTAGTGAACAACACGAGTGGTCCTGATAGCACAGTTGTTTCTCTCCCTCGGGATGTTTGCAATCTGGAGAGAGATCTCTACAGCTGCAGCTCTGCCAATCCCGTCAGAAGACAAACAGCCCTGCCTGATGTTACACACCTGTATTCACACTATGATGATATGCACTCAACTATTCAGAGTGTTGTACAGTACATCAACCACAAGGGAAATCAAGCTGTTGATTACTACAGACAAATGAGACATTAGACATAATTACTCACTTGTTTGTTTCATTTTTTTATCCTTTGCTGTTTTGTATCAAATCAATCATATCTGATAACACAATGTAAATATATATTTATGCAGACCAGTTGCATGTTACTGAGAAAATAAAAAAACCTTACATTTTCACACTAACAATACTCTAACAGCAAGTAAAAAAAAGTCTTTATTTTCCAGATTTTATAAGATCTGTTATCAGACATGGCCATATATAATATTTATTATTCATTTTTAATATTTAATATTTGCTTTGGCTTCGATACAGTAACAATACCAAAGCCAAATATTTAATATTGTGTAGCATCACACTTTTTTTTTCAGACAGTATAAATATGTCTTACTTATACTATATATTACCATTCAAATGTTTGGAGGTTGGTTAATTTTTTTTTTTTTTTTTTTTTTTTTTTTTATGTTTTTGAAATAACATGCTCACCAAAGCACACCAAAATATTATTATAAATTAAAATAATTGCTTATATTTGAATGTATTTTTAAATGTAATTCATTCCCTGAATTTTCAGCAGTCATTACTCTTCAGTGTCACATGATCCTTCAGAAATCATATGCTGATTTGGAGCTCAAGAAAAAAAAAATCATTCTTTGATGAATAAGAAGTTCATAAAAATTCATTTTATAATGCTATAAGTCTATTTAATGTCACTTTTGATGAAAAAAAAAAAGCTAATAACAAACCTTTAAATGATATAATGATGATGTATATAGAGCTGCCTTTATATTTCAAGAAGAGTATCATCGTTGTCCTTGGCGTAAAACATCTGAACACCCCTGACTTGAGTCAATCTAACAAGTCTATCTAGACTATATCTATAGGTCATTTGAACATGAAACAGTGATTAATGAATCAAACATTTTGACAGGAAGTGCTACAACCTGTAAAATGAATCAGTGGGTCAGTGTTGTCATGTGCCGTGTAGATAATTCTCTGACCCTGTGGACAGAGATTAATGAAAGAGGCTTTTTCTGCTTGTCATTTGTAACCACGGACAGACGCTGTCTGACAGAGCGGCCCTGCTCTGTTTATCAGTAACCATGTCTTGACACGCCATCAGGTTAAATGTCAACTCACGTTGCCTGGCAGGTGAAACACAAAGTCTGTAACAATCTGAATCAACAAACCTTTCTAACTCTGGCCATGCTGAAGTATGTTTGCAGTACCTGCACCAATGCCAACAGGAAGTTCAATGTGTTGTCATAGAAATCAGAGCCCTGACTTCCACAACAGTGTTATAGGAAACATACTTAGGCAGAAGATTGTACTGATGCACTTCTAAAGAGCACATTACTGCCTTTGGACAATATCCTCTTATACTGAGAGACTTCGCTAACTTTTTGAAGTTTATTGCGTTTTTAATTTTTTTTATTTTTAATTTTTTTCAGAAGACTCCATACAGGAAATTCTGGATTGTATTATGGGGTGCAACTCAAGTAAGGGTACTCAGGTCGTGGATACATCCAAAAAACCTGAAGACAGACCCAAATCTGCCGACTCATCGGACAAAGAAGAAGAGGACAATGTCAATGAAATCTCACACACAGAGAACAATGAAGTGAAGACAGAACACAGCTGATAATGCTAATTTTGGTTACCTTCCTCAAGCTTCTATGGTAAGATCCACATATTTATGTTTGGACATATTGCTTATCTCAGCTTATATTATAATATTGCATAATAGTTTATTTATCTGCTCTAGTATGAGACATGTCAGGAACTATTGGCATGATATCCTGTGTTTGATCTTATTTATTTTTATTTTTTATTTTTTATCTGTTTGTTGCAGTTTCCATCCAGTCCAGCTGTGATTGGCTGAAGTTTCCAGGAGAGTGTGATGAGATCTGCATCAGCCTGTTACATTACAGATATGTTCTCATCTCATCATGCCATCTCTGTCCATCATAACTACTTCAATATGTTCTTTCTGTATATACATATACATATATATTTGATTCTTGCATAATAAGACTGTTGAGGAAAGTGCCAAAGATGAAAAACTCATTGTGATATTATTAGTAGATATTTTCTTATATTGTTAGCCGATTCAATTAAGAATGTAAATAAATATTCTTATAAGAAATGAGAAATGCATTCTTATTTTTATTAATCTTATTTTATTTTATTTTTACACGAAACGCACACTCTTTAGTTTATTAACATGATATGATAATTCAGTAAAGTACAGAATGGAAAGTCAAAAAAAATAAATTATTATGGAATTAACCTGTAATATCTTCCAAGACCACCAGATGCCCCTCTCTCTCTATCTCTCTCTCTCTCTCTCGCTCTCTTTAAATGTTACATTTAAATACCGTTCATGGGAACGTTTGATAAAAACTGAACGTGTTTGCAACAGAGAGACAGCGTACAATGAGAACTTGTAAAGTAAACGTGTGTAAACGCTACGTGTATTGTGTTGACTAACTGGGATTTGACAGCATTTATTTATGCCCTTTTGCTGGTTTAATTGCTTCTGTTGTCCTCATTTGTATGTCGCTTTGGATAAAAGCGTCTGCTAAATGATTGAATGTTAATGTAAAAGTAAAATGTAAAAAAACAACAAAAAAAAAAAAAAAACAGGGCAATTAAAACCCCTTAGCCGTCAAAGATCGCTGACGGCCCCAGATTATTATTGTTTCACTTTCACAGCACGTTAAACATCACTCTCTTACTTGATCTGGAGAAACTGTGCATCAGATGAAAGTTTAAAGACTCTAGCTTCGATATTTGACCACTGTTTTGATAAAACATTGTTGCAGTGACAGTTATTTATTAATTTATGTCAGGAGTGCAAAATAATAAATCCGTATTATGCCAAATTTTGAATAGAAATTCACCACTCATTCATATTCAGTCACGTCAGCAGTGGTTTATTTGTGTTCACATAGACTCACTGAACAGCGTCAAAAAGGGTTTATAGACCAAATATGCATATCTACGGAGATATATTGATATATTTACTGATGTTTTACTTCATATTTCTTCAGACAGAATAATCATTTCTATTCATTTTCCACTGATTTACGCGATCTGATGATAAATAGCCTCTCCCAGCGCTGTATGTGTGTGTGCCGAGCTTCGTGCACGCGCTGTGTCTCACACAGACTCTGATTCGTCCTTCGCCTTGTCAATCTTAGAGTCCCATAACAAGACAACGTCACATTGTGTCACATGCTTCATGTACACTTCCGCATTGATATCTGACCACAACAACACAGATACACCTCTGTACCCACGACATATCCAAACAATAAACACGCGATTACGATAGTAAAGCTTGGTTATGCGATTTTCTTGAGATTTGGGGCATTTTTATAGAAAATATTGAAAATGTACATCTGAAATGCTAACTTGTGCAGCGATGTAAAAGGCTATAAATAGCATATTTTTACAACAGTAAACGACCAAATTCCACTTGTGCTCGCAAAAGGAAGTTATTACAAACACTCGATCGGGGTTTAAAGTGAGTTTTGAGTAAAAGTGTACTAATAATTTCATAAATAGTCTGATATAGCTTGATGCTAACGTTAGCTCTAATGCTGCTAGATAACAGGTGCGGTTCTTCTTCATAATGCATTTTTTTCATAATAATTCACGTAAGGTCGTAAGAAAATGTTTTGTTGTATTTTTATAGTAAGGCTTTTAATAAAAGTGGGGCAAATGAATACTGGAACTGAAGATTTGTGTCTTTGTAGACCTTAAAATACCACAACAAAGGCTAATAATGGCGGAATAAAAACAAAAGAATAATGATAAAAGAATAATGCGGATAATGTGTCATACCTGGCGGAGGTGTGAAAGGATCGTTTCGTGAGAACAATAGAATCATGAATGGAGGATAGTTCAGAGCCAAAATAAACATGAGAAAGCATAAATGAGAGCTTTACATGTGAGTTTACAGAAGATGACAGGGGTAATAAATCAATCCGATTAGCCTTCTATAAAAACACACGACATGGCCTTAGAAAATATTTCATAAAATTCACAGTTTTACAGATTATATTATGAAATTTCAAATGAAGCATTGGTAGACTTGTGGCTTTAGCTACACTATGTTTCTAAACACATATCCTACATCAACAATTTTTTAAATACCATTTAAAAAATATGTTTTTCATATTTCTATTTTTGTTTTTTATGTTTGAGATTATATATCTTTATTATCATAACAGTCTGAGTAATTCTGATTCCTGAACAGTAAACTTTGAAGTGTCAGCTTTGTGAACATATGTTGATTATGTATCTAATCAGAAAGAATCATGAGCAGAAACCTTTTTATTTTGGGTATGTCATTTCTGTCTCTATGCTGAAAATGGGGGTTGACTAGTAAGGGGTTAAACAAGCATTATTAAAAACACACCCAAACCAAATAAAACAACGAATAAACAATGATATGTCAGAAGTTCAAAATAAAATAAAAAAGCAAAATGAATAGAATGCAAAGTAATGAAAGTCACCAAAATAAAAAAAATAAAAAATGTATAAATTAAAGACGTTAAGTATATTAACTGAACAAGTAATAAAGGACAATGAAGACAATTAAATATGTTATACGAGCCTTAAAAAAAATGCTACACTTTACAAAGTTTAAAAGTTGTTTGTCATAGTGGGGACTTTCTGAGCTAATTATACAGTAGCAACCACTAGACCAAACCCTAACAGATAATAAAACAGTATTTAAGATGTGTTCCTCGTGGGGACTGTTCTGCTTCTCATGATGCAGGCTAAGTGATTTTAGGTTTTACTACAGTATCACATTCTCATCCTGCTGTGCAGACACAACCGACTCCCTCATATGCTCATACAGCTAAGCACCACTAGAGGGCAAAAGTGCCCTATAATGGAATCAGCCGTTTCTGCCTCTTCCACCCCTTGCTGGGAGCATTCAATGTGAAATGTATGTTTTAGGATTATTAGCACAGAGTGGGTTGAGCTCACAGAAAAAGCTATTCTATAAAGCCCAGTTTCACACTCTCATCAGAAAGACAGCAGGAAATTGCTGCAAAATATTATTATAACGCAAATGGATACTTTGAATGAATAAGACGTTTGAGAAGATAACTGAAAAGAAAATGTAGCACCTAATAGCTTTTTAATTTCAGATGATGCATGAAAAGAAGAACTTATTGCATTTATAGTATTAGTATTGATGAGAGCAAACACACCTGCAGCGAGCCGGTGTCTTATCTTCTCTTTATCAGATAATTAAGATGTATACTTTAAATGGCCATTATCTCTGTGGTTACATTAAACCAAATGATCCACTGATGTTAATGAAATGTTATGTTAATACAGGCGCTTCTCTGTGGGGGTGTAGTCTAGTGCAGCCATTGATTGACATCAATTTAATATAATTGTTGTCACAGACAATTGGCTGGAGAAATATCACTTCACTTAGTAATTCTGTATGCAGTGTGACCAACATTTGGATCTAAGATGATTGAAATGAAATCCATTTTCCTAAAATATCAAATTTGTCATATCAGTTTAAGACAAGATGATCTTGGGAATGAGGATGCTGGGATATTTTGGGAGGTTAGAGACATGCTGTTTTCTTTGGCAGGGTTCTTATTCTTCATTTCTTCTTCTTTCTTTCAAATATTTCATGTACACTCCCTAGCCACATGATTAGGCTTGTACATCGGCTTGTTGATGCAAATAACTAATGTGGCAGCATGCATAAATACACGCAGCGGATGCATGCAGATGGGCAGAAGATTCACTTGTTGTTCAAACCAAACATGAGAATGAGGAAAAAATGTGAGTATCTTAGACACTGCAGATGGGATTTTCACATGCAAAAGTCATCACCATTCTTGAAGCAGAAAGCATTTGTTAATGAGAAAACCATGAGAAAAATGACCATGGCCACCAAATCTGGACAGTAAAAGATTGGTAAATATTGCCTGGTTTGACAAATCTCAATTTTGTATGTAATATGCAGATGACAGAGTTAAAATCCTATGTAGACAATAATTCATTAATTCTTCCTGTTGATTATGTATTATTGTAGGCCAACCTGGAAGTTAACAAAACCCTGGTTCCCTCTACACAAACCCAATAGGATTTTCCCCGCTTTTGAATTATTACAAAATAATAATAATAATAATAATAACCTCTTTGACCAACAAAAGTTTGTGATTCTTACATGTTTTGTTCATCATGATGATCTTCACAATCAAACGCAACATTGTTGCATTTTGAAGCCTAATTAAAATGAAATAATAATAATTTAAAAAAAAACATAGGCTATTAAGACTGTAAAGTTTAACTTACATGTTAATAATAATTCTGCACATACAGTATGTTTACAGTAGGGGTAGTTGTCTATGACTGATCTGTGTCTTGCCACAAGGTGAGTGAGACAAAGCGGCTGGTGTCATGCGTGTACATGTGGAGTGTGTGCTGTGTGATCTGCTCTGTCTCAAGGTGAATGAGAGTGAAAGCAGCTCTCTGGCAGCTGCAGTGTAATTATGTGAAAGCTGCTGGTGTGTGTATATAAAATGCCTGCCTGGCAGGTGTAGCCATTCATCTCCCAGATGAGTTTTTTTTTTATTATTATTATTATACTTTTTTTTTTTTTTTTTTTTTTTTTTGAGCTAAGGCAGAGCTGAGTCTTTTTAGTGAAAAATGGGAAAACATATTCTAAATGTCATTCATTCAGCCAACATGTCACTCTGACCTTAAAATATCATCTATCCCTTGTTGTAAATGTGGACAAAAGAATCCTGTAAAATACCACATTTTGATAAGAGATGAAGCCCACATAAAGTGTGTGTGTGTGTGTGTGTGTGTGTGTGTGTGTGTGTGTGTGTGTGTGTGTGTGTGTGTGTGTGTGTGTGTGTGTGTGTGTGTGTGTGTGTGTGTGTGTGGGGCTGTGTGTGTTTGTGTGTGTAGGTGGCACTGATTCTGGAGGCTCACAGCTCCAGGGGGTCACATCAATTCTAGCATTACTGATGAAGTGATCAGTGTTATTAATTCAATGCATTCTGTGTCACGGTAGAAATGAATGAATTCACAATTCATGCACTGTGTGATAGGGTTATTGTTGTTAATTAAAACTGAAACCATAAAAAACATTCTTGATATTTAAAAACTAAAAAAAACATTAACTGATAAAATATTTCAATTATAGTTACCAAGGCAACATTTCTCATTTTCATTTGGTTTAACTTGATGTACTAAAATAACTAGAACTGAAATAAAATGAATAAAATGTTTAAAAAAAATAAAATAAAACTAAAATGAAAACAGATAATATAAAACAAAAAATAACTATAACTAATTAAAAATTCAGATAAAAATGAAAAAATAATTATTCAACTTAAATTTACTCACACACACACACACACACACACACACACACACATATATATATATATATATATATATATATATATATATATATATATATATATATATATATATACAAGTTTTATAAAAAAAAAAAAAAATAGTCAGTTCAGACCCTCTTCTGCTGCATTAATACGTCATGGGGTTAACAGGAATAAAATCAACTTCAACTACAAACAAACAAAAAAATAAATAAGATTAATAAATATATATAAAGAATTGAAGGGTCATTGTAGAGATTTTTGGAATGTTAATTTTTTTTTTAGTAATTAAAACAAAAAAATATATATATATTGTTTTGCTACACTAACCATAATTTAGCCATGGTAGTTGTAGTAAAACTGTAGTTATACAGATGGTAATCAACCCCCCCCCCCCCCCTGCCAAAAAAAAAAAGGTTTCTACACCTTTACTACATTAAAACGATGGTTGATTTTCGTAAGGGTTAGCATGAGTCAGATTTCAAGAAAGTCTCCAAGTGATAGTTAGATCAAGTTAGATCCAGAGGTGCAATCTTTGTCATATGGTCTCCCCATTAGTCAGGTTTATGGATTGGTTGGATGATTGATACTTATGCATATGCATAAGTAAAGAAAAATATACAGGAAATGCCAGGGGTATTGTCTGTCTTGTCTTGTCTGTACCTGTAGTCTGGTATTATGCAAGAAGTGTGGATTGCTTTACGGCAGCAACAAATGTACATGTACATGAGGAATGCTAGTGAAAGTGAATTCTTGAAATGGTTTTGAGTAGGCTACTGTTTTATTTCTGAAATTTTTGTTTCCTTTTCTTGGCATTAGAGCTGTTGACATTTTCCCCCCACGTTTATTTGTTTATAGGAATACAATGCTAGATAAATCAGGCAACTGATATGTAAACAAACCCCTCAGTAAAAAGATCATGGATATTTCTAGCTCATTTAGAGAAGACTGCCTTTAAGGATATTTATTGTAACTAAATGAAATCTACAGATGCAAAAGTGTAATAAAATAAACATTTAAATGTATATTTAGGTTTCTTTCCTCTAGTCTGAAAGATGACATATTAAAGAAGCAAAATAGCCCAAAATCTTGAAATAAACCAGTGCATGAATAATATTAACACTGTCATCCTCCAGCTATCATTTGAAATTTACTGCAATTTGTCAGTCAACCCATACTGATTTCTAGATGTTAAAATAGCCTACCGTTTTGTAGTTACAAATCCTTTAAAACTAGCTTGTCTGCAAATTTGCCAACACTGACATTAGCCTTAATGTAATATCTGAGTTTGCTGACAAGTGAAACACTTTTAACTTGTTTGGTGTGGGATTGTGATGCTGTGTTGTCATTGTGCAGACCTTGAGCTGTGGAATGTATAAAAAGGTGAAGACCAAGTGAGTGAAAATGATTTAGTGTATGTAGTCATCCAGGGTATTGATTCATAAAACATAATTAGGTTTATTTTTCAAACAATGAGAGGGGTCCAGATAAAATTACATTGGAAGCTCTGAATTATTATCTACAGTTCTATGAGTGTGTGTATATTTAGCACAGGTATCTCCAGCCCTGCTCCTGAAGAGCTACCTTCTCCAGACTTCAGTTCTAACCCTTTTCAAACACACCTGCCTATAATTATCAAGTAACCCTGGACGCCTTAATTAGCTGGTTCAGGTGTGTTTGATTGGGTTTGGAGCTCTGCAGGACAGTAGCTCTCCAGGAGCAGGGTTGGTGAGCCCTGGTGTAGCAGTATCTGGGTGTGTGTGTTGTCAGTGTGCCAGATTTGGTACATTGAAGGCCACAGTATGTCACTTTGGCTCCCTTGTGTAAGCATCTCAGAGCTCATATAACAGTATCAAATCACTCTCTTTCTCTCAGTTGTAATTTCAGTACATTAGTTACATGAGTCATGGAAACAGCATGCATTTCTAGAACAAGTAATTTTGTAATTATAGGGTGAATATGCAGTTGTCACGGATACATTGGTGCACCTCATCAACACAAAAACAGATGGATGTCTTTTTGATTGTTTTATTGAGCCATAAAACCCTATTGGTGCTGTTTATTTACATTATTATGCCATCAGAGCTCATTTCTGTATTCACCACATACACTATCCCCTCCATGCTGAAAGATTTCATTAGCCGTGTTTCCACCGCCAGGCCAAACAGTTCTAAAAAATTAAAGAACAGTTCCAGTTATATTTCCACTTGAGCTTGGTTCAGCACGGCATGAATACAAACCATTCTTTGCCTGGAATTCTCATCGAGCTGGTAGAATGCATGTAATGACATCGTAACTCAGGATTGGTCATTTGTTTGTTTTCTGGCAACTAGTTTCTATCTGAAGCTGGCCAAGCGTGCTATTTGAGCGAAGTAAATAAAAATATCTGATCATCCTCCATAACACAGTCGCTCTTTACATCTTACATAGTGTCTATAAACACTTCTGTTGTCAAAGCAATGACTGACGTGTTTGTATTACAAGCTCTGTTATCAGTCCCACAGTGGAAAATGAAAAAAATATCCATACCGGATTGTCATTGAATTGAATGGTTAATCAGTGAGAACAGTTTTGCCCAATGGTGGAAAAGCAACTATTGCTTTCATAGCATTTTCATTTACATATACGTTTATGCATTTGGTAGACACTTTTATCCAAAGCAACTTGCATTGCATTCAAGGTACACGTTTACATTTACTCAGTTCTTCAGTTCTTGCTTTCCCTAGGAATCAAACCATGACCTTGGCATTGCTAGTGCCATGCTCTATTATTTGAGCTCATTAACAAACTTTCTTTAAAGGAACACTCCACTTTTTTTTGAAAATCTGCTCATTTTCCAACTCCCCTAGAGTTAAACAGTTGAGTTTTACCGTTTTTGAATCCATTCAGCCGATCTCAGGGTCTGGCGGTAGCACTTTTAGCTTAGCTTTGCATAGATCACTGAATCAGATTAGACCATTAGCATCTTGCTCAAAAATGACTGAAGAGTTTCGATATCTTCCCTATTTAAAACTTGACTCTTCTGTAGTTACATTGTGTACTAAAACCGACGGAAAATGAAATATCATTGCGCCTGCTTCATCCATGGTATGGCAGCAAAGTTCCTTGATTATTACGCCGGAATGAGAGTATAGTACCTAGCCATATCGGCTTAGAAAATGGCAACTTTTCATTTTCCGTTGGTCTTAGTACACTCTCAGAAAAAAAGGTACAAAAGCTGTCACTGGGGCGGTACCTTTTCAAAAGGTACACTATTGTACCTAAAAAGTCCTTATTAGTACCTAAAAGATACAAAAGTGTACCTTTTGAAAAGTTACCGCCCCAGGGACAGCTTTTGTACCTTTTTTTCTGAGAGTGTACACAATGTAACTGAAGAAGAGTCAAGTTTTAAATAGGAAAAATATCAATATTTTTGAGCAAGATGCTAACGGTCTAATCTGATTCAATGATCTATGCTAAGCTAAGCTAAAAGTGAGAGATCGGCTAAATGGATTCGGCTGAATGGATTCGGCTGAATGGATTCTAAAACACTAAAACTTAACTGTTTAACTCTAGGGGAGTTGGAAAATTAGCCTATTTTCAAAAATAGTGGAGTGTTCCTTTAAAGGGATACTGTACTTTACCTAAAAATATATATACATTTTTTTTTGTTCCAAATCAGTAGTACTTACTTTCTTCTGATATTTGATTCTTTCTACTGATATTCTTTTGATATTGTGACTTTTTTGTCCATACAATGAAAGTCAATTGGTTTTGTACAAACTTAAATAGTTGAAACATTTATCTAAATATCTTCTTTTGTGTTTATCTGCTGAGAGAATGTCATACAGGTTTGGAATGTTATGAAGCTGAATAAATGATAACAATGTAAATTTTTGGGTGAACATTCCCTTTAACTGTACCATGTTTCTATATAATTTCTAGACTGTGTACTTGCTTGTCAATGTGCATGATTGTGTATGCATTTGAATATGAAAGCGAAGTGATTTTGCATTGGCAGAGCCTCATCTGAGAGGAATGTCATTAATGTGTGTGTTGGTGAGTGGGCGGGTGAGCATCAGCATGTAGAAGTAATATAGACCTCTCTGCTCTACTGGAGAGGACAGAGACAGAGCGAGTGAGAGATGCAGAGAGCACTCCACACCGTCATTAGTGCTTTTTCATATTTACATTTTTAATGTAGAGAAACAACATCCATGTTCTCGTCTCAAAGAAATCAAGTACTTGTCCTGCAGGCCAGTTAGTCACAAGCAATTATGCTAAATGATGCAAAAGCCGGAATATCGTGGGGTTAAATTGCATGTGGAGAGGCTTTTGACATGTGACTTTCTCTCTCCTGTTTTTGAGAATAGGTGCATTTCAGGGAGATAGAGATCCATTAGAGCCCAATCATAAATAACTCTCTCTGTCCTCTGTTTGAGAAGAGAGAGGAAGAGAGCAGAGGCCAACCTACCTGTGATTGAATTTGAGGGCATTTTAGTTTGGACTCGAGTCAGATTTCCATTATTCCGAACAGCCCTAGTGTATCATATAGACATGCAATAACACACCCACCTGTTAAATATCAGATTACTCCGAAACAAATGGCATCAGTTAGCACAAGGCATTTAGGATCCTTTCAGTGCTGCAGCTGAAACACTGCCCAAAATTACTCATACTGTACCACTGTAACCTTACAATAGGATTACATCCTTTAAAAACCCTTTACTTCGCAAGCCGCTCCACAGAAGTCGAGGTGGATTAGAAATGGTAGATCCAGAAGACCAGTTCACTGGAGAATGATGACTGGACTGTGTGTTATTAGCCAGAGTAATCAAAGAGTCAAGATGCTGTATTATAACGAGGGAAAACCATCCCTGATGCGTTTCTATCTTTCTCTCTCCCTCTTGGTAGGGCTTTGGCTGTTAGCCTTGCCAAAGCAATACAAGAAGCAGAAAAGATTATGCTCACCAAGGTTACATTTATTTGACTAAAAATAGTAATATTATGAAATACTATTGGATTTTCTGTTTTAACATATTTTCAGAATTGTCAGTAATTTATTTCTTTGATGGCAAATCTGAATTTTCAGCAGCAATTCCTCTAGTCTTGAGTGTCACATGATCCTTTAGAAATCATTCTAATATGCTGATTTGGTGCTTAAGAAACATTTCTTCTTTTAACAGTTTTGTGAGAATTGTTTTACATATTTTTTTCAGGATTCCTTTATGAACAGAAAAAAAAACATAATTTATTTGCATTTATTTGAAATAGAAATCTTTTGTAACATGATAAATGTCTCTTTTATCACTTCATTTTGAGAGAATTTCTGTCTAATGTCTGTTTAATCGTTCAGTGTTTAAATTTTCTATGTCGGCCTGAGATTTGATTTAAGTACAGCTAGAGCTTGCTTTGCATTTTTATCTCTCCATTGATTAGCTCTCCAATTTCTGCTATCTGTATGACATACTGCATCCACTGAGATACTGAAATAAGCTTCTGAGGAAAAAAAGCTGTGCTGTAGAGTTCAAGGGATATACTGTATCTACTTAAGGTAACTATGATTTTGAGAAACGCAGCCCAAACAGAACAAAAACTGAACAGAACAGATAGTGCAGACTGTCTGAGAAACAAAAGAGCTGTGTGTCTGCAAGTTGGTGATTCCACCTGAATAGTTCTCCAGACAGAGTTTGTTTGGTGATTTCGTGGAAAAGGTCACAATGAGCCTGGTATTGAAATGCATTGGTTTTTATTTCACAGTCTATTGCCTCCCACTTCCATTACTACTAACTCACACAGTCTCTCCATCTCATTTAAAGCACAGCAGAACTGACAGGATGCTCCAAATGACTTGTGCTCTTCTCCTGAGCACAACACACAGAACGCTCACTGCTCCAAACAAAACACAGATAACAAATGAAGCTGTGGAGATAGAGCTATCAATGAACACAATCAAAAAGATAATAAACACCGCAAATGCAATTGTGCCACAGATGGGGGAAATATGTATTACTGTGAATAATGAGTGGTGAATAGATTTCTCCAGTCTCTCTTTAATGTTTTGTCTGTGCTCACGGCCAGCGGGCAAACGACACAATCACATTTCATCAAAACAAGCTCAAAGAAAAGTACTTTTTTTCAACATGCTCCATGAATATTGTTGGTGTGGCTGATTAATGCAAAGAATTGCCTTCATTACATTCATGTGCGATATGATGCATTAAACAGCAGCTGATGCAGCATCACCTCTAGTGTTATATTATGACATATTCCTAACTGTGTTTTCTTTCTCACTTCACCTTATCCAGAATAGCCTCTGGCTTCTCATTTTAGCTCTGGCAACCGCTACACATTTAATGGGTTTTTGAACTGTCAAGGCCTCAGGGTCAACACTCCACAGAATGAGCAAGATATCTGAATGGAGCTTGTTCACACACACACACACACACACACACACACACACACACACACACACACACACACACACACACACACACACACACACACACACACACACACACACACACACACACACACACACACACACACACACACTTCATCTGCACTGTAGTGTTACACTGAACTTTCTCTCTGTGTGCATGAGAGAGAGAGAGAGAGAGAGAGAGATAAAGAAAGAGAGAGAAATGAATAGATGTTCTCAGCTGTCAGTTCTCAGATCCAGAAGAAAATCAGATGTACTAGGTACTATGAAATTAAAGTACTGTCAGAGCAACATGTTCTCATGAACTATGTTTAGCTACACCAATACCTGATCAGTTTAAATATGCAGTTACATTAGCATCTCCAATAAAAACAATTTACATTCGCCTACACATAAGCTCATATAGAAATACATAGGCTATTGATACCATTTTGTGTACAGTTTGATTGTTTTTACATGCCTGTTCAGTGTTTTGAACAAACCTTTTATTTGTCTGAGATTATAGCTAACTAATGTTAACACACATGGTTATGCCTAGAGTTTAAGTTACTGTAATGATTACATTTGACTCATCTGCTCTTTGTTATTTTGCTCATCTTGCCTTAGATCAGTGATGTTGCTCATTAATCAGCAATATTTATTAAGATCACTAATGTTAACATTCCATTGGTATAAGAACTTGGGTTCGATGTGGGAAGCTGTCTGAGAAGATTCTTATGATATCTGACAAAGACCGACCAATGATAAGGCATATTAAAACAACCAAATATGTTTACCCTAAATCCCAGGAGGAGATCTTGAACTAAGATGTCTTTTTATTGCAAATGTTTCATATACAGAGAGGAAAAGGTAAAAATGTAAAAATCTGCAGGCACACTTGAAAATCAATTTATCAACATGTATTTACTGTATAGGAACTCTGAAAACTGCTTATATAAAACTCTGGCATTTCATCGCGGCTGTGAAATACTGTACAAAAGAATGTAATAAAACACATTGTTCTCAGTGCCTGTCTCTAAAACTTGCCCTTGGCCTCTTTTTATTTAATATCTTTGAGTAGGGGAGAATGGGGAGTGTTGGAATTATTTAGTTTCAAGATCTGTAACTCAGTGTTCATTTTCACTAGAGCATGTGTCTGTCATTTTGATATCTTCACATATTTATCTGCATTTCTAAACTCTCTAAATACAAACAGTACTACTGTACCCCACTACCAGGGTGAGTTGCAACAGCAAAACATGGATATTTTATTTTTTGCACATTGGTTTACTTTGGCATCCTAAATAATCAATGATTGTTCAAATAAATTGGTATGCAATCCTCCTCATTTAAAATATTTTAATAAATATGGGAAACATATAGGAAATATGTTAGTCACTCTCATCATTCTCAAACAGTGAAAGATGGATTGTATCAAATGTATCAGCTGCAGTTTGATAACATAATGCGCTAAGTGACTGAGATACAGTAGGCCTATAATGATGCCACGGGTCATCAATAAAGTGCATACTGAATCTGGTCCTCCAATTTCAGTACATAAAGCCTTTTTTCTCATTGCCAAGTGTTTTAGAGTGTCCCCAACACACTTTTTCACAAACTCATCAAGAGTTAACAAGCTGCCAACTTCTCCAAGAGACTACAGCAGGACGCACGTGAAGGAGATACTTGGCAGTGCTGATCACGCTTCTCTCTATAGATGGGCGCACGCGCCAGGCCCAAAGTTAACTTCCGGTCTGTGTTTGTTTATCAGTCTGGAATATCAGTCTTTATTCAAAAGGCTTTGTTGAATAAACATGAGCACTGCACGTTTAAAAATTATAATGTTTTTATATCACTGTATTTCTTTGAAGGAAGACTATCTTTAATTAGTCTATTAAATTTTCAATGTCATTCTCATTTCATCTTGAATATTATATGCCTGATAAAGCAGCATTTGTGAGCTCAGCGCTGCTTTGTGTACAGCAGTTACTGGGGGAACCTCTGTTCCCCTTCAGGAACTCGAGCTGCGTCCGAAAAATGCTATGGGAATGTCCTTCAGCGTGACCACCTCTGAATAACATGTGTAATCAGTCCCATGAATGGGCGTGATGTCATACGCGGTTGACGTAGCGACCAGGAAGCTATAAATGCACGTGAGGTGGAACTAGCGTCAGCTTTTCTGTCATTCAGCGAAGCTCTGTGTGTGTGTCAGTTACCATTATATGTCTGTCAGTCTTATTTACTGTTGTCTGTCATACAAAGTTGCACAAGCAGAACATGGCAAGAAAGGCTGATAGTAAGACGAAGCATTTGGGCGAGTGGGGATACACACAGTTTGTGCGTGGTTTGCTTGGGAGCTTGCACTGTGAACAGCTTCCCCTGCGTACGCTTCGCTCTCGGAGGGCTCTCTTTGAGGAGGGAGCTTTCTCGAGCGTTCCTCGCGGTGCTGGCCCCGCTTTCGCCGAGGCAGAGCGGCAGCTGCCCTCGTGGGGATTGCAATTGGATCTGGTGGAGGGAATGCAGACGGGCGAGTCCCTATCTTCGTCCTCACCTGCCAGATCTAGCGTTCGCTCTCTCGGATATGAGGCGTGCTTCAGCTCTACATCCCCCCGGGAAGCGGACGTAACGCTCCGCCTATCTGCCTCCGAGGAGGTGGATGAGGAGAGCGTCGATGAATGGCCCTGTCAGTCACCACAGTATGAGGAGTTGTTGGAGGTGATAACTCACGCGGTAGCCAAGTTAAACATCAATTGGCCCGCCGAGAAAAAAGCCGAACCGCAGAAGAGTAAATTAGACGAGCGGTTTTTACGATCTCGGCCACCACCTCCACACCGGAGCCTGCCTTTTTTCCCCGATCTCCACACCGAGGTGTCGAGATCGTGGCCGAAACCATTCTCATCCCGTTTATTTGTCCCCGCCTCCAATTATTATGGCAACGTGGCACAGTTAGATGAGTATGGATATAAAGTGATGCCCCGGGTAGAACAGGCGCTCGCGAGCTATCTGTCTCCCGACGCGGCATCATCATTAAAGGCGCCGGTCTTGCCTTCCAACCTGCTGCGAACTACATCAGCGCTGATTGGCAAGGGGTACGTGGCATCAGGTCAGGCTGGTTCATGTCTGCATACGATGTCTGTGTTACAGGCATACCAGGCTGATCTACTAAAAGAGCTAGATGAAGGCGAGGAAGTTAAAGAGGAAAATATTTCTGAGTTGAGGAAGACCGCTGATTTAGCTCTCCGTGCCACCAAGGAGATCGGCCGTGCGATTGGGCAGTCCATGGCAGCCCTGGTGGTGGCAGAAAGACATCTGTGGTTGACCCTGTCTGATTTAAAAGAGAAAGACAGGGTCTTCCTTATGGACGCCCCACTTGTGCCTTCTGGTCTATTTGGCGACGCCGTCAATTCCGTCGTCGACAGATACCAGGAGGCTCGTAAACAGGCGGCAGCGTTCCAGCGGTTCCTCCCTCGCCGTTCTCTAGCTCAGGGGGCTGCTGGGCGGGAGAAGCCCTGGCCGTGTACCAGCTCCTCATACAGAGAGGTGCAAAAAGTGAGCGTCGCCTCTCGTGCTCCCCCGCAACGGGACTGAGGTCGGTGGCGCTCTAAGCAGGAGGCTTCTAAGACGAGGCCCGATCTGAGGGTCGTGCTTCAGTCCAGGAAGCCCTCGACAAAGCGTTCCTGACAATCAACATCAAAAAGCAGGATCGCTGAGGGTGACCCCTACTAAGGAAGAGCGGGGTGCACCACATTACACGGTGCCCGTCTATCCTCAGAGCCCTCAACAGCAGCTAGTTCAGTTGTTTCCTGCCGGTCCTCCGCTTCAGGGCACCGAGCAAGCAGCTCAAAGTACATCAGAGACCAGTCTTGAGAGACTGGTTCCCTTAGTAGACTATTTAGCAGCATGGAAGCTACTGCCAAATTTGTCTTGTTGGGTCCTGCAGACTGTAGAAAAAGGTTATCGAATTCAATTCGGCGCTCCACCGGCACCTTTCAACGGGGTCTTTCCCACACTAGTGGGCCCCGAGCAGGCTCTGATATTGGAACAAGAAGTAAATACCCTCTTGAGGAAGGAGGCCATCGAGGTGGTCCCTCCTCACGACAGAGAGTCCGGGTTCTACAGCCGATACTTTATAGTTCCAAAGAAGGATGGGGGGTTGCGTCCAATTTTAGATCTGCATCAGTTAAACCGCTCAGTCATGTGACTGAAGTTCAAGATGCTTACTATCAGGCAGGTCTTGTCTCAGATCAGGTCCGAGGACTGGTTTGTCACGATAAATCTAAAAGATGCTTATTTTCATATCTCCATCCTTCCTAATCACAGGAAGTTCCTAAGGTTTCTTTCAGGGGAGAAACTTACCAGTATCGAGTTCTTCCTTTTGGCCTAGCACTCTCACCCCAAACTTTCACGA
This sequence comes from Cyprinus carpio, assembly GCF_018340385.1. NCBI lineage: Eukaryota > Metazoa > Chordata > Actinopteri > Cypriniformes > Cyprinidae > Cyprinus > Cyprinus carpio. The sequence continues at coordinate 21,476,267 of NC_056578.1, forward strand.
AGTGTGTGGATGCTGCGCTGGCTCCACTGCGACTCCAGGGCATCCGCATGCTAAATTATATCGACGATTGGTTGATTTTGGCTCAATCACGGCAGATGGTGGTTTGACATCGAGATGTCGTTCTCGCCCATATGAAAAAGTTGGGGTTAAGATTAAACGCCAAGAAAAGTGTGTTTTCTCCATTACAGCGGACCACTTATCTGGGTGTGGTGTGGGATTCGATCACGATGCAGGCACGTCTGTCCCCTGCTCGTATCAAGTCGATCCTCACATCAGTCAAAAGAGTCAGAGAAGGCCAGTCACTCACTGTCAAGCAGTTTCAGAAACTTTTGGGGTTAATGGCAGCTGCGTCCAACGTGATACCTCTTGGCCTGCTGTACATGAGACCCCTACAGTGGTGGCTCAAGACCAAGGGGTTCTCCCTGAGGGGAAACTCACTTTGCATGATCAAGGTCACGCGGCGATGCCTACATGCCTTAGACATGTTGAGGAAGCCTTGGTTCTTGTCTCAGGGCCTGGTGCTGGGAGCTCCTTGTCGCCGCATGACGCTAGCGACGGACACGTCCCTCACCGGCTGGGGTGCAGTCATGAGTGGCCACCCTGCCCGTGGTCTGTGGAGTGGTCGCCATCTGACATGGCATATCAACTGTCTAGAGATGCTAGCAGTATTTCGAGCATTGAATCATTTTCTTCCAGACATAAGAGGTCACCATGTGTTAGTGCGCACCGACAACACAGCGGTGGTCTCTTATATCAACCATCAAGGAGGTCTGCGCTCGCGACCCCTGTACCAGCTGGCGCGGCACATCCTTGTGTGGTCCCAGGGCAAACTCCTTTCGCAGTACATATTCCTGGGCATATGAATATGGGAGCAGACATCCTGTCGAGGCAGGGGCCAAGGCCCGGGGAATGGAGGCTTCATCCCGAGGTGGTGTAGCAGATATGGACTATATTTGGTCAGGCTCAGGTGGATCTGTTTGCGACTCTGATGACATTGCACTGTCCCCTTTGGTTCTCTCTAGTTCATCCAGCTCCTCTGAGACTGGACGCTATGGTACAGACGTGGCTGAGGCTTCGTCTGTATGCTTTTACCCTGATCGCACTGCTCCCAGGAGTTCTGGCGAGAGTACGCCGGGACGGGGTCCGTCTTCTATTAGTAGCCCCGTTCTGGCCGGGCCGAGTATCGTTCTCAGATCTGATCTCCTCGACGGCTCTCCATGGGAGATTCCTGTCAGGAGGGATCTCCTCTCAAAGGCGGAGGGCACGATATTCCACCCCCGCCCGGAGCTATGGAAGTTATGGGTGTGGCCCCTGAGGGGGTACATCTCGTAGCTTCTGGTCTCTCAAACCGAGGTTTGTTGAGACCATCCTCCAATCCAGAGCTCCCTCAACGAGGAAACTGTATGCCTTGAAGTGGAAACTTTTCACTTCTTGGTGCGGAGATCGCCAATTTGACCCAGTCAACTGCCCAGTCAGTACAGTGCTGGAGTTCCTGCAGGCCCGTTTCTCCACAGGGTTGACTCACTCCACCCTGAAGGTCTATGTGGGGGCCATTGCGACCTACCATGCCCCTCTCGGTGACCAATCAGTGGGCAGACACCCCCTAGTTTCACGTTTCCTCCTTGGTACGCTAAGGCTGAGGCCTCCGATACGTTCCCGTGTCCCCACGTGGGACCTGGCTGTGGTGCTAGAAGCTCTTTGTAAGCCTCCTTTTGAGCCTATTGAAGAAATCGCTGGCCACTATCTTATGATTAAGACTGCCTTTCTTCTAGCTATTACTTCTCTAGAGAGTTGGGGATCTTCAGGCCCTCTCAGTGGCCCCTTCCTATTTAGGCTTTGCGCCCGGCATGGCCAAAGTGTTTCTCTACCCTCGAGCGGGGTATCCCCGAAGGTTCCCTCAGTTATCCCGCAGCTTATTGTACTGCAGGCCTTCAGTCCTCCTCCCTTCAGGGAGCCAGACCAGCAGAAGCTAAACTGTGCGAGCACTGGACGCATACGTCCACAGAGCTGCCATGTGGAGAAAGGCGGACCAACTGTTTGTATGCTATGGTCCCCCTAAGAGGTCTTCCAGCCACAAAACAGACCCTCAGTCGGTGGATAGTGGATGTAATTACTACTAGCTATTACTTCTCTAAAGAGAGTTGGGGATCTTCAGGCCCTCTCAGTGGCCCCTTCCTATTCAGACTTTGCGCCCGGCATGGCCAAAGTGTTTCTCTACCCTCGAGCGGGGTATCCCCGAAGGTTCCCTCAGTTATCCCGCAGCCTATTGTACTGCAGGACTTCAGTCCTCCTCCCTTCAGGGAGCCAGACCAGCAGAAGCTAAACTGTGCAAGCACTGGACGCATACGTCCACAGAGCTGCCATGTGGAGAAAGGCGGACCAACCGTTTGTATGCTATGGTCCCCCTAAGAGGTCTTCCAGCCTCAAAACAGACCCTCAGTCGGTGGATAGTGGATGTAATTACTACTGCCTATGAGTCCTCTGATCTCCCCTCACCATTGGGAGTCAAGGCTCACTCTACCCGCAGTATGGTGGCCTCCAAGGCCTTCTTGTCAGGTGTGTCCATGCAGGACATCTGCAATGCAGCTGGATGGTCCACGCCCCTCACATTCGTCAGATTTTATGGTTTAGATCTGCGAGCCACTCCAGGCTCTTCTGTTCTCTTGCCTTAGCTGTGCTCCCTATATACACACTAGGCAGGGACTTGCAAGTCTAGCGGCGTGGGCATTCTCGTTCCCATAGCGTTTTTCGGGCGCAGCTCGAGTTTCTGAAGGGGAACGTCCCAGGTTACGTATGTAACCATGGTTCCCCGAAGGGAACGAGACGCTGCGTCTCTAGGCCATACTTCCAGCATCCCTGCCAGAGTTCGCTTCATTCCTAGAAGCTGACGCTCGTTCCACCTCACGTGCTTTTATAGCTTCCTGGTCACTACGTCACCCACCTATGACGTCACGCCCATTCATGGGACTGATTACACATGTTATTCAGAGCTGGTCATGCTGAAGGGCGTTCCCATATCGTTTTTTCGGACGCAGCGTCTCGTTCCCTTCGGGGAACCATGGTTATATACGTAACCTGGGACGTTTCTCCCGCTTTAAAGCACCTCCTGCTGGCAGAGAATGCATTTGCATTTTCAGTTAGTCTGATTCATGCAGCAAACATATTTTGCTTGTTATCAAAAATAATCTACTCTAGAGGGAATACTTAGCTGTTGTTATTGAATTTATTTGGAAGTCTACCGGAAGTTAAGTTAGGGCCACAAAGTGCTATGCTTTTTCACTTATTCAACTTTAGTTAGTCTGTAATGTTGCTGTTTGAGCATAAAAAAGATCTGCAAAGTTACAAAGCTCAAAGTCCAATTTAAAAGGAGATATTTTATTTAACAATTTTTCAAAAACTACAAAGAACAACTCGTTTGGACTACAACGCATATTTTCCGGGATTCATGATATCACAAATACAGACGAATGGGATGAGACCTGGTTGAGCTGCACTAGAGAAGGCAATGAGTGTTATCACTATGACGGAGACATGCTAGCTTTCCCAAGGAAGACAAGCTTAAAGTGGTTACAGTCATCTGGGTTTAAATCATGCTCACATTGATTTGTTACTGACGTAATTTTTACTCTGAAGCTCGCAGCAGGCGAGCCCCTATGGTAAGGGGCATGACATTTCCTGACCAGGTGCCGAGTGCTGCCAATCACAACACACACTGGCCCAGCTAACCAATCACAGCACATTTCATATTTCAGAAGGCGGGCCTTAATTTGATACAGGAACTATTCGAGCCATTCATGCCAGACTGGGGAGAGAGGTGTTGTAATAATGTAAAATTTTTCGAACAACCTAAGAGCCTGTTCAAGTACACACCCAAAACAAAATCAAGACTTTGTAAAAGAGCATAATAGGACCCATTTAAAATGTACTGAAGTAAAAGTACACAATTTTTAAACTACTCAAAAAACTTAACTTAATTAAAACTTAATTACAGTATGCGGGAGTATTTGTAATTGGCTACTTTTCACATACGTTGCATAAATACTGCTTATTTGGACATGCTACTTTTACTTTTTGTGTACTGTATAGGGAAATAGGACATATTTGGACATGGAGTACTTGGGGTTGTACGGAAGGAACGGTAGAAGTATTTGAGAAACCTGTTTGGAAACAGGCACTCTTGCGCCACAGAAAATATTTAGTTCTGTTTAAAAATGAGCCAGATCATTGCTCAGATCAGATTCATAGTCTCATACTAGAACTCAGTGGCTTGCTAAGACTGTCTGTGAGCTGAAAAGACAAACCAACAGCTCCTTCTAATCAGCCCCATGTGAGTCCTAACGGGTCACTAATTAATAGATTAGCCTGTGTAGTCAGACACATTGTAGCTGGTTTGCTCTAGGAGCGCTCTAGGGAGCATGTAGAAGCCCTTCTAGAGAGCTCAATATCAAAATAAAGATGTCCTCGTATTGTGACCATCTCAGTCCCCTCACTCCTAAAAAAGCACTGCTGAAAGACGTAAAATAAAAGATGCTAAAGACTTATAACTACAAATATTTTTTCTTAGTTTCCTTAGTAGTGTAATAGTAAGGAGTCAAAGCTCAAAACTAATGATTCAAATTAGTTTTAAATGTTATTTTTATTGTATTAAAATCAAATAATGTTATTGTCTTATGAGTGTACTACATCATGAGCTGTCATTTGTTATCAGTTGGATGTTGTGTCTCTGGGGCACCGGGGATCTTTCGACGAGCCCTGATGTCAGATGTAGTTTTGAGGGTTGGAGAAACATTGGGCAGACATCCACTCTCTGCTTGCGATCTTCTGATATGGTGGTCCTGTCCGGAGCATTTTGATCACAGTGACCTGATTAGTGCCCTTGACCAGAAGGACGCTTGTCATCAAGACTCTCATGGATCGAGTGCATCTGTATGTGTACAGAAGTCAGTCTGTGGCCCCCCGGGCTCAGAGACAACATTACCCCCGTCTCCTCAGATAAACTCACAGAGCATGAAACATGTGTTGCTGCACAGGAGAAACAAGGACAACAGCATATAAGCATAATGCAAACAGATATAACAAAATACATACAACGGTGCAACACGAGCAAACAACACACCTGTCATGTTTGTTACAGTATGTGCAGTCCCACCATTATTCAGTCTCCATCCCTGATGACTCCATGGCAACAAGCTGGACTAAATCCAGTGCGTGTGTGTGTGTGTGTGTGTGTGTGTGTGTGTGTGTGTGTGTGTGTGTGTGTGTGTGTGTGTGTGTGTGTTTGCGTTTGTGATAAAGTCAGAATGTCTGAGGTCTGTAATGAGAGATAATGTGTTTATATTTGTGTAATGTTGTACTGATTGCAGTCTCACTAGACCCCAGCTAAATGAGAGCATCTCTTCTGTTCTGCTTGCTGGCTCAAAATAATTACACAGTGAATTATTACATTACGACTCACTTTGTTACGACTGAAATTATTCCCATCCAGATATGCAGAGCAATTTGAGGGACTTGTAATGACCCTTGATGGCTTTTTGTTATGTTTAATTCTGTAATTCAGATCATTATTAGCTTCAGCGTTTGACTTCTGTCTGCTCCTTGTTTGGGAGTTATATATGTTTGTTTGTTTATTTATTTATTTTTTATATCTGTATTTTTTTTAAAATATGTGATTCAATAATTGTTACTTTAGCCTATGCATTTTTTTTCTAGCAGAGTAATAGTGGATTAGTATAGTATTGTTCTTCAGTATTGTGGTCTCGTTGCTGTTTACAGTAGTTTTGAGAACAGGTTTGTTGTGATACTGAGTTTGCCGTTGCTAAAGATGAGCTAGGACTTATGACGACAGCCAGATAGCAATGTAAAATGAGACCTTGGCAAAAGAGCTCATTACCTGGAACATTGTTTTCTATTTTGTTTCATCTGTGTACACTACACTGTAGAAAATGTTTCATCAAAAAAAATTAAGGTGATAATTAAAAATAGTGTGTATATTTCATTGTGGTTCAGTGTTGAATATTGAGGATTTTTTACTAATAAAACCAAGAGATTTGTTTTCCTCATTTTTTAAAAAAGGAAACTTAAGTAATTTTAAGGTTTGAATTAAAGAACTGATTAAACAATAATTTTTTTTTTTTTTTTTTTTTTTTTTTTTTTTTTTTTTAATTTATGGAGTGGTGCATATTTTATTTTAATGTTATTTGATTATTTTTGAAGTTTTGTTTTTGATTTTTTTTTTTAGTTAGGATAATTTTTTGTTTTTGGATGGTTATGGTGTGTTTATTTTGAAATCAAATGCTATTTTATGTGTTTTTGAGTGAAGGGAAACGTCTATTAATGTTTAATGTTCAGTTACTGTATGTTTGACATTTGAAAGAGTTTCTGTTACGTTGAAGTTTCCATTGCACAATTGCACACAAATATTTTCCTACTTGAGCTGTTTGGCTGTACACAGTCTTTTAAATGTACAAAATAACTCAAAGTCAAATACAGGCCTCACTCAAAATCACAGACTTTTGAGAATCAACTTAAATTAGCACATTTCACTAATTATATTAAATGCATTGTGTCATAGATTAATTAATTTAGGAGATTTTACATGATTTATGCAGGTAGATTCCATAAAAAAAAATCAAGCCTTAAAAACTACTCAAAAATATTATGTGTAACATTGTAACCATATGTTGTGTTTGCTTTTTGGATTTTCATTGCGTTGTGCACTACTGGTCAACCGTATGTATATATATATATATATATATATATATATATATATATATATATATATATATATAATATATCTTATATATTTATATATATATGTATATATATAGTATATAGATAATATATATATGTATATATATATATATATATATATACATACATATGGTTATATATATACAACATAAGTTAAAATATAATTTATTCCTTACTATGGTAACTAAACATTTTAAAAATAACAGATTTGCATGCCTTGTAAAATGCCAGTCATAAAATGCCAAAGTTTCAATATACAGTTGCTAAAATGGGAAAGAAGTACTATAGATGAGCAAATAACATCCATCATCCAGACTAAAATGAGTTTATCACATAGATATCTTGCTGAAGTTAGTATGCTATTCGAACATATTTTACCTTCTATATGGCAAGAAAATTGTGAACTGCAGGGAACACAAATCATGCTGTCAAAACCATGTAAACAAAATATTATAGTAAACAGTGGAGAGGTTTTTGATAATCAGTTGTCAGTATGCAAATGTCTTTGGCATGTATTCCCCTAACATTATTCACTAGTATTTGGTCTTTCTCTGTCTTTTCTTTAAGGTGTTTATATGGACATAGGTTAACATGCTTATTTATCAGCTATCTAGAGGGGAAAATCAGCCTGTGTCCATTATTAGAGCTGTCAGAGAGCTTTGTGATTGAAGCATGGCTACATGCTGTGGTAGCTAGTGTAGAATGCTAATGCTAGCTGTCAGCTAGAGCTGAATTGGTTGGGATAGATGGAAGCAATCTGGCCATGAAGAATGACTGTGTGCGTTGAAAAGGTATGCCAGAGACTACAATCAACTCTTTTTTTCTGTAACAATGTCTACTGAAATAAGCTTCAGAGGCTGAGGAATTTTGTAGGGATGTTCTGATAGAGAATTTTGATGTATGAATTTGAGCTTAAAGCTTTTCTCATAATGCAGTTTGTTTACTTGAAAATGTTGAGCATGAAGAATTGCCTCAGATACAGCAGATCGCTTCTTCACACTGAAGTGTTATTATCAGTAATATGCATGGTTATTTTTCAAAGGCTGTATGTACTACCATATTCATCACATTCCCTTGCTGCAGGGGGATTAAAACCATTTAATGTCAAGGACAAATATTATGATCCCCATGTGAAGGACCCTCTCCCTAAAATATATAAATGCAGTTATATATTCGTATCATATATTCAAGGTCTTATTTATACTGTAAGAGAAAACTAAGTATAAAATTATAAAGACAATGTTTCTTACCTATATTAAAGAGTTGGATTTTATTTTGTTGTTGTATTGAAGCCAAAGCAAACTGTTAAAATATTATCGGGACAATTTTAATTTTAAGTTGGCAGCATACCTTTTTCACCCTGTACCCTTTCCACTACTAGAGTGTTAGATGTTTAAAGTTGAAGAGAAACATTTGTTTATTTAATGTGAATTCCTCAGTTAGCAACTAAAGGTGACTGGTGTGGAAAAACTCACTAGAAAAATATAACAAAATGCTTAGAAATAAGTTTTTCTTTAAACTATATGTAGATTTGGTTTTAATATCTTATTGTTAGAAACTATTGCTGTCAATACAATAACCTAATTGTAAAAAAAAAGCAATTTGAAACAGTAGTTATGTTAAAATTCAATGAATATGTTAAAACTGTTGTGCCAATTGATATCGCAATCTAACTTTGTGTGACCTAGAAAAACATTTTGTAAAGTCATTTTATCTTTTATTTTTTATGCGGACCCCTTACTGCCCTTGGTGAACCATGCAAACAGGTCAGGGGCAAGGACTGCATGCACTAATCTTTGGACTTCCCAATTTGTGGTAAAATTTGGGAGAAAATGATCATAAGGTGGAAATATTAGGTTCTAATTCACAATTACTTTCAAATCCTGCTGACTGAGAAGATGAAGAGGATGAAAAAGATGAAGAGGATCCATTGCATTTTCTACTGAAAATCATCTCAGTATAGACTGGGTGAAAAGTGAGAGAGGAAAGCGGTGGGGGGGGTAAAGGTACATTTTGCTGTGCGCGATAATGAATGCTTTGTCAGGAAGAATCCATCAATGGTCACCAGGGGGTGGGAGACGTCAGGAAAAGTTATGGTTTGTTGGTTTTTTAACCCACATGGTCTGCTATAGCGAAATAATTCAGGAACAAAAACTGTCGTGTTGTTGTACTTCATCTATTTGTAAAGCTGTCCAGCAGAATAGAGAGAAATATAGCGCTTGGGACACAATGCACAATACATTTAGGCTGTTTTATAGACAAGTACTGCAACATTGCAGAGCTCAAAATGCATAAATACAAACACACACCTACGCTTAGACTGTGATCCATTTGATTTCTCACACAGGCCTGTTTTCTCTTTCTGTTTTTGTACAACACTTAAACGGGTCATATGATGTGATTTCAAGTTCTCCTTTCTCTTTGGAGTGTTACAAGCTCATGGTGCATAAAGAAGATCTGTAAAGTTGCAAAGACTAAAGTCGCAAACCCAAAGAGATATTCTTTATAAAAGTAAAAACTTGTCCCTCCCTCCTAAAACTCCTCGTTTAAACACACCCCCAAGTCTGCGTCACGATGTGGGAAGATTTGCATAACACCGCCCAAATGTTTACGCAAAGAAAAAAGGCATAACCATTGATTCTCGCTGTTGCCGCTGGCGCCATGTTGTGGAGATGCTGTTTTGTTGTGAAATTGAAAATACTTTGTTTGGCCTTCCAAAAGAGGACACGACTAGAAATCAGTGAATATGTTGTATTTACAACACTGTTCCAGAACAGTTTAACCTAAATATTCAGATGTGTGCAGCACATTTTATGGAGGACTGTTTCCTGATCCTGGGAGAGAATGCTGGCTGTTCTGACTCACAGTCTGTAAGTACGTTTACATATGTAAAGAATTTGCCTGTGATGATTCAAATGCAAGTTTTAAGCAGTGTAGAGTAGCGCTTGTTGTTTGTCGTTTCTCCAATCAAAAATGCAGACATGGTTTTATGTTTACATGGTGTGATGCAATGCAACGCATAAAAACACAGTATAAGTCATTACAATCAGTAATTGTGTCCCCACCGGATGCAACAAATGACTAATTTGTAATGGGTTTTATTGTTATTGTCTTGTCACGCCGGTGTTCTGACTGGGACACGCATTACAGTATGTTAAGGGGCGTAAAATTTACGTCACACACTTGAGGCATTCGACCAATCACAACACACTGGATAGCTGGCCAATCAAAGCAAACTTCGCTTTTTAGATTGATGAGCTTTGTAAAAAACGATGCATTTCAGAAGGCAGGGCATAGAGGAGAAACAATAATGTACAGTATGTGGAAAATAATGTGTCTTTTGACCCTTAAACAGCATAAACACATTTCATTACACCAAATACACAAAATAATGTTCTTTTTAACAACATCATATGACCCCTTTAAGTTTTCTCTGAAGAAGAGCGTTTAGACGTGAATATTGCCACTATTTACAGGTTTGTGCTGATCTTTTGCTCTTTATTTCTCTTCATTGTCTTCAGCATCTCTTTCTGTTTCTCATATTAACCTCTTTAGCTGTTGAAGCATGGCAACTCCTGACACTTCTCATCATTACTACAGTCTGTAGACAAAGCTGTTACTGTCAGTCCTTCTCTCTCTCATTCTCTTCCTCTCTCGTACCCCTAGGCAATCATTCTTTATGTGTGTAGTAGTGTTAGCGCTTGGAGAGCTCTCATCCCTTTAGCTGTTCTCTTGTTTAGCTAGCCTACTTTCTCCTGCTATGTAAACTGAAGAAATTCTTCATGAAGTTCACATGGGTCATTGGTGCTGTTGAGCCTGGGGAAGAAAAAGACGAAAGAAATAACAGGGTGAAAATTTTCACTGCAGCTTTTCAGATTAGAGGACAAATACATGGAGAGGAAAAGAAATCAAACCCTGGCAGGCTGAGTCAGACCTGTCATGCCATAAGAATGTTCTGTTCACTTGTCTGTGTAGGTCTGGGCAACGATGCGGTGCTAACAAGAGAAAGGACTGATCTCACTGCGAGAGGAGAGGGGAAAGAGAGAGAAATGTGGAGTAATTGTTCCCAGGAATGAAACTGATTCACACTCAGCAATGTGTGAAATGACATTGGCAGATGACATGGGCTGTAGTGTTGTTTCACAACAGAAGAGCACAGCACTATTTAAAAAGCACTCATCAACACCGTAACTGAGAGAAACAGCTTCTGTTGTGTTATCCGTCAAAATCAAATTAGACTGCCAGCTGTATCTGTTATTATAGCATGAATTGATTTATAGCTAGAGATGAAGCAGAGGTGGGAACACGATTGTGTGAAAGTGTGTAACCCTCGTGTTTGGAGTCTGAGAGACCTTAAGGCCATTTTAATAGCTTAAAAGGCATACTTAACATTCCGGTTGGTATCTCATGGTGTGTCTTCATCTTAACTATTTAAAAGCAAAATTTCATCTTGCTAACATGTTTCAAACTTTCTTCGTAGGGATATTACGATTCACCATGAGCCAGTTAAAAATCGGTACAAATGTGTGATGATTCAAATCGGGGGTGGGAGTTTATATGAATGTATCTCTGAGGGGAACTTGCTGTCTTCAGAAAAGTTTAGATGATATTTTCTTTTCATCTTGTCTCTTTATAATTCACGTTAAAGCAGTGTTCATAAGCGCTGCGCTGCTTTGTTTACAGCGGTAACCAAGGAAACTCTGTATCGCTGCTGTTCCATAAATTTTATTAATAGGATAAACCCCCTGAGATGTAACATCTCGTTTTCGAGGGGGTCCCAAGCACCACCTTCTATCAGAGAGTGAATTTGCGTCTCATTTAGAGCTTCTGCTCTTTGTTTTGTGCAGATGTTTTTTGTAGTATAGTTAGATAAACAGAAAAAGTAATTTTCTGCAAGGACATTATACATCATACATCATACAAATGTACAGACGTTAAGTGTTCATTTATCCCTAAAACACTTTACCTTTTTCTATCTCTGAATTTAAAGATTGCTTCAAATTAACACATTTGTACATTGTGCCTTACCTTTACTGACTTCTAGTGTTTTCTTATTATTACGAGTGGCGGCTCGTGGGTTTTAAAATAGAGAGGAGGCACACTAATTGTTTTGGTCTGGGATCCCTGCCGATTATTATTATTATCTGCTTAACCACTTTAAAATGTTTTTTTGGTTACTTTTAGTCAGAAAATTTAAAGAAAACAACACACATACAACAATATAATATAATTTCACTTACCTGGCCTATCACTTGAAGCAAACATCCATCCCTTCTTAAAAGTCTGTGTTAAAAGAGATCTGCCTGTTAAGCCGACTGCTGTATTCTATATCCAGCTTAGACGTGTTTTCCCTTTTTTAAATTTGCATATATACTGTTTGAATGACAGCTTGGTAAATCTGTTGGTGATCAAATATTCAATATTGCTGCTCATCATAAGTAATTAGTGCCTTATCATCACGTAATTTACATATCTATGATGATTGGTTGATATTCACCATATTCCGCCCGGCCATTTTGTAATCTGACTTCTGCTAGACTGATACGGCATATCCCGTAACTAGTTCAGTAGTTGTAAGATTGTTTATAGCTAGCTATAACTGTGGCAAAATGACAAAGAACATTAATACCGTAAATGTTATAAATTGGGAGCACGATGAAAACTTCTTAAGACTATCAGATGGTCTCAAATTGTCCCATCCATCGTCACTGTTAACGTGGGTAGACGATAGGAAGAAGTGGCCAGAGGTAACCTATATATTTAACTACTTTGTCCTGTCAGAAGGAGTTGATGGAGCAGCAAGGAAAATTATAAAAGTACAGAGTCCTACCATTATTCACATAGTGGGAAAGTGGGTCGTGTACTGTTCCACAGCGAGGGTGATTTCGTCTTTTTAAAAGCAAAGGTGCACCCAGCCAGTGGAGCAGTCCAAACCGCTCGGTGTGGGTCAGTGGTGACTACTGGATGTTCGTGCATCGCTGGTTTGGGAAGGTTGTGTAGCCATGCAGCCTTGATATTATGGAAGCTAAGACTATCACGCACATCATCATTATTTATTATTCATGATAATATCTTTCAGCGATTGTGTTGTTAACATACACTAAGTATGTTATAAATGTATGAAAGTATATTAACGTGTTTGAGACATACACAGCTGCTGACCTGATGACCATCATCAGACTAAGTATCTTGTCTAATCTCTTAATTGTACAGTGGAGTAAGGTGAGTGAACATTTATAAATTACACATTAGAAAAGGAGGAGGCTGAACCTTGGAAGTGAAAAACGCCTTATATTCAGGTGTGCATAATTATTAGGCAGATTTTCTTTTACAGTTAAAATGAGCCAAAAAAGATTATATATCGCTTATAAAAGATTAAAATACAAAATTAATAGTTATTAAGATTTATTAAGAGGGTTCCATCACAGCAAATTGTATGTCCCATACAATGAGCAATTCTGTGCCAAGACTGTAGCTAGACTAAAAACCTTTTATTTTAAGTATATGCTTCCTCGTGTCAGATGAGTTTCAGGCAGGCTACCTGCTGCTTTCCACAAGATACTTGCAGCTTTGCAAATAAGCAGGAATGAGAATAATTAGGGTTAAGGATAGGATATTAGGTAATTGGGGTGGGATGTTAAGGGGTGTGGGTGAAGACTGGAACTATTTTAAATAAGTTGTTTTAAATCAGTTGTGTTAAACAAGAGACAGACTGTGATTTGTGTTTTAGAAAATGTATACTTTATTATAAGTTGTATAAAATCTTTTGTGATTTGTTGATCAGTGTCTGTTGTTTTCAGGAAGCAAGAGACAACTTCTACTGACCATCCTGTAAAATTTCACCATTTAATTTCCATATGTAATAAACCAAGATGGAATTAACTTGCAAACTTGACATGACTTATTCCTTCAAATCAGATATTAAAGATAAAAAAGATCAAATTAATATAAAAGCGGTTGTAATTACATCAGCAGATTCAGCACATTCGCGATAGAAATGCAGCGCTTTCCAACTTCATTAGCATTTTATGGTATTAAAACTGTGAAATTACAAACAAAAAATACACATTCTGAGATATGAATTGAAATTAATAGGCCTACATGTTTGACTGAGTTTACATGGAGCATTGTAATCGGTTTAAAAGTCCAGTCCAAATGAAAATGCTCCATATAAACACCTCAGTCGGAATAAAAATGCCCAAACCGAATGGAATTGTAATCGGTTTGAGAGGGGTGGGATAAACCTTTCTATAAAGCGAACAAAATTAAAATCCTGCCATGTAAAGGCATTAAGCCGATTACTTTGCATCTACGTCATCACATCAATAGGTTGTGGTTGTCAGAATATGAAAGTGATGTCGGCAGCGCAGTACATTCTGTGATTTGTGGACACTGACACTACAGTAGAGACTAGGTAATAGTGGACGTAGAAGTTAAAATTTCAAATATACAGTTAAAAAACACATTAGAATGGAGCCTTGCTGTGTTATGAACTGCCATATCTGCTCTCATGATGAAAGCAGATCTGAAATGAAGAACAATTTACTGCTTTTCAGCTTTAGCCCCATTTACACTGCATGGTTCAAGTGACCCAATTCCGATTTTTTCCTCTCATGTGGCACAGATCGGATATGACCGGTGAACGTGTAAGCAGGAAAAAACCGCATGGATTCCGATTTTCTCAGATCGGATTCAGGCCTCATTCATATGTGGTAATAAATCGGATATGAATCGGATACGTGCATTTGCGTGTGCCATGTAAGCAGACAAATCGGATATTCCCCAGTAAATGCGAGTTGTGCGTCATTAAAAAAAGTGACGTCAACTCAGGTGGACACCACCAACTGAGATCACATGACTTATTATAGGCGCGATGGAGGACGAAGGATACACACAGTGGAGCAATGCCAAGGTTTCATGGTCTTTTAAGTCTTTGGGGCGAAGAGACAGTGCAGGCAAAAAATGCAGGGTTGTAACAGAAATAAATCCGTGTTTGAAGACATTTCACGAGATATGGGGAGGCACGGTTTTAAGCGCTTTTTTTCTCCGCCGCGCCGTACGAGACCAATGTTTTGCTGATTTTTTTGTTGACTTTTCAAAATATTGTGGAAAGCAAAACACTGTATAATATTATTTGCATCTGCATCCATTGTATTTCGTGCTGTTTTACTTTTCCGGGTCAGAACGTCTAAGTTTGGTAGTTTCAGCAGTGTATAGTGTAAATGCAAAAATCGGATACGGGTCACTTTTAAAAGATGATGTAAGCGGGTCGTCAAAAAAAATCGGATATAGTCAGAAAAATCGGATTTGGGCATCAAGACCTGCAGAGTAAATGCAGCGAAACAACACAACGATAGTGAATAGTTCAATGAAAATAAACAACTTGACCAAAATTAGACTTTGTCATTTGTATTTATTATTTATTACAGATTCATAATAAAACACGTTTGGAAATGTTATGCGATAGCTTGTTGCGAGCACTCTCTGTGTTCATAAAGCAACGCTCCTTTGATTCATTATTCAGCAACATGAGAAATTGTGTATTTGTTCTATTTAAGTAAACTGGCTACTGGCTGCCATAATGATTTCTGAGTGTGTATGTGATCATGTTCTGGCCACATGAGCACTCGAATGAACACTAGGGGTTTAAATATTAGTCCATTTATTCTAAGAAAGTGCAAACAGTTAATTAAAAATATTAAGGCAAATAAGAGCGTTTTTTTCATCTGGTGATTTGTATTTGATGTCATTGTAGGCTACTTAGCATGTCCCAAAATTGAAAGCATGTAAACACCATATCGGATTAGATAATGTCTCATGTAAACAGTCCACCGAATCTTTCAATCGGAATGATTTTAATCAGAATGACAAAAAAAAGTGCACAAAAACGTGGCTAGTGATGGGCAGTAGCGTCGCTACAGGTAGTGACGCTACTACTACATTTCTCAGTAGTGTGGTGGTAGCTTCACTGTTTTCTGAATCAAAAAACTCTTTTTAGTAGCACGGTAGCTACTTTTGATCAAGTAGCACGGTAGCATTAACAAAAGCTACATTTTTCAATGCATTCTGAAGTTCAAGCTCAAATTGGAAATATAACTGCTAAGTATCACTGATCCCAGGTCAGTAAGTGATGCCAGCGCCACTAAACCATGTAACTCCATTGGCTCCTCAAACTGTCAGTCAAACCTCATTATTTCTCCCGCCTAACTCGTGAATGAAGTGCGGCATGCAGTTTGGAGTATTTCAGCTTGTTTGCAGTCTGAAGGTAAATAAAGAACTGTTGATTGAATAAGTACAGTGTTTTCATTAATGAAAAAACACTATATTTATAAAGGCTAATTTTTTTTTTTTTTTTTTTTTTAGGAGCGGAGAAAAGTTTCTTAGTCCAGCATTTGTTGTCGAGTCACAGCCAGTAGCTTGTGCGAAGAGCTGAATCTTTTATAATATGATATTTTGGCTAAATAGCATGCAGACAAAACTGAGCGCCCACATAGTGACAGAAAACTGTACAACCTGCACGTTCATGAGAACCTAAATGCGATGCATGCGCTGCCTTGTGGCGGTAATGTCGGTAAAAAGCATTCGCTGGTCAAAAACTTCATATTTGAACTTGATTTTGGTGAAATGTTAATAATATAATGACACATGCAATGAATGCAAATAAATGTAGCCTATCTGTAGGTCTATACATTTATATGGTAGCACTATACAATAAGATTTCAATGGTTAATGTTAGCTAATGTATAGCTAATGTATGTTAGCTAATAATTATCTTGTTTTCTTTAGTTTTTATGGGAAGCTGTAGGGAGGTGGTTGCCATTTATTTTGATTATACTTTTTCTCCTGTTAATCTTTTGTATTTTGTTTTCTTTTTATTTTTTTGTAGGTTAGTTAGGTTGTTTTTGGGAGTTAGTTTTTTCTGTTTATGTTGGCCTTGACCCCTCCTGAAGTTATGTTTGCTTCCTTGTGTTTAATAAATTATATTCTGTTTTCACATCAATTATGCTGTCGTGTGTGAGTCAGTAGAAGGGAAAAACTCCCTCCATTTTTCCATCATTTTCTTTATTACTCCTTCCTATCCCTAGACTGGGGAGGTATGTAATAAATTGGGGGCTCGTCAGCTTGTTTGTTTGGCTGCTTTTTTTTTTGGTGGAGGAGAAGACGTTGAGTGAGTATGGCTTTTGAGTTAGTTTCATTTACTCTTTGTCCTACTGTTGAGGTATTTGACAAGTGCCGTAAAGATGACTTGTTACAAGTGGCTGACTTTTTTAATATTTCAGTTTCCAGACATGCGTCTAAGCGTATCATTAAAGCTGAATTGCAAAAGGTCTTGGTAGAGCAAGGAATTTTACCTGATGAGTCTGAGGAGGGTGGGAGTGGAGATAAGACCCCTGTTATTGAAATGACACCAGGTGGGCTTCCATTGGCAGTTAAATTGAAAAAATTTGATCTGTTGGTTAAAAAGCAGGAATATGATAATCAGATGTTGCGGTTGCGGGAGCTTGAATTGGAGATTGACCGTGAACGAGAGCATAGGTTGGCTGCTCCACAGCTTTTGTCTGATAATGTTCCAGTGACCCTTTTTCCTTTATCTGGGAGGTCTCCGGTTACATCTCCGTCTGCTCCAGCTGCTTCGATTCCTGGTGATGGAGCAGGGGAAGCAGTTTTTGATGTTAGCAGGTATATCCGGTTGGTTCCAAAATTCCGTGAAACTGAAGTAGATTCCTATTTCACTACATTTGAACGCGTAGCTGTGAAACTTAGGTGGCCAAAATATATGTGGGCTTTACTCCTACAATGTAATTTGGAGGGTAAAGCCCAGGAAGTTTGCTCTTCCTTGCCTATTGAACAGTCATTAGATTATGACACTGTTAAAATTGCTGTGCTTAGAGCTTATGAATTGGTACCCAAGGCATACCGGCAGAAGTTTCGGGGCTATGTCAAAGCAGCCAAACAAACATTTGTGGAATTTACCAGAGAAAAGGGAAATCTCTTTGACAAATGGTGTTGTTCCAGTAAAGTGTCCACATTTGAACAACTTCGAGAGTTAGTTCTGGTGGAAGATTTTAAAAGTTGTTTACCGGAGAATATTGTTGTGCACTTAAATGAGAAGAAGGTAACTAAGCGGTCGGATGCTGCTGTTATCACTGATGAATTTGTGCTAGGTTTGTGTAGATAATCCAAAATTAAAGAGTTCTCACAAGTATGATTCAAAACGTACGGGTGACAAGCGTGTGTGTTTTTATTGCCTTGACCCAGGCCATTTGATTTCTGAATGCAGGTCTTGGAAGCAGAAAGATTTGTCTAGGAAAGCTAAAAGTGTTGCTTTTGTCCACCCTTCTGAGGTTAGTGAAAGCTTGAGTGCTGCTTCGGTGTACCAACTTTTCTCATGTCTTTATCTGCTGATTCTGAGTTAAGACCAATTACAATTCTCAGGGACACAGGCGCCGCACAGTCTATTATATTGGAGAGCATATTGCCGTTTTCTGCTGCAACATATACTGGCTCTGATATTTTAGTATGTGGCATTGAACTGGGTTGTGTTAGGTTACCTTTGCACACCGTTTGTCTAACCTCTGATCTTGTTTCAGGAGTTGTTGAGCTCGGAGTGCGCTCAGAGTTGCCTGTGAGGGGAGTTGGTCTTGTGCTGGGTAATGACTTGGTCGGTGGTAAAGTTTTTTCTAGCCCAGTGGTTATCGAGACACCTGAATCTTCAACAATGTCTGATGTTGCTATTTTGTTCCCCTCAGTTTTTCCTGCGTGTGTAGTGACTCGTGCACAGAGCCGGAAGTTTGAGGATGTTATTGACTTTAAAGTTATTCGTTAATCTGAGTAATTCAAGTCCAGAGTCTGAATTCAATCAAACCAGTGAACTGGGTCCTCTAAGAGTTGGAAGGGAACAGTTGGCAGTTGCCCAAAAATTAGATCAGAGCTTGAGGAACTGTGATGCAGCAGCTGATCTAGTGGAAAAGCCTGAAGCTAGGGTTGTGTTTTTTTGGGACGATGGTATTGTGATGCATCGGTGGAAGTCTAGTATCTCCAGTGATGAGGCTAGCTGGAATACATTATTTCAGATGGTTTTACCCTCTGGTTATCGAAACCAGGTTTTAAAATTGGCTCATGAGAACGTGCTCGCAGGTCATCTGGGTATTACTAAAACTTTCAAGAGGGTTTCAAGGTATTTCTTCTGGCCGAGTATGAAATCCACAGTTTCAGAATTTTGTATGTCTTGTCATGTATGTCAGGTGGCGGGGAAGTCTAAAGCAATGATTTCCCCAGGACCATTACAACCAATTCCGGTGATGGGAGAACCGCTTGAGAGATTGATTCTCAATTGTGTCGGCCCATTGCCGAGGGCTAAATCGGGCCATCACTGTATTTTGACGATGATGTGTGCGGCGACACGGTTACCTGAAGCTATTCCCCTGAGATCACTTAAAGCCAACATTGTTGCCAGGGAGTTAGTGAGATTCTTCTCTGTCTTTGGTTTGCCAAGAATCATACAGACGGATTTGGCGACTAATTTTACCTCCAAGTTGTTTAAAGGCCTATTGACAGAACTTGGGGTAAGTCATCAAACCTCAAGTGCCTACCACCCCAAGACACAAGGTGCACTTGAGCGGTTCCACCAAACGCTCAAGTCCATGCTTCGGGCATATTGCCTTGCTTCTGGCAAAGATTGGGTGGAAGGGCTGCCTTTGTTAATGTTTGCAGCACATGAGTCTGTGCAAGAGTCATTAGGGTTTAGCCCAGCTGAACTTGTTTTTGGTCCCACAGTTTCGTGGTCCCTTAAAATTGCTCAGTGAGCAGATGATCTCTAAACCTTCATTACCAGTGACCGTGCAGGAGTATGTCAGCTCTTTCCGTGCACGTCTTCAGAAGGTTTGTGAAGTGGCTAAAGAACATCTGTCTGCCGCCCAGGCTAGAATGAAGGTTCGTTATGACCAGAAAAGTGTTTCTCGTAAATTTCAGTCTGGAGAGTCTGTGATGGTTCTACTCACTGTGCCAGGGTCTGCGTTGCAAACTAAGTTTGTTGGACCTTACATGTGTGATAGGCAGCTAAGTGAAACTAATTACGTGATCCGAACTCCTGATCGGAGACGAAAGACTCGGGTGTGTCATGTCAATATGTTGAAGGCCTATGTTGCCAGGGGTGAGTCGAAGCCATCTAAGTCTGCTCATGTTGTTTCTCCTGTTGATATTGTTCATCCTGTTATGTCTCTTGCTTACTGCCCTGAGCAAGATGAGGTGGAAGTAAAAGATGCTCAGATGTCATGTATTGGCCTGAAGAATTCTGATGTTTTAAATAACCTTGAGGTTCATCTTGCACACCTTTCAATGGAGCAAAGTAGGGATGTTGTTAAACTACTTGGAGAACGTCCCACTTTATTTTCAGATGTACCACAACAAACTGCCGTGTTAACTCACGATATTGATGTGGGAACTGCTGTACCTATTAAGCAACATCCTTACAGGGTTAACCCCAAGAAGAGAGAAGTTATGCGGATGGAGGTGGAGTATCTGTTGCACTATGGATTGGTGGAACCTAGCAAGAGTCCCTGGAGTTCTCCTTGTTTGTTGGTGCCAAAGGCAGATTCTTCATTGCAGTTTTGTACGGATTACCGTAAGGTAAATGCTATCACTAAGCCTGACTCTTTCCCCTTACCAAGGTTAGAGGATTGTGTTGACCGGGTGGGTTCATCGCAGTTTGTCACCAAGTTGGATCTCCTTAAAGGTTACTGGCAAGTTCCTTTGACTGCTCGACCATCAGAGATTTCTGCTTTTGTGACTCCTGACAACTTTCTGCAGTATAAATCATGGCCTTTGGGATGCGAAATGCACCAACCACATTTCAGAGGCTTATGCAGGAAGTATTGTCCGGGGCTTACTGATTGTGAGGCCTACTAGGATGATATTGTTATCTTTTCACCTACGTGGAGGGATCATGTGGAAAAGATGAACTGTGTGTTGGATAGGTTGGCTGCTGCCAATCTAACTTTAAACCTGACCAAGTGTGATTTTGCCAAGGCTTTTGTTACCTATTTAGGCAAAAAGGTTGGGCAGGGACAGGTATGTCCTGTGGAGGAAAAAATATCTGCCGTTGTTGAATTTCCTATTCCTACAACCAAAAGAGAACTGCGTAGATTCCTGGGGATGACCGGCTACTATAGAGGTTTTTGTAAAAACTTTGCCTCTGTCGTTTCGCCACTTACAGACCTTCTTAGTACCTCTAAGAAATTTGTTTGGACTCCAGAATGTGCTCATGCTTTTTACAGGTCGATGCAAGTGCTGTTGGAGCTGGAGCAGTGCTGTTACAGGAGGACCGTGATGGAATTGACCACCCTGTGTGCTATTACTCGAAGAATATATAGGTATAGCACTATTGAGAAGGAGGCTAGCATTGCTAGTTACTAGCACTGCAGCACTTTAAAGTGTACTTGGGAGATCACTGTAACCCAGTCATTGTTTACACCGACCATAAGCCTCTGGTTTTTCTGTCTCGAATGGCTAATTCGAACCAGAGGTTTGATGAGGTGGTCGTATTTTGGCCTTGACCCCTCCTAAAGTTATGGTTTCTTCCTTGTGTTTAATAAATTCTATTCTGTTTTCACATCAATTATGCTGTTGTGTGTGAGTCAGTAGAAGGGAAAAACTCCCTCCATTTTTCCACCATTTTCTTTATTACTCCTTAGCTCATGTGACTCCTCTCCTCATCAGGTTACACTGGCTACCAGTAGCCGCTCGCATCAAATTCATGGTACTGATGCTTGCCTACAAGACGACCACTGGCACGGCGCCAACATACCTAAACTCACTAGTTCAGTCTTATGCGCCCTCCAGAAGTTTGCGCTCTGCAAGTGAACGACGTCTTGTGGTGCCATCCCAAAGAGGTTCAAAATCACTCTCACGGACTTTTTCCTGGACTGCGCCCAGCTGGTGGAATGACCTCCCGATCTCAATTCGAACAGCTGAGTCTTTATTCATTTTTAAAAAACATCTAAAGACTCATCTTTTTTGCCTGCACTTAACCAACTAATACTAGTACTTACCTTTTCTTTTTCTTGTCTATCATATTCAAAAAAAAAAAAAAAAAAAAAGAAAAAAAAAAAAAAAAAAAAAACCCTGGCTACGTGTTCTGTATTAGACTAACTGAGACTTGTCATAGCCCTTGTATACCGTTGTTGTTCTCTCGTTGATCTGATTGTTTCTACTGTTCTCATCTGTAAGTCGCTTTGGATAAAAGCGTCTGCTAAATGATTAAATGTAAATGTAAATGTAATGTAAATGTTCCCATCCCTAGACTGGGGAGGTATGTAATAATAATAATTCCGTACATATTTATAGCGCTTTTCTGGGCACTCAAAGCACTTTTACATAGAAGGGGATTCATTAGTTATCTAATGTGGTTCATTAGCTAACTGATGATAACTAATGAACCTTATTGTGTTACTTAAATGTTACCATTTAGATAAATGTGTCTGTATAGCCTGCAATAAAGCCTCAATACCAAATCCCTATAGGGCTTTTCTGGCCAACAGCAAAAAAAAAAATTTTGCCTATATTTCACAATATGAGGTAAATCCGGCCCTGTACATGATAATGGTTTTTGTTGCCAAATTGGTTTGGAACAGTTGTTGAATAAACAATTAAACTGAACTATTAGGCCTGTACAGTATATCTGTTTGACTGACAGTTTTATTGATGACTGAGAGAACATTGACTTGATATGGTGTTGGTTCAATAGGAAATTGAAAAAACAAACAAAAAAAAAGAAAGAAATTTTTTTTTTTTTGCTTAGATGTTGTAAACTATAGCTTTGCCATGTTTCTGTAGCTAAGCTTGCTTAATTTCCCAGGGCTGTAGCTTTAGTGTAGTGAGGCTTCATTTAATGATGAGTAACTGTTAGCTTAGCTCAATACGTTTTCTAAGTAGCTTGCCCAACACTGCTATTTGAACAATTTAAAACACAGTATTGCATTTAACAACCAAAATGGACATTAAAGATTGAGTTAAACTTTAAAACACTGCATCACTGTATGAAACAAATAGCCTATACGTTGCTTCTAATTTAAGTTATAAATTGATTCATTCAAGAGCAGTGAGTGATTTTCTCTGTCTTTTGTTGTTTGATTAACATTAATGATAAAGACAGCATTAGGTTTATTAGGCTGCTGTCTCTTTAAGACCGAATGCACAAATCTAATATACTGATTGGCATCTGATTTCTTTCCCAATTGGTTATGTTCACTTAAGACATAACTGAATGTCTTTATGTAAATACTCGCCAAGACAGACATTTTTACTTATTATTGTGTATATTTGACCATTTATGCTTGTGCCTGAAACTCTACATATACTTTGCTTGTTTGTTGTTAGTGCCGCCTCGGAGTGTGTGCACAGAACATACCTGCAGAACAGTCTCTTTCGCAGTTAATGCGCTTTTAATAACTCTTTTTAAAATAAAGCGTTACACTAGTTTGACTGATCACAGTACTACTGTACGGTGACATGTTCAGTTCATTTAGTTTTGTCATGGCCACGACATAATAACTCATGGGAACGTGATAATATGTCATGGTCATGAGATATTAATTTGAGAGAACGTCATATTAACTCGTGGGAACGTGATATGGCATTTTCTAGCCTACCATATATTTTGTAAATAAACGCTTGACAATTATGCCAATAAAGTTGTGAGTTTATGATTGTATTTTGCCCAGTTGTGATGATAAATGAGTGTGTTGTGTATTCATTTACAAATAAAACTACATGAATGATTAATTCCTCAATGAAATACTATGGTATTTATAATTATGGTCTATTAATTAGCCGAAATAAGATGAAATATATGTTAAATTTAAACAGCATTCCAGCAAAAATTCTAGTCAGCCTAATCAAAGCTTTATTGGCATGTCGAGCATTTACAGTAGGCTATTATTTACAAAAGTATTCAGAACGTTAAGTAAAGAGATTGAAATGAAGGGAAAAATTAATATAAACAAATATAAAAATATAACCAATAATAATAAGCTAATAATAATAATAATAATAATAATAATATACAGTTATTACGGGAAAAAGATGACCAGTTAATGGAAATATTTCCTTGTGGGCCTATTTTATATTATGCACTTTATGTAACATTTTTTCTTGATAAACTTCATTTGAATGCTGAATATCGCACGTAATACAGTCCGGTAGCCAAGGCCTATGGTTAATATAATAATTTAATAATGTAATAATTTCTATAATAAATTATATAATAATTTCACAATACAAAATAAAATATTAATGTATCCATTTCTGATAATCCCAGGTTGCTTTGGTCCCACAGGTTTGTTTACACATTAAACTCATTATAAAAAATATAATCGAGAAAAAATTTGTCGTTCCCACAACATAAGAAGTCGTGGCCATGTGAAATGGATGTTGCTCCCTCAACATAGCATCTCGAGGCCACAACATAAGGATGTCGTTACCTCAGCAAAATGATCTCATGGCCACGACATAATATCACGTTCCCACGAGTTATTATGTTGTGGCCATGACAAAATTAAGTGAACCGGACATGTCATCTCACGGGCACCGTACTACTGCTAGTTTTTTTTTTTTTTTTTTTTTTTTTTTTGTAAATACGTCACCACACATGAAAGACACATTATAGAGATGCATGATATAATTTGACCAGTCCTAGTAATAATAGGCAGTTGCTGTAGTTATAAAATTATTATGAAAACATAAAAGATGACGATCTCTACAGTTCGCTTGAAAAGTAGATTGTCGACGTCTTTGAGATCGTTCACGATATAAAATCGACAGATCGTCCACCCCTATTTTAAACATACTTTTTTAAGATGTATTTTTATATCCATGTATTTGCTTGTACAGTATGTGGTATGATAGTAAAGTGGTGGCTAAAACCAGTAAGTAACCAGAAGTTTGCTGGTTGAGGCCTTGTAAGGAGCGAGCCATGAACTATCAGCATTGAGCCTTGAGCAAGTCACTTTACCCAAGGTTGCTCCAGGGGGATTCAGTCACTTTTGTCTGCTAAATGACTAATTATTAATGCACAAGAGAAGAGAGAATTATGCATAAGATTTATGTCATTAACGTGAAAACAAAGCTGGAAGAGAGAGCATGTGAGTGTGTCCTTGTGTAGATGGGGAATGTATGCTGACAGACACATCTGTTGTGTGAAACTGAATCTAATTCTAAATCTAAGGAATCTAATTTTATTTGATCTTTTGAGATAAAATAGCATGAAAAAAACCTTTAGAACTCAAAACTTCCCCTAGTCAGAAAGAACATTTACTGAAAGTGAGCAACAAAAACTCATTCTGAACTTTCAGAGCCTCAACTTCTCTCAGCAGTAGAAAACGGACTGTTTATTTCTAAAGGTTAGAGAGAGGGTAAAAAATGACTGGTTTTGGCAAAAAAACAACATTATATATTATCAACTATAAACTATATAAGATATGAGCACTTAAAATAACATTATTTTGAATAACAGGTAAAAAATATATATATGTATATACACAGTGGGTACGGAAAGTATTCAGACCCCCTTAAATTTTTCACTCTTTGTTATATTGCAGCCATTTGCTAAAATCATTTAAGTTCATTTTTTTCCTCATTAATGTACACACTGCACCCCATATTGACAGAAAAACAGAATTGTTGACATTTTTGCACATTTATTAAAAAAGAAAAACTGATATATCACATGGTCCTAAGTATTCAGACCCTTTGCTCAGTATTTAGTAGAAGCACCCTTTTGATCTAATGCAGCCATGAGTCTTTTTGGGAAAGATGCAACAAGTTTTTCACACCTGGATTTGGGGATCCTCTGCCATTCCTCCTTGCAGATCCTCTCCAGTTCTGTCAGGTTGGTTGGTAAACGTTGGTGGACAGCCATTTTCAGGTCTCTTCAGAGATGCTCAATTGGGTTAAAGTCAAGGCTCTGGCTGGGCCATTCAAGAACAGTCACGGAGTTGTTGTGGAGCCACTCCTTCGTTATTTTAGCTGTGTGCTTAGGGTCATTGTCTTGTTGGAAGGTGAACCTTCGGCACAGTCTGAGGTCCTGAGCCCTCTGGAGAAGGTTTTCGTCCAGGATATCCCTGTACTTGGCTGCATTCATCTTTCCCTTGATTGCAACCAGTCGTTCTGTCCCTGCAGCTGAAAAACACCCACGCAGCATGATGCTGCCACCACCATGCTTCACTGTTGGGACTGTATTGGACAGGTGATGAGCAGTGCCTGGTTTTCTCCACACATACCGCTTAGAATTAAGGCCAAAAAGTTCTATCTTGGTCTCATCATACCAGAGAATCTTATTTCTCTGTTTTTTAGCAAACTCTGTGAGGGCTTTCATGTGTCTTGCACTGAGGAGAGGCTTCCATCGGGCCACTCTGCCATAAAGCTCTAACTGGTGGAGGGCTGCAGTGATGCTTGACTTTCTACAACTTTCTCCCATCTCCCGACTGCATCTCTGGAGCTCAGCCACAGTGATCTTTGGGTTCTTCTTTACCTCTCTCACCAAGACTCTTCTCCCCCAATAACTCAGTTTGCCCGGACGGCCAGCTCTAGGAAGGCTTCTGGTCATCCCAAACGTCTTCCATTTAAGTATTATGGAGGCCACTGTGCTCTTAGGAACCTTAAGTGCAGCAGAATTTGTTTTGTAACCTTGGCCAGATCTGTGCCTTGCCACAATTCTGTCTCTGAGCTCTTCAGGCAGTTCCTTTGACCTCATGATTCTCATTTGCTCTGACATGCACTGTGAGCTGTAAGGTCTTATATAGACAGGTGTGTGGCTTTCCTAATCAAGTCCAATCAGTATAATCAAACACAGCTGGACTCAAATGAAGGTGTAGAAGCATCTCAAGGATGATCAGAAGAAATGGACAGCACCTGAGTTAAATATATGAGCGTCACAGCAAAGTTTCTGAATAGTTACAGTAGGACCATGTGATATTTCAGTTTTTCTTTTTTAATAAATGTGCAAAAATGTCAACAATTCTGTGTTTTTCTGTCAATATGGGGTGCTATGTGTACATTAATGAGGAAAAAAAAAATTAACTTAAATGATTTTAGCAAATGGCTGCAATATAAAAAAGAGTGAAAAATTTAAGGGGGTCTGAATACTTTCCGTACCCACTATATATTTATATATTTTAGCAAATGGCTGCAATATAACAAAGAGTGAAAAATTTAAGGGGGTATGGTTACTTTCATAGAAAAATGCCTACTGTAGATGCCTATGCATAAATCCAGTCCTGGTGGAGTGGAAAAAGCACATGGAAACTCTTAATAATGGCTTAATAATGTTCTAAAACAACAACCAGGGAAAATCGATTTCCTCTCACATTTCACTTTGGTCCACTGCTGCGCATCTTTGACAACGACCTGTTAGTACACTGACTACTGGTCACCATACTTCACCATGCAATTGCTGTCATTCGTTCTCAAAATTGAAAGTGATCAAGACATTTTTCCGGAGCGCAATGTTACAAGACTGTCTAGTTTAGTTCTTCTGAGTGTTGAGAATGCCTGCGCTCACAATATCGACATCAAAGCTGCAGTGAAAGACTTTGCGCACCAAAATGCGCGGCGAATGCAATGGGTTCAGTTTTTGTCCATTGATAGTTAGTCAGCTGATAAAAAGAATAAATAAGTTAATTGTCAAATGTTGATATGTTAAGATATGTAGAAAGTTCTTTTTTTTTCAAAATGTAGCATACAGTATATCCTAAAGTATAGCGTTAGCCTATTACTTTAATATAAGGTTTTCTCTTAGTTTTTTTTTAATTTTAATTTTTTTATTTGTCTTACTGCAAGACATGAATTTTGCTTGTATAATTTCTTTTCTACAATTAGAGATACTTATGTAGGCCAGTGTTTGAAATTAGATGTGCAGTGGCCATTAGCTTACATGGATTTTATTGAGCTAACTGTTAAATAAAATATGTAGACCGGGGGCCTATAACAGATGTTTGTGTATTAATGTTGTTGAAGGATCCTCCTGCTAGGGCCAATTTTCAGGGGCTCTGTAGGACATACCGTTCACCAAAATTCACACCAGTCACCAAAATTAAATATTCATACCAGTCACTCCGCCCAACAGGAAGTGAGCTATTCAGGGTCTTGTGAAAAACACATGCTGTGGATTTTTAGATACCCCTCCTAGGTTTTTCATCAAATTGCCACCAAACTCTGTCAACTTGATCCCAAGACATTGGGGATGCTAAATTGAAAAGGGATTTTTGATATCTCAAATGGTTTGGCCGTGGCAAGGCAACAAATTTATGGGAAAAAAAAAATAAAAAATTTGGAAAGAGTAAGTGTGTTATAACTTAAGCATACTTTGTCTGATTTTGATCAAACTTCAGCAGTTGGGTGTGGAGCAGGCACTCTATATCACCACCTTTTAACAAAAGTTGGGGGTTAGTTTTAGCTACAGTCACCAAACACATGCAGCTGTCTAACATAGTGTTGCTTTGAAGTAACACGGGCATCCGGAAGTATAAGAGGGCACCTGCCAAACACATCACCAACTTTTGTTGTCTGATTGACAGTGTGTGTGAAGGCATTATGGAGAAACCAAGGCAAGTGACCATTTTAGAAAGTGTGTGTCCAAGGTTTCTGACACCCGAGGACACACTCAATCTATGAGTTACAGGTGCATCTCAATAAATTAGAATGTCGTGGAAAAGTTAATTTATTTCCGTAATTCAACTCAAATTGTGAAACTCCTGTATTAAGTAAATTCAATGCACACAGACTGAAGTAGTTTAAGTCTTTGGTTCTTGTAATAGTGATGATTTTGGCTCACATTTAACAAGATCGGCCGATCGTTAATGCGCATCTGGTCAGTAAAACCGGTTCTCTAATCAGCGATAAATTCCATCAGGTGTGTGATTTCACATAGAGCAGCTGTTACTACACAGAGCCGTTGTTAACTGACAAGCTGCGCAAATCCACGTTCATTATTTGCGTTTATTTATCGCTGATTAGAGAACCGGCTTTACTGACGAGATGCACATTAACGATCGGCCGATCTTGATCGGTGCACCCCTAATTTTTAGTGAATTGTTGGCCTTCTGGAATGTATGTTCATTTACTGTACATGTACTCAATACTTGTTAGGGGCTCCTTTTGCTTTAATTACTGCCTCAATTTGGCGTGGCATGGAGGTGATCAGTTTGTGGCACTGCTGAGGTGGTGTGGAAGCCCAGGTTTCTTTGACAGTGGCCTTCAGCTCATCTTCATTTTTTGGTCTCTTGTTTCTCATTTTCCTCTTGACAATAGCCCATAGATTCTCTATGGGGTTCAGGTCTGGTGAGTTTGCTGGCCAGTCAAGCACACCAACACCATGGTCATTTGAGCAACTTTTGTTGCTTTTGGCAGTGTGGGCAGGTGCCAAATCCTGGTGGAAAATGAAATCAGCATCTTCAAAAAGCTGGTCAGCAGAAGGAAACATGAAGTGCTCCAAAATTTCTTGGTAAACGGGTGCAGTGACTTTAAAAAAAAAAAAAAAACACAATGAACCAACACCAGCAGATGACACTGCACCCCAAATCATCACAGACCGTGGAAACTTAACACTGGACTTTAACCTTTTGAGCGGTACGGTCCCACATATGGGATTCTTATTTCTGTGCCCCTGGGCGTTTGGTCCCACATATGGGATTTAGAACGTTTGGTGACGTCACATAACTGTCAAATTCATATTATCACAATTATGCAGTATTATTAACGACATAATGCATATTTTAGGTTTCAGACATTTAAATACACATAAATACTAGGAAAACAATACATTTAGAGTTTGAAAAATACACGCGTATGTCTATGGAAGCAACTATAATACTCCATTCGAATTTAATTTGCAGATGTGTTTTATTCATATCAGATACACATAGTGTAAGTAACTATAAAGTTCACTCTATTTATCACCCAGTTCACTGGCCACTTATTACTTGTATTTCGGGAGAAAATGATGAATTCACATGCTGTAAATCCGACCGACAGGACTCTCTGCACTGCAGCGCGAAAAAACATGGCAGCGCCCATCTCACATTACAGATCACGATCAAGATCATTTAGAAAGGTTTTTAAACAACCAAACACTCATTTACACATATTTATGAATCGGAATATCAGATTGCTAATGGCATGGTATGCAAGTTTGTGAATATTTTAAATTAAAAAAGGAAAAACGAAATAAAAGCGATCCATCTGTCACACAGTGTTATTGTGGCCGCGGTGTGTCACGTGACAAGCCTGATGCGTCGCCATGGAAACAGTAAGGGGAACGTTCTAAAATAATGGTCGTCTTAAAAAAACTCACTCTGGGGGGACCGCTAGAATATTTTAAACTCACCACTGAAAAGGTTAAGCAACTTGGGATGTGAGCTTCTCCACCCTTCCTCCAGACTTTGGACCCCTGTGCAACAGTCAAGTTCTTTTTCTGCTTAGCCCAGGTAAGACGCCTCTGACGTTTTCTGTGGTTCAGGAGTGGCTTAACAAGAAGAATACGACAACTGTAGCCAAATTCCTTGAGACATCTGTGTGTGGTGGCTCTTGATGCCTTGACCCCAGCCTCAGTCCATTCCTTGTGAAGTTCACAAAATTCTTGAATCGATTTTGTTTGACAATCCTCATAAGGCTATGGTTCTCTCGGTTGGTTGTGCATCTTTTTCTTCCACACTTTTTTCTTCCACTTGACTTTCTGTTAACATGCTTGGATACAGCACTCTGTGAATAGCCAGCTTCTTTGGCAATGAATGTTTGTGGCTTACCCTTTTTGTGAAAATGAAACTGACGTGACATACAGCCAAGTATGGTGACCCATACTCAGAATTCTTGCTCTGCATATAACCCATCCAAAGTGCACACACACAGCAGTGAACACACACACCATGAACACACACCCGGAGCAGTGGGCATTTGTCACTCTTCATGAGGGATGAGGTACAAGCATCTACATCTCGTGGTTTGGGTCCCACTGCTGCAAGACACCGTGAAGACTCAGATCTCTGGGTTTGCAGGTCGAGCTTGCAGAAAAATTTGAAAAGGGTATGGACTATAGCGCTATATTGGTCTCATCAAGTGAGAGTCAGGGCATGGATGTGGTTGGCAATGGTGATAATAGTTAAAAACCTAATTCCAGCCCTGCATACAGGGAAATGCTGGGAGCAATGGCATGCACCATTAAGAGGCTTGATTTAGTCAAGGCCGAACACATCACCAACTTGGTTGTCTGAAGGAGAAGTGAAAACATGCAAGTCCTAGGCATGGTGAGGTGACGCAGCATCTCGTTTCCTCTCAGGGAACCATGGCTTCATTTGTAACCCGAGATGCTTCCCTTTTAGTGAACTTGCGCTGCCTCCTCTAGCGCAGTGTTTCTCAACCGAGGGTATGCGGACCCATAATGGTCTGTGGCGTAATTGCAGGGAGTCTATAGGATTAATAAAAAATAAATAAATAAATAAATAAAAATTATTAAAGAGCATGTCATATGGTATTTTAAAGTGTCCCAATATTGTATTGGAGTCCCCTACATCAGGTTTAAATGCATCTGAGGTCAGAAAACATTGTAATTTTCTCTGAATATACATTTAATATTAGAGTCATTTGCCAATGATTAGGAAATGATTGGTTTCAAGCAAGTTCGGAGCAAGCCCCTCCCCTTCCTCAAGCCTACTCTGCTCTGATTGGTCAGCTGGCCAAACCTGTTGTGATTGGCACAGAGAGATGAGTCCTTGAGCCAGTTAGCCAGTGCTACCATTGACAAAGCACCTTTACATAAATCAATAATATAGTCAATCCGTTCTTATAATGACATAAAATACAAAAACACTTATGCAAACGAATCTTGCCCACAGCTAAAAGTTTAGCTGCTAAAACTGTGAACACTAGGTGGATACGTTAGCCGAGTGCTAACGTGACTAACTGATGAAACAATACAGTTTGTAAACCAAAATATGTCTACTGTAATGTTTGAAGAACGAAAGATAAAAGACGCTTGGTCTTAACTTTTAATCAGAACGCAGAACAGTTGTATCACAGGAGCACCAGCCGAAATCACTTATCTCTCCCGCATTAACCCTGTAACTGCCAGTGTAGCACGATAAACAGCAGTTTCACAATTATTATAAAGTCTGTGTGCTACACTACATTCTTTATTATTAAACAAAGTAATTAGAACAACGTCAGTCTACAATAATCGACATATTCTTAGGTTCACTGCGAATTTTTAGAACTACTTCAGTAAGACAGTAATATCGTGCTTTACCTGGAAACCTAAAGCTGCACTAGGTATACATCACATATTGGCACAAAAAAATTATATTTTGAGCACTCAATTGAAAATTTACACCTAACGTATCAATCGTACTACTTACAGGTCGTGGTTCAGAGAGCTTGTTAGTCCAAATTAAGAAGATTAGAAGCCAACGAAGATAAAAGACCAGATTAGAGAAGCAGTTCTTGATAAAATGACAAGCACACAAAAAAAGGCTTGAATTGTATTTCTGTGGTATCCTTGAACACCGCGTCTTCTCAACATGATGTAAACGCACTAATAGCAAAAGTGTTTGTGGGCAGATCAAACTCTGTTCGCGGGCAGGCGGGGATTATGCAAATGTGTTACCCAGTGACGTACACCGGTAACAGGCAAAAGATTCGAAAATATAACGACTCGTTACGGCGATTCAGAACTGACTCTCTCTTTTGAGAGACAATATCTTTATTTATCATGCACTTTTTTGATTAACAACTTTGCAGATTGTTTTCATTTAAGGATAGCTACGTTATAAACTGCAAAAGAGAGATTTTTCAAAAACCCATATGACCTGCTCTTTAACTGACACTTTATTTTATTGAATGCTAATATTGTTAGAAAAAGCATAAAAATCAGGTTCAAGTTACTTTAGGTGCATTTTCATATTTGCCTCCATTTTTAATCATTCAAGGGAACAGCTTGTCAGTAAACAGAGCTGCCATTATGGACAGGTGGCTTAAAAAACTTGATGGGCCATCAACAGGAGGATCTGACACAAGTCAAGAAAATTCTGGCCCACCAGAAAAGATAAGAAAAATTGACACAAAAACACGTCAATATCAAGAGAATTTTACAAAATATTTGAGTTCACTGCAACAATGACTGAGCCCCCACAGCCACTATACTTTCTGTGGTGAGGTCCTATCAAACTATGCAATGAAACCATCTGAGAACTAAACAATCTTCATGTGTCGGTAGGTCAGCAGAATTCTTCCACAGAAAATATTCTGAATTTCAGAAGATTCAAGACGATATCCAGCTCTTCCCTCCTTGCATCATATGAGGTATAATTGCTTGTGTCTAAATCTAAAAACCACATTCAACTCCTGAGGAATTATTCGTGCCAGCAGCAGCTATCCTCGCTGAAAAAATGCTAGACAAGAAAGCAGCAAAGGCAATTAAAACAGTGCCTTTATCCAACGACACTGTATGCCGTCGTATTGATGATATGGCTGAAGATATCGTTGCACAGGTGGTGGACAACTTAAAATGGACTACAAGTTTTGCTTTACAGTTAGACGAGTCAACTGACATTAGTAGCAAATCACAATTTGTTGCATTTGATCGCTACAAGGACGATATCAGTGAACATGTACTGTTCTGTAAGCCAATGCTGGCCAAAACCACTGGGTGAGGACATTTTTAATGTTATGGACTCTTTTTTTCTTAGATTTTTCTCGCATGTGAAGGAGGTACATCCGGCAGCAAAACAATGCAATGCATAATTCACAGGGAGGCTTTAGCTTTAAGATGATTGAGCCCGACATTAATCAAAGTCCTTAATGACGCTGTTAAAATCATTAATTTCATCAAATCCCGACCTCTGAATGCCAGGCTGTTTAAAAAACTGTGCAACAATGTCGGCACAGAGCACCATCAATTACTGCTCCATACTGACATACGCTGGCTCGCGAGAGGAAAAACACTTCAGAGACTGTTTGAATTACAGGATCAAGTTGTCGATTTTCTCTCTGAACACTTGCATCCACTTGCGGCTTTGCTGAAAGACTACAACTGGCTGGCCCACTTAGCTTACCTGGCAGATATTTTCAGCAAGGCTGAATGGAATTGAACTTGGAACTGCAAGGTACAGACACATCTTTCTTACATGTATGACTGAGTTTCCGGTTTCATGAAGAAAACTGACCTCTGGATAAGGAAATGTCAGGATGGGGATCTCAGCAGTTTTTCTCAGCTTAACAGGTGCATTTTAAATGGTGGAGATGATAAAGTCAGCACTCCACAGATAGTACAGACACACATGTGCAAACTTTCCTCTGAGTTCAAGTTATATTTTCCAAATATTGAAGTTCAGAATTCTGAACTTGACTGGATATGGAACCCTTTTTTGTGGCTAACAGCATCGAGACCCGCTCCTGTCACACTTCTCCTTTAGTCTTCAGGAAGGACTTATAGATTTGTCCTCAGATAGGGGTTTGAAGAGATTATATTTTCAGAGACACCACTGACAAAGATTTGGTGCAGTGTTGAGAAAGAATACCCTGATGGAGGGAAATATGGTCTGTATAGACTGCTGGCTTTTGGATCAACCTATTTGTGTGAGGTCACATTTTCAGCCATGGCAAACATAAAGACAAAACAGAGAAACAGAGAGAAGTCTTATCGCTGCTGTTGCCACACTTCACCCCGGAATACAAAATCTTATTTGTGATAAACAAGTGCAAATTTCACATTGAAAATTAAATAACTTTATATGAATATGGACCTTTATTAATGTAAATAAATTGATATTTGAAGGTCAAAGCATATAAGTATTTCTGTTAGTGTAATATCCATTTCATGTTGTTAAAATAGTGATCAGTAACAAAAGCAACACAAATCCTTATTGACAAGTTAAATTAAGCTACAACAACTGCTATTGAAATGTGTTAAAAGTGTTCTATCTAATGAAATACTATGTTGTACAAGTCAGTGTTATTGTGTTTGATGATTGTGTAATTTTAATGCAAATGAAAACAAAAACAAATCTATTATTTTATTTGCCAATTATTATAAAAAAAAGTATAAAATTATTTGAACTCAAATAAAAACTAATGTTAAAATGTGATAGGAATGGAACATAGGGTATGGATAAATGGGGAGTTGCAGTGGTGATTGTGGGGTGGGGTGGAGGGGCTAGGACGGGGATCCACTGGGATGGTTTGATATATGATAGGGGCCAGTCCTCAAAAAAAGTTGAAAGCCACTACTCTAGCGCGACACTTTGGGGGAATGGAATGCCCACTCAGCCATGCCATGGCGCATTTCTGTTCACCTGGTGAGAGAGCACCAAGGGAAGCGACAGACATCACCGAACCTTCCCTTAGAAAAGGGGCCAGTCACTGATGCCTAGGGCCACTAACATAACTTGGAGGAACCCAGCTATCAGGGGAATCACATCCATTAACCAAGCTAAGAACTCAGCTGTCCTCAGAAGGCTATGTACAATAAGCCAAAGCTGGGGGGGGGGGGTAAAGGAAACAAGAACCTCTATTAAAAACCACAAGGGGAGACAGCTAGCAGAGGGCTGTCTACTTGAAAAACCTGATAAGGGGGGCAGCCCAATGCAAAGTACTTGAAAAAAGCCTACATCCAAGGGAGACCAGAACTTCAGTCAATGTTCACCAACAAGCGAAACAACACAAGAACAGCATTTGTCCAGCCTCAAGCCCGATGGTAAGCTTGATGTAAGCTCGCCTGATTCCGTGCCATACTCCTAAAGAGAGGAGGGGTATGAGTTGGCCACGCTAGTCTTTTGATCATGTTTACAATCCTCAGAATCGAGTAGGACCAGCTCCCCTCAGAGGTTTAGAAGGAGACTTGGGACGGCATGGAAACTGACGGCGCCCTTCACCTCCTGAACTTCTCCGACCACTGCTTCAGTGAGGTACCAAAAAATGCCCTCATGAAGCCTTCGTGGTTAGTGGCTGTGAAGAGCCAAAGTCTGGTCTCATTTGTTAACATTAGGTACAATAAGGTCTCATCTTTTAACATTAGTAGGTACCATCAGATCGATCAAGGACAACTGCAATGCATATAATTCACAGGGAGGCTTTAGCTTTAAGATGATTGAGCCCGACATTAATCAAAGTCCTTAATGACGCTGTTAAAATCATTAATTTCATCAAATCCCGACCTCTGAATGCAGGCTGTTTAAAAAACTGTGCAACAATGTCGGCACAGAGCACCATCAATTACTGCTCCATACTGACATACGCTGGCTCGCGAGAGGAAAAACACTTCAGAGACTGTTTGAATTACAGGATCAAGTTGTCGATTTTCTCTCTGAAAACTTGCATTCACTTGCGGCTTTGCTGAAAGACTACAACTGGCTGGCCCACTTAGCTTACCTGGCAGATATTTTCAGCAGGCTGAATGAATTGAACTTGGAACTGCAAGGTACAGACACATCTTTCTTACATGTATGATTGAGTTTCCGGTTTCATGAAGAAAACTGACCTCTGGATAAGGAAATGTCAGGATGGGGGATCTCAGCAGGTTTTTCTCAGCTTAACAGGTGCATTTTAAATGGTGGAGCTGATAAAGTCAGCACTCCACAGATAGTACAGACACACATGTGCAAACTTTCCTCTGAGTTCAAGTAATATTTTCCAAATATTGAAGTTCAGAATTCTGAACTTGACTGGATATGGAACCCTTTTGTGGCTAACAGCATCGAGACCGCTCCTGTTAGTCTTCAGGAAGGACTTATAGATTTGTCCTCAGATAGGGGTTTGAAGATTATATTTTCAGAGACACCACTGACAAAGATTTGGTGCAGTGTTGAGAAAGAATACCCTGATGGAGGGAAATATGGTCTGTATAGACTGCTGCCTTTTGGATCAACCTATTTGTGTGAGGTCACATTTTCAGCCATGGCAAACATAAAGACAAAACAGAGAGAGAAGTCTTATCTCTGCTGTTGCCACACTTCACCCCGGAATACAAAATCTTATTTGTGATAAACAAGTGCAAATTTCACATTGAAAATTAAATAACTTTATATGAATATGGACCTTTATTAATGTAAATAAATTGATATTTGAAGGGTATTTCTGTTAGTGTAATATCCATTTCATGTTGTTAAAATAGTGATCAGTAACAAAAGCAACACAAAGGTATTTTAATGTAAGTCCTTATTGACAAGTTAAATTAAGCTACAACAACTGCTATTGAAATGTGTTAAAAGTGTTCTATCTATTGAAATACTATGTTTTACAAGTCAGTGTTATTGTGTTTGATGATTGTGTAATTTTAATGCAAATGAAAACAAAAACAAATCTGTTATTTTATTTGCCAATTATTATAAAAAAAAGTATAAAATTATTTGAACTCAAATAAAAACTAATGGTAAAAATGTGATAGGAATGGAACATAGGTTATGGATAATGGGAGTTGCAGTGGTGATTGTGGGGTGGGGTGGAGGGGCTAGGACGGGGATCCACTGGGATGGTTTGATATATGATAGGGGCCAGTCCTCAAAAAAAGTTGAAAGCCACTACTCTAGCGGACACTTTGGGGAATGGAATGCCCACTCAGCCATGCCATGGCGCATTTCTGTTCACCTGGTGAGAGAGCACCAAGGGAAGCGACAGACATCACCGAACCTTCCCTTAGAAAAGGGGCCAGTCACTGATGCCTAGGGCCACTAACATAACTTGGGGAACCCAGCTAATCAGGGGAATCACATCCCATTAACCAAGCTAAGAACTCCGCTGTCCTCAGAAGGCTATGTTACAATAAGCCAAAGCTGTGGGGGGGTAAAGGAACAAGACCATCTATTAAAAACCACAAGGGGAGACAGCTAGCAGAGGCTGTCTACTTGAAAAACCCTGATAAGGGGGGCAGCCCAATGCAAAGTACTTGAAAAAAGCCTACATCCAAGGGAGACCAGAACTTCAGTCAGTGGTTCACCAACAAGCGAAACACACAAGAACAGCATTTGTCCAGCCTCAAGCCCGATGTAAGCTCGATGTAAGCTCGCCTGATTCAGTGCCATACTCCTAAAGAGAGGAGGGGTATGAGTGGCCACGCTAGTCTTTTGATCATGTTTACAATCCTCAGATCGAGTAGGACCAGCCCCCTCAGAGGTTTAGAAGGAGACTTGGGATGGCAGGGAACTGACTGCGCTTTCACCTCCCTGAACTTCTCGACCACTGCTTCAGTGGAGGTACCAAAAAAATGCCCCTCTGAAGCCTTTTGGTTAGTGGCGTGAAGAGCCAAGTCTGGTCTCATTTGTTAACATTAGTTACAATAAGGTCTCATCTGCTAACATTACTTAGTGCATTAACTAAAATGAACTAACAATGAACAATATTTTTTTACAGTATTTATTCATATTTGTTAATGTAAGTTAATAAAAATGTTCATGTTCATGTTAATTCACAGTACATTAACTAATGTTAACAGATACAGCTCTAAATTGTAATAATAATGTATTAGTTAACATAAATAAATGTTATATAATTATTGTTCATACTAATACTACTAATATAGTTAATGTTATCAAATGAAACCTTATTGTAAAATGTTACCAAAGTTTTATATATTGTTCTCTTTCTCTCTCTCTCTCTGTGTGTGTGTGTGTGCATTTCTCACTCTTGATATTATAGTGTAACCCTTTCATTGCTGTTACCTTTAAAACCAGACTGCCAGAGGGTAATTGTAAATGCATGTGCCCACTGAGCACTGTTTACCTGATGTCACCGGGGTGGCAGATGCACTGGTGGCTTGGGCCCGTCATTGGTGCTTGCAGCTATATTTTATATTATGTTTTTGTGCATGTGCAGTGTGAAAGTCTGTCTTCTAATAGTATTAGCAGTGTCTGTCCATAGAAAGAGAAATAGAAAAAGACAAAAAGATTGTAAACAGAGTGATATGATTGAAATACCTGATGCAGAAAACATTTCAGTTTGTGAAAGACTTCTGGGTGGGTGTATAAATAATGGTGACTGGTAGAAACATACGTTTTCAGTGTTGATCACACATATCAGTTCTGCAGTGTAAGAGAATGGTACTGTGAACAAGGCACTAAAAGTTGTCACGTATGTGTCTTGTTTTACACAGAACACAGCTGTGGTTTGTTCTCATCAGTGAAGCAAAAGATGAGATTGACTGCTCAGTCTACTCTAGAGGTCCCTGTTGAATCATCTGACTCATCTGACCTAAATAGCCTAAAATAACTGTGACTTTAAGGGACTGCAGACAAATTTTTCATTTTTGGTATGAAATATCACTTAAATACTTCTGAATGCTAAAACCCACCGAAAGTGACTGTTGCTGAACTTAATTTTGCAATGTTGTGCAAACAAACTGCCAGTCCAGATTTCACTAATTACAAACTCTTTTCCTTACACACAGTGATACAAACTAAACAAAGGTAGCCGTTCAGCTACAGGTATCCTATGAGGCTTTGCTACAGTCTTATTTCTGTTGAAAATGAGTTGCATAAGGAATTAAAAGCAGAGGTTAATTAAGAGAAACCTTTTAATCACAATCACTAATCTGAGTGATTTGAATGTACCACTATCTTGAGAGTGAGAGAGTATGTGGAAGGGGTGTACAGCTTGATAGGGACACAACTGAAGTTTGTAAGGCTTATCAAATCACTGACAGAGCTTTAATTTATTCTGTACAGCCTAAATTACAAAATGAAAGTCATAGGAACAATATTATTTGAAAGTGACTTTATTAGTGCAAACTCAAGCTGAACAGTCGTTGTGTGATAAAGTCTAAATTAAATAACTCCTTAATGAAGACATTACTATGCTGTCCCTCAGTGTCTAAAGTCTGTGGGTAATTTTATTAAATGATCAAATGAACGTATTGCATGATCAGTTAGTTAGAGTCCCATCTTAATTGCCGTGTTGTATAATAACTTTAAATGATCTGTTAAACTGGTATATGTTTGATCATTAATGCATGTAGATTCTCCATTATCTGATTGTTTATCTATTATTATTATTATTATTATTATTATTATTATTATTATTATTATTATTGTTGTTGTTGTTGTTTTGCACAAGGCACCTGTGTCCACATGTATTTATAAACAGCTTTGACTGTAGCTACTTGTGAGGGGAAAATTGAAAATTTCGAACACTGACTTATAAGAAGATTTGAAAATGTTGCCAAATCTTGTTTTACTTTTGAAATTGTTGGGTTTGTGTGAGGACTAGTTTTATTTAGAGGTTGGAGTTTAGCAAATATTGTGGCCTCTGTATAAATCCATTGCATCCATGAGATGCCATCTCTAATATAATAAGACCAGGATGTGTTTGTACATAATTCAATATTTTGAGGTAGTACCATGCATGGACTGGATGATCTGGGTAAATTGTACTTATTTTGTCTTCAGGGAAACATGTAAGTATTTTATGTAGCTTCTGACAGGTAGTGCTAAATGAAAATAAAGTGATCTTAAAAAAAAAGAAAAGAAAAGAAAAAATTATCATCATCCCCTTCAAAGTTTATACTCCCCGGCTCTTGCAGCATTGTGTTGCTGCCTTCAGCATCCTTACATATTTTCATTCTTTGTAATAGTTGTGTATCACAAGAATAAATTACAAAGATGTATCTCATACAGTGCCTCTAGTTGTTGGAAAGGGGTCAAATATGCAGAAGATGCTGGAAAACCAAAGAATGTGCAGGACCTGGAGGATTTTTCTGAAGGGATAGGCAAGCAGCAGCAGAACTGCTCAGGATAAACAAGGGACTCATGAACAACTTTTACAAAATGACACAGTATTATGGTGCGTTCAAGTCATCTCGTATCGATCGTATTTACGAGTTGACTGCACATGAACGCCACCACAATGTCGTAAATACCAGTGGGGAGATCGGGATTTTCTTTAAGCCCCGATCTATACGAGTTGGGGGCGTGTCAGTGATTAACATGGCGGAATCAATGGATGCAACGTCTGTAGTTGACGTTAAATTTTAATTGAATTTCAATGTTTACTAGTCTATAAACTGTCATTTATCATGATCATCATTAATCTTGTTATAAGCAGCAAGTTAATGAATTACAACTAAAAATCCTAACATTTGTGCACCTTTGACGAGAAATGGTTTGATTCGCAACATTGCACATGGCTTTAAATTTTTTTTATTATCTCTCCGTTTAGCATTTTTCCATGATAACCAGTTTTAAGAAGGTACAGCGCCATCTTGCTCCGATGAAACTGACTTGAACGCACCTCACATCGTCAGCACGACTTCCCTCCTCGTACGTACAAAATTCCCAGGAGGACTTGAACGCACCATTAGAGTCCGAGTGAACCAGAAGTTTCGACCGACGTATTGTGGCGTACTTCTGAGAGAAACAGAATATTGAATGAGAAAAACAGAGGGCGTGGCTTGTTTTTTTTTCTACTGCGAACTGATTGGATGTAGTAAAGTAGGCATTTCGTTCAGAAATGGAGGCAAATTTGGAGGGGCGTGTTTAAGGATGTTATGCCAAGCCCAAGCCGTCAAATTGACGTCATCAGAGGAGTCCGGCATTTTCCAATTTTAATAAAAGATTACAAAGGCAAACTTTTGTGTGTGTGTGTGTGTGTGTGGATTGGATTGACTTGCACGGATACATTTTTCACCACAAAAATAGCAGTGTCTGCTAACAGAATAAATATAGTTAATTTGATTTCATGTGTACTTTACGATTCAAGGGTAAGCTTTTAAACGGGGTCATTTTTATAAATTCAGTTATTATTTTGTCTTTTGGAGTACATGTTAACATCTTTAAATGTGAAATGGTAGAGAGTACTAAATAAAAAAATAACAATACATTTTTATGATCACTCATATTTTTGTAAAAAATATTAACATTTTGCATATACCAAGGCTGCATTTATTCAATAAAATTAATATTGTGAAATATTATTATGATTTCCAAAGAATTGTTTTCTTAATACATTTTAAAATGTAATTTATTCCTGTGATGGCAAAACTGGATTTTCAGCAGTCATCACTCCAGTTTCAGTGTTACAGGATCTTTCTGGGATATAATATATATATATATATATATATATATATATATATATATATATATATATATATATATATATATATATATTTTTTTTTTTTTTTTACAACCTTTTGTGTTATACTTTTAACCCTCTGTCACCCTTCATTTAGGGGTCACACTTGCCTCCTTCATGGTCAAAAGTGAACAAAGCCTTGAAATGTAACTTTTTTTGTAATAAATATATAGAGGCTTTTGGATTCCTGTTGTTTTTTAGTCAAATTCTTAATTTTATTAGGTTTTGCATGTAGATATATATTTAGACATTCTAAAAGAATACTTTTTTTCAAGGTTTAGATATTTTTGGTTAAATGGATACCAGGTTTTACATTATGAATACAATCAAACATTAAAATTTAGTTTGAAAGGGAACACATGGGAATCATTTTTGTTACTCAGATATCAGGAACACCTGTTAGATTAAAATAAGAACAAACACAATTAACAAACAGTAAATTGAAGAAAAAGAAGAATAAAAATTTAAATAACTTAAATATAATTGTAGCTATTTACATACAAACTGCAAATATTTTATGCATTGCTGCACATGCAAAAGAAAGTAATTCATTGTCCCTTGCACACATATTTGGCACATTTTTCGCTGTGAAGGGATCAGCTCTGGAGGGACCGACTGTGGAGGGACCACCTATGGATGCACCAGCCGTGGAGGGACCAGCTCTGGAGGTATAAGCTGTGGAGGGACCAACTGTGGAGGGACCAGCTATGAAGGCACCACCCATGGAGGGACCAGCTGTGAAGGGACAGGCTTTAGAGGCACCAGCTGTGGAGGGACCGGCTCTGGAGGAACAAGATGTGGAGGCATCTGCTCTAGGGGCACCAGCCATGCAGGGACTGGCACTCGGGGCACCAGCCATGAAGGGACTGACTCTAGGGCCACCGGCCGTGGAGGGACTGGCTCTACGGTCACCGGTCATGGAGGGACCGGCTCTGTAGGCCCCAGCCATGTAGGGACTGGCTCTGGAGGGACAAGACATGGAGGCACTTGCTCTAGGGGCACCAGCTGTAGAGGGACCGGCTCTGGAGGAAGAAGCCATTGAGGGACCAGCTCTGGAGGCACCAGCTATGGAGGGATCAGCTGTGAAGGGACCTGCTCTGGAGGGAACAGCCATGGAGGAACCGGCTGTAGAGGCACCAACCATGAAGAGACTGGCTCTAGAGGCACCAGCTGTGGAGGGACTGGCTTTGGAGGCACCAGCCATGGAGGGACCGGCTCTAGGGCTACCAGCCATGGAGGGACTGGCTCTGGAGGGGCCAGGTTTGAAATAATCAACTGTGGAAGGACCAGCTTTGGAGGCACCAGCCGTGGAGGGACCAGCAGTGAAGGAACCAGGTCTGGAGGCACTAAACG
This sequence comes from Cyprinus carpio, assembly GCF_018340385.1. Classification (NCBI taxonomy): domain Eukaryota; kingdom Metazoa; phylum Chordata; class Actinopteri; order Cypriniformes; family Cyprinidae; genus Cyprinus; species Cyprinus carpio. The sequence goes on from NC_056578.1 coordinate 21,519,470, forward strand.
TAGAGGGAGACCAGCTTCCTTATCCATGGAATCCTGCAGTTTTCTTCGGAAGCTCAGAGAGGCAGGTATGCGAGGAATGTTCTGTCTTCGTTTCATGAAGGGGTACACCAGCGCTTTCCCCAGCTCATGTTCTTTTGTCTAAATTATCTAAATTACGACCTATGCTCACAATGTCAAATGCAGAAATGTTGATCCAAGCATTTATGACCTCAAGGTTAGATTATTGTAACCCTTTATCGGGTGGTTGTTCTGCCTGCTTAACAAACAAACTACAGCTGGTCCAAAATGCAGCAGCTAGAGTTCTTACTAGAACCAGGAAGTATGACCATATTAGCCTGGTTCTGTCGACACTGCACTGGCTACCTATTAAACATCGTATAGATTTTAAAATCTTGCTTATTACTTATGAAGCCCTGAATGGTTTAGCACCTCAGTATTTGAACAAGCTCTTGTTACATTATAGCCCTCCACGTCTGCTGCGTTCTCAAAACTCTGGCAATTTGATAATACCTAGAATAGAGGCAGATCCTTTTCCTATTTAGTGCCCAAACTCTGGAATAACCTACCTAACATTGTTTGGGAGGCAGACACACTCTGTCAGTTTAAATCTAGATTAAAGACCCATCTCTTTAACCTGGCTTACACATAACACACTAACACATTTCTAATACTCAAATCAGTTAAAGGAATTTTAGGCTGCATTAATTAGGTCAGCCTGAACCAGGAACACTTCCCATTACATTCCCATTAGAAGAATGGCATCTATGCTAATATTAGTCTGTTTCTCTCTTATTCCGAGGTCACTGTAGACACCAGATCCAGTATGTATCCAGACCAGATGGTGGATCAGCACCTAGAGAGGACCTCTACAGCCCTGAAAGTCAGCGGAGACCAGGACAACTAGATCAGTGGTTCCCAAAGTGGGGGTCGCGACCCGGACCCCGGCGCAGGGGTCGCGAGATGATTTCTATAAAAAAAGTCCCTATATATCTTTGTTGCAATTAATTTAACCCTTTTGCACGTACGATCACACCGGTGTGATCAGTCTAGGCTGGTCCCTGGAGTGTACGATCACACCGGTCAGTGCATGACGTGAAATTCAAATGTGCTCTCGCGCTTTGGCTGGCGCTGAGTCAGAGACAGGCGCGCTCAGAGCTGTCATCACAACTTTTCAGTGTTTTCAACCACATAATGTTTATTTTAGGTTTCAGACCATATAAGTACTTAAAAAAACAATACATTTAGAGTTTGTAAAATACACACTGATGTCAAAGGACGAGGCAATAATAATCCTTTCCATTATAATTAGACACGTTTTATGCATATCAGATAGCCCTACACATTGTGTAAGTAACTTTAAAGTTTACTCTATTATTCTCCCAGTTCACCAGCCACTTACTTTTATGTATTTCGGGAGAAGTGGATGAATTCACGTGTTGTAAATCCAACAGATCCGATTCTCTGAACTGCGTCTGCGGCACAAACTAAGATGGTGGCGCCCATCGCGCATACAGCTCAACTAACGCGATCGTTATAAAGGTGTTTAAACAACAAAAAAACACTTCCACTTGCATATATTTGAAAAATCGGAATATCAGCTATTTCATGCCATATATCTAACAAATTTGTGAATATTTTGAATAAAAAAGGAAAAATGACATAAAAGCAGATCATCATTCATTCAGCCCTGTTGTTTCTGCGGTGTGTCACGTGACAAGCAATGACGCGTCACCCATGGAAATCATAAAGTGACACATCTAAATAACGATCGCCTTGAAAAACTCACGCTGGGGGGTCAGCCAGAATATTTTGAACTTACGTGTGAAAGGGTTAATTCAATACTTGTTAAATGGTGTTTGCAGAAAAGTCTGATACAAATAAAAAAAATATATATATATATATATATATATATATATATATATTTTTTTTTTTTTAATTCAATTTGTAATTTTGTCCCAGACATTACGAGATTACGTCAGCGTCAATCACAATTAAGTTATGTACGTACATCACGGCCAGCAACACAAGTATCCCGCTGTTTGCTAAAGTTAAAGGTGTTTGGAGGCTCCAAAAAAAAGGGGTTGTTGATGGGGGGGGGGTCACGGGGCAGCAGCGCATTTATCTTGGGGGTCGCGGGCTTAAAAGTTTGGGAACCCCTGAACTAGATGAGCCCCAGATACCCTGAAGAGACCTTTTCTCAGATGGCCACCAGGACAAGACCACAGGAACCAGTTGAGTCCTCTGCACAATGTGACTTTGCTGCAGCCTGGAATTGAACTGGTGATTTCTTCTGGCCAGAGGAAAACTGGTCCCCCAACTGAGCCTGGTTTCTCCCAAGGTTTTTTCTCCATTCTGTCACCGAAGGAGTTTGGTTCCTTGCCGCTGTCGCCTCTGGCTTGTTTAGTTGGGGACACTTCATTTCCAGGGATATAGTTGACTAGATTGCACAGATACTATTTAAACCGAACTAAGCTGGATGATGACATGACTGAATTCAATGATGAACTGCCTTTAACTGAAAAATGAGTGTTTACTATTGTCATATTGCATTATTGACATACTATTTTCCTAATTAATGCTGCACAGTTGCTTTGACACAATCTGTATTGTTAAAAGCGCTTTATTAGTAAAGGTGACTTGACTTGACTTTTGTCATCAAAACGGATCTGTTGCAGTCTTACCAGTCAATTTCTCTCTCTCTCTCTCTCTCTCTCTCTCTCTCTCTGTGTGTGTGTGTGTGTGTGTGTATTTGAGTGCCTCTTTTGTAACTTTTTTCATTTATTCATTTTATTTCACATATTCTCAAAATTTGCTCTGTTGCAGTCTTGCCAAGTTAATTTATATGGGTGTGTGTGTGTGTGTGTGTGTGTGTGTGTGGGTGGGTGTCTATTTTGCACTCTTGATATTCACCCCTTGATTGCTGCTTGATTTTCTGCACAGTGGCTGTTTTGTAGTTTGTACCACCAAAAGATTATCTGAGTTTTCATATTTTTCATATTTCCTATTAATTTCCTATGTCGGTAATTTTTGACCTTTAACATATCCGAATCATGTTCATGATTCTTTTGTGTGTTCATGTAGTCACCAAGTATCATCTCATTCCAATGAGGCAATTTTTACAGTTTCTAAATATTAAATTTTTCTGTCAAAAATGACCGAAGAGGCCCAGAGGGTTAAATCTGCTCAAGACTAGGGCTGCAGAATTAATTGAATGTGATTTACATGCGCATCTAGTCAGTAAAGCCGGTTCTGTAATCAGTAGTAAATCTCTATGATAGAGCTGTAGTTCACTGACAAGCTACGCAAAATCACGTCCATAATCGATATAATCGCCTGATTATGAAACTGAAGATATTGTTCTGCGATTATGAAAGCTGTTTGTGTAGCTTGTCAGTGAACTACGGCTCTGTGTAGTAAATGTTGCTCCATCTGAAAGCATGTGAAAATACCACATTTAATAACATGTTTTTACTCCAAACTCACTGAGAAGGGTCTGGCTGCAGACTTGCACTTGCACTCTCAGACACTTGCCCTTCCGCTAGTGACATCACTAACAGTCTTTTTTTATTTTTTATTTTGTTCTGTTTGTTGATTACTTTTTGTTTGAATCTCTCAACATTTTACAACAGTAGCCAGGTGTTGAAGACAAGAAAAAATTAACTAAATTACAATGTCACTTGCCACAGAACAGCAGAATATGAACGCGATGCACAAAGTATCTCGTTAAGTGTTTAATTTCCTCCTGTAGAAAAAACACTTAATATGGCTTAATGTATTAAGATAGGCGTACATAAAGTGAAATTAAAAGATCAAATTCAATATGTAGTTATTATTTAATTTACTACAAGGCAAGCAGATGGCCATAAACACAATTTCGCAAACTTTCACTTGTCCTCCAATACAGCAAAATGCTTAATGTGGCACAATAATGGACTATAAAGACAATTCAGGAGCCTATATGTCTTTCTGTTGACTATATGGTGGTCTTTATATGATATATTGTGTGTATATTATGAAATGCATTAAGTGATATTAAAAGCATCAATGCGTTATGCGTTAATGTTAAACATTTTCCTCCCTAAATCATTATAAATAAAACATGTAGCTTAATGGACAAAGACAATGATATAAAAGAGCTGTAGACAATTATTCTATATGGAAAAATGCTTAACGCGAAACTTTGCGTGTTGCATTATTCTGGGCTCACCTGCTTGCCTGTACATATTAGTTATGCATATTTTATTTTATTATTTTTTTTTTTTTTCACTTTTAGAATAATGAAGAGGAGCATATTGAGTTTGGTCTTTATCATCTTAGTCTATTATTATGCCACATTATGCATAATAATATAAATTATATATTAATAATATATAATTTTATAAATTATGAATTATATTAATAAACTATATTGAATTTGATATTTTAATAGCATCTTAATACATTAAGCCATATTAAGTGTTTTTTCTACAGGAGGAAATTAAACACTTAACGAGATACTTTGTGCATCGCGTTCATATTCTGCTGTTCTGTGGCCGCGGATTTGCGGGTCTTGTCTTTTTCTTGCAGGACGCTGTACGTTATAGTACTAAATTAGTTTTAATTGTTTAATTACCACAGTGTCTTGTCTCCATTGGCAACACGCATGATTTGTGTCGACTGCAAGTGACGTCGCAGGTAGCTGAGAGTGCAAGTGGCAAATGCAAGTGACTTTGTAATTTAGTTTATTTTTTCTTGTCTTCAACACCTGGCTGCTGTTGTAAAATGTTGAGAGATTCAAACAAAAAGTAATCAACAAATAGAACAAAATAAAAAAATAAAAAAAATACTGTTAGTGATGTCACTAGCGGAAGCGCAAGTGTCTGAGAGTGCAAGTCTGAGAGTGCAAATCTGAGAGTGCAAGTGCAAATCTGCAGCCAGATCCTCTTGAACTCACTTCATAACGTCAGCCGTGTGTTTGAAATAAATCCTTCTGTGAGATGATGTGGCTTCTTACACAATAAAGCATGCAACATATTTCTGCCAGCAAGAATGCATCAGGTTCATCAGTTTAAAGTCTATGATATGTCCCCTTTTGGATTGCTAAGTGAATGTGTGTGTGTTGTGGTGTGTTGTTGTTTATATACAAGCACACATTTGGCCTCAGGATATGCTTCTCTCTGAGTGTCAATATTCGTCTCTTTTAGATCAGGGCTGAAATACACTGATATCAGTGGCTTCAGTGTATATGTTTGGAAGGTGCAGTGATTTTCATCAGTATGTTAAAAAAAAGAACATTGTCATTTAGGAGAAAAGATGATTCAAATGCTCAAATCAATAATGTGAGGATTGTGTGAATATGTGTATTATTGTTCGATTTTTCTGGGGAAGTTTTGTGCCAAGTCTGACTACCTCACTCTTGCTTCAGTAGGTAATATGCTTGAATTTACATTTTACTTCTTATCTGCTTTCCCCATTTTTCTCTCTGTGTTGCTTTTCCAGTGTCCTCAAATAGTTTTTCTTCAGTGTGTTAACCGTAAAATATTGTTTATCTTGTATTATATCTCTCTGTTTCTTAATTGAACCATAATCCTGGATTATAGATTATAGTGGCAGCCTCAATGCACTTTTGTATCCAAACGTTTAGCTGATATGAAATCAGACTCTGGGGACAGTGCTGCTGTGAGAAGACATCTTTACATTGACTATATACTGTAATAATGCAATTATTTGAGACAAAAATCTTAGATCACTGTTGAAAACTCACATGCAACTTCTGTGTTGTATTCAAGGTGACTGTATGATTCCTGAATCAGACTGATGAACAGAACAGTTAAAAGGAATTTCATGGGGCAACAGAATGAAATAATAAATCTGGAGGCCTGTTTTGATCGCCACGTGCTCAGAATAGCTAATGTATGTTCTTCTGATGTTTACCTGTAGGGGGTACTAGAGTGTTTTGTGAATGAGGCAGAGCCTGTTTGCTGTAGTTCAGTTGCTGAGCCAATTTATTAAGACAAGGAGAGAGACAACGAGAGAGAGGGGGAGTAAGTAAATGGAACTGCCCCTGTTGCTCCAAGCCAAACATCAAAGTAATCAAGGAAAACAAGCTTTTTTTACTGCTCCATCGGATCTGTCCACGAGCAGAGAGATGGTGCTCCTCACTGGCATCGTACATTAATGCTAATAACCTATTCTTCATGTACACAGCATACTGTTCATGTGGGCAGAAGACTTCAATTTAAGCCAATTTGTTAAGTCAGGCCCCACTTTTTCTGTGTACCTGCAGTGACCAATGACATTCAGGCCGAAGAGCTTTTAATTTTACAAATTGTTTGTCATCACATCATACTTTTATATATTAATTTGGCATCAGGCTAAATTACATTCAATGCACGTTGGGTATAAATATGGTGAAATTAAACTTGTAGAAGGAAATGATTCAGCCTTTTTCAGGTGTGTTCCTTAAATTCCCTTTTTGACTCGCTCACTCTTTTATTATTGCATTTCCTCTCTGTTACTCATCTATTTGTTCTTTCTCTTGTCATGGTGTTATTATTTCTGCTCATTCTCGTTCTATTGCTCTCTTCCTCATAGGTATGTGGTGAATGTCACAGTATAATTCGAATGATCCAGTCGGACTATACCGCTCTCTACAGTCTTTAGGAAGCCAAAGACGCTTTCTTTATTTCTAATTCACAGTTGTAGATTTTTATATTTTGCTTTTCGTCTTTTGTCTTTGGTGGAAATTAAGTCTTACCTGAGAAATCCCTTTAAACCCATTTCTAAACTGAACTGTCAATCAGACAAATTGGCACAGAGATAAATGAGTGATTCAGCTGATATAGTCTATAGTTCTTCAGCATGATGTGTGTACCAGCAGGGATCATTACTTATTTTGATGGTTACTGTTTTTGTACAACAGACAAACACATACAGCATTTATACCTTCTTTAATCAGATATTTAATTACTTCTCAGAAGAGTTGCCACACACTCACAGTCATCAATCTGTCTTTTTTGTCTTCTGCCATAGCTCTTCATTATTCTTTTAACTAACTACTCACTAGATTAGCTGCATCATTTCAGCAACCAGCCATTACATAAATCCAGTGCTCAGCAAGTCACGAACACACAATGTCATGTGTTTGGCCTTATGTGGTGATTGTATGTTATTACCTCCTAGATTTTAATGTCCACTGAAATACACAGGAATAAATTAATGTAAAAAAAAAAAAATACAATGTTTTAGCCTGTTAAAACAAATAAATGTCTAATTCCAAATCTATGAAAAATTCACAACCTGATGTCTTTTCTGTGCAAAACTGAAGGTTAAATTTCAGAATGGTGTAACCTGGCAACAGAGTGCTTCTATCGGACTGAATTATGGGCCATTTGATTGTGTCTCATCAGCACACTCCTTTCTGCCCTGTTTTAATTCAGCATCAGCCATTTTACTATAATTTACTGAATCACCACTATTGACCCATTTAGGACCTGGATAGGGGACTAAAGGAGGTTACTGCAAAAATATATGTTGTCAGTCACAGTTGGTGGAAATCAGATTCTGCACAGGATGTATGGCTGGGATAGGGTCGACAGATGTTTTGTTTTTATTAATTTTTTTTTTTCAATATAATAATTTCAAAATAATGTTTGGTTTTGAGTGTAACCAGGTTCAGTAATGATGATGAAAGGACATTATGATATATTACACAGGGATGCACTGTACCATGTCATTTATAAGGTTTATTATTATTATTATTAGTTTTTTTTTAATTAGTTTTAATTAGTGTCACTTGAAATTATTAATATATCTGTAACGGAGCTGATGAGACGTGAGGAGTGCGGATCCATTTGCAAGCTTTATCAAAAGACGTGGTTATAAACACAGGGAGGGTCAAACAATGGCAAACAGGTATGGTATGGGCAAGACACAAGAATAATCCAAGGGCAAGCATGGGTTTCCGATCAGTGAACAACATCCATAGGGTTAGACAAAGAGAGATAATCCAGGCACATGATAATAGTCCAGGCAGGGGCAAACAGAGTCCAAATGGCAAGACGACAGGGCAATCCAAAAACAAAGGCAGAGATTGATACACAGGAAAACAGGCAAGGAAAGACTAGACTAAACTCTGATAACTGGAAACTGGGACAAGACTATGAAAACAAACACGGAATGGCTTGGTACAGTAGCTAACACTAGGAGAGTGCTAAACGCTAGACGATACTCGGCCCTCAATGGTGGTGTGAGACTGATAATATTCTGTGTGTAATTGGTAGCGGCTGTGTGTGATGGGTTTCAGGTGAACTTGTGATTAGTGCAATGGAACATGGGAAATGTAGTCCAGGGTGATGTGTAACAGTCTGAAGTTCATGGACAGGCTTTGTGACAATATCTGTTGATATTGGATATTTAATTGTGCATGCATATATCCACTTTTTTTATTTATATTACCATTATCATCCAAGTTAATATTCTGTACTTTAACACACTGCTAATTTTAATGATGACTAAATTCTCTGAATTCAATTGATTTTAATTTTAGTATTTAATTTTAAGTTTTAAAATGTGGTATATATCAGTTATCAGCCATTATGTTAAAATTGTTACCAGCTTATCAGTACTGGGTAGAATGTTGGTGCTATCATACCATAAAATATAATTTTAGGCCTCAAATACTATTTAGGTTAAAAAATAAATAAATAAATAAAAACCAACCAAAAAAAAAACACATTCAGCACAACAGGAGCAAATCATTTATTGATAGTTTTGGAATAAAATGATTACAGCAGTAGATTTGGCATACATTTCCCACCAAACCAGCACACCCAATTTCAATTTTGATAATGAAAAATATTCACCTTCATGTTATACCTTTGAATGTCTTGGCAGTTGAACTGTAATGTTCTTTGAAAAGCTATTCACCATGAAATAGTTCCTCAATCGTAGTGTTAACTATGTCTGCAAAACCTGCAACAGAGAAAATTTGTCATAACTACTGCTGAAGGTGATTCATATCACAGGGTTCTTTCAAACATTGTGTCTGACACTGGGGAAATTACACCTCTTTCATCATCACGTTAAGAACTCTTCACAGCTGAGAAGGTGGGCTGATGTGACTTAACATAATTTGAATAATGCCATTCATAGAAATACTCAGATTGATGAATTATTAATGAGGTCTGGGACAACAGCATATCCAAACACTGTCTCTTTTTTCTCTCTCTTCTATATTTTCTCATTTCTCTGTCTCTTTTTGTATTTCTTTCTGTTTTTCTCTGTACTGGGAATGTTTGTGTTTCTCTGTACCAATATTGCTTCTTTTATTCATATCAATTTAAAGCCTTTGACACAGCAGAACTGTAAATAATCTCGACACACAGCCTTATTTAGTCTCTTTCCTTTTCAAATAGAGTATTGAGATTAGTTGGTGTTCAGCAAAGTTTTAGATTGAAGTTTTTAAAAGACTAAATCAATAATTTAGCTGTGTGAAAGAGATTTGCTGGATTGCATTTTGCATGTGATGTGTGTTGTTAATAATTTATGCCATCATGAAGGGTACAGTCTGTTAAAGTATATACAAGATACGGCTCTACTAGTGTGATCGAAGAAGTCAAATTTTGTTTGTAGTAACATCAGTGTATTTCTGGCTTGGTAGCAGCAGGGGTGAAACTATCACAGCTTTCACACTGATCCCAAAATCTGCAAGAATGTGGAGGTTAAATATCCATATCAGAGGGGAAATGCAATCAAAATATTTATCCCATTCTATTACTCTGACCAGCCACATTTTACAAACACCATGAAATATCACTCTCGGCTGAACTCTAAAAAATTCCTAATAATACACATTTCTCAACTCATGACAATGTGTTCAGGCAGAAGTGGATTTAGTAATTTTGGGCCCTAGGCAAAGAAAGGAGTGGGGTCTGTCCTTCTCAAATCAATTGATTTACCTGGATTTTCTTTCTTCATTGTACTGCTTGCAAAGAACTGTTCTTGTTCTCTGTTGTTAATTTTGTTGGAGACAATGAACAGTTCTGTTATGGTGGTTGGTACAGGCTTGATTGTCTTCAGTGTTCCCTAGGCAGTCAACCTTTGTCTGAGGTTAAAACTGCCCTTGTGTTTAGGATCTTGGAAAAAATCTATTATCTTGTAGAAATGTACTTGCCACGTAACTAAGCACACTTAGAAAACTCTGAATGTAAGTGTTTGGGATGCATGATATAATGGTACCATATAGGTTATTGGCCATTAGATTTTCAAAACACTTAGTGGTATTGATCAATATTGAATTTTTATTTGCACATGCTTGTTGTTACATTTAAATTACCTTCTAACATCTCTCTTAAATTTAATCTTAAGGTATAATCATAATTTACTCTCAAGTCATTCCAAACCTTTATGACTTTTATTCTTGTAACTTCATTGGAAAAATTGTCTCTATTTTTCATACAGTGGTACCTTAATCTGCTTGATTAACAGCATTCTTCAAAAGTATCTTTTGTGTTCCGCAGAAGAAAAAAAAGGCATACAGGTTTGGAACGACACGAGGGTGAGTAAATGATGAAATAATTTTTAGGTAAACTGTCCCGTTAAATATAAACTTTAGTAAAACTCAAAATGAATATCCATTATTCTGAACATTTATAATATTGTGATGCATGCATTCACTTGCAGTTATTTTAATTTTTAATGTTTCAGTTTTATTTTGTTTGGATGAAATATAATTTTAAAATCAGTCATTTATTGATTATTTGCCATACCATGAAAGTAATTTTCAGCTTTTAGATATTGGCCAGGATTTTAAAAATAGATTTCTGTTTGTAACTGTGTGTTAATACAAAGAGTTCATTAATATTACTACCATAACCAATCAACTTGATACAACAATATAATTTAGGAAAAAAATAAACATACACTATTATGCAGCACCAACCATTATCAATATGAAATCAAATCTGCAGATAACTGTACAGATTATTTCTGTATCCGTAATTACAAAGTTGATCCATAAGAAACACAAGAGATGGAAGTGTTGCTCATGTTTGAGTCTGATGCACATATAGGTAGTTTATGTGGGGTGTTTAGCCCTCCGCTCTAATATAATGGGGGTAAGCAGTCTCTTCACTACCCCAGTATCCTCTGAGATAACACTACCAATTAGTCTGCGGTTTCCTGACATTCAGCCTTCAAAGCTGAGAGGCAGGAGCTTTTATTCCTAAACATCAAAGACTATTATTCTTTATTTTCTCTCTTCAAATCAACATCTAGCCCCAGGATCTAGCACCATCCCCCTCTGCACCCCTCCCTTATGCTGTGAGTAGCAGGGAATAGACTCCGATCAGAACACAAGCAGCAATGGAAGCCTAAGAAAACAAGAGGAGCTGTTGCTCATACAGCAGAGATGTCAAATTGTTTATTGTCTTTCCTTTAACTCTCCCTCCCTCTTCATTCTCACAGCCCTAGTCAATCTCACTGTTTGTATTGAAGCTGATTATTGTGAAATAGCTGCAGAAGTGTGCATATCTAAAAAAACAAAAAAGTGCCACAGCTCTCTCTTGCCCTCTCTCTGGGTGGAGGAAACACAGAAGTATGATAGCTGTGCGCTATGAGATTTAAAAATGTATGACCTACGTGCACATTTGTGAAAAAATATTTTAAATATAAGAGCTCCTGTTCCCAATTGAGATGGAGAGCTGTGCCTAAATTTAAATCCCTTCCTCTAAAACGATCCTGCATTCTGTACTTATCACTTCCTTCTACTTTTTGAATATTTCTGCTACATATTTCTGCTATATTGCACACATTTAGACAGCAAAACAACTTTGCATAATATACTGGCCTAAATAACAATAATAGTTATGAGGATAATAATTTATTGTTATTATTATTATTATTATTATTATTATAACAATAATACAATTATTATTAATATCATTAAAATAATTATTGATTGTTTTTAAAGGGCCCCTTTTTACAAGATGTAATAAAAGGCTCAGTTGTACTTCCGGTGTGGGAACGCTGTGTGCGTCTGGCTGCCACCCTGCGCTGGGTTGTTGTTTGTTTGTTTTGTGATTGTCTGTGTTCTTTTTGGTCTTGGTGACTCGGGCAGTCTTTCCATACTTTTTTTTACTCGATCTCAGCTCAGCTTTGGATACTGTCTGTCATAAGTTATTATTCATGTGCCTCTCAGAGATTGGCATCTCAGGAGCTGCGTTATCCTGGTTTTCTTCTTATTTGACAGACAGACTATACTACATCACCATGCATAACTATAAATCTCCCACTGCCTTACTCAAACAGGGTGTTCCTCAGGGCTCAGTTTTCGGGCCATTATTATTTATTATTTAAATAATGCCCCTCTGACAAATTATTTGCCGCCATGGTTTTCGGTACCACTATGCCAACGATATTCATATTGCTTACGGATCTGACTCTATTCACTAGACTGCATCTCTATCTTCATGCGCCAACGAGTAAAAGACCTGGCTAAACTGTAATTTTCTCAGTTTGAATTTGACTAAAATAGAATTCTTACTTGTTGGTCCTCCAACTCTAACAAAAAATATAACCAATGCCCCCAGACTTGACCTTGAATCTACATCAATTATTCCATCTGCCACCATCAAAAACTTAGTCAACTCACTAAAGCTGCTTTTTTTTTTCAATTTTGCCGTATTGCCAAACTCTGACCCTTTGTCAGCCCAAAATATGCTGAATCACTAGTGCATGCATTTATCACATCTAGCCTCGATTACTGTATGCTCTTTTTTCACAACGAGAGGGCACTCTATTTCCCGTTTGCAATATTTTCAAAATTCTGCTGTGAGAATGTTAACTTACACTAAATAGAATAGGAGTAATATGAGCAGACCATTTAAACCTAAAGATACCGAACCTAAAGACATAGTGATATGTATCTGAACCCTGGTGCACACCAAACAAGTGGACAGAGACCGCTAAAAAGATGGGTCTCGGTCTGCTTCCAAACGAACATTTATAAATGAACATTTATATAGCGCTTTTCTGCTTTTCTAAGCACTCAAAGCGCTCTACAGGTCCTTCTCAAAAAATTAGCATATTGTGAAAAAGTTCATTATTTTCCATAATGTAATGATACAAATTAAACTTTCATATATTTTAGATTCATTGCACACCAACTGAAATATTTCAGGTCTTTTATTGTTTTAATACTGATGATTTTGGCATACAGCTCATGAAAACCCAAAATTCCTGTCTCAAAAAATTAGCATATCATGAAAAGGTTCTCTAAACGAGCTATTAACGTAATCATCTGAATCAACTAATTAACTCTAAACACCTGCAAAAGATTCCTGAGGCTTTTAAAAACTCCCAGCTTGGTTCATTACTCAAAACCGCAATCATGGGTAAGAGGTTAACCCAGAAGGCCATCATTGACACCCTCAAGCGAGAGGGTAAGACACAGAAAGAAATTTCTGAACGAATAGGCTGTTCCCAGAGTGCTGTATCAAGGCACCTCAGTGGGAAGTCTGTGGGAAGGAAAAAGTGTGGCAAAAAACGCTGCACAACGAGAAGAGGTGACCGGACCCTGAGGAAGATTGTGGAGAAGGACCGATTCCAGACCTTGGGGGACCTGCGGAAGCAGTGGACTGAGTCTGGAGTAGAAACATCCAGAGCCACCGTGCACAGGCGTGTGCTTTTGAACCAGAAACAGCGGCAGAAGCGCCTGACCTGGGCTACAGAGAAGCAGCACTGGACTGTTGCTCAGTGGTCCAAAGTACTTTTTTCGGATGAAAGCAAATTTTGCATGTCATTCGGAAATCAAGGTGCCAGAGTCTGGAGGAAGACTGGGGAGAAGGAAATGCCAAAATGCCTGAAGTCCAGTGTCAAGTACCCAGAGTCAGTAATGGTCTGGGGTGCCATGTCAGCTGCTGGTGTTGGTCCACTGTGTTTTATCAAGGGCAGGGTCAATGCAGCTAGCTATCAGGAGATTTTGGAGCACTTCATGCTTCCATCTGCTGAAAAGCTTTATGGAGATGAAGATTTCGTTTTTCAGCACGACCTGGCACCTGCTCACAGTGCCAAAACCACTGGTAAATGGTTTACTGACCATGGTATTACTGTGCTCAATTGGCCTGCCAACTCTCCTGACCTGAACCCCATAGAGAATCTATTGTGAATATTGTGAAGAGAAAGTTGAGAGATGCAAGACCCAACACTCTGGATGAGCTTAAGGCCGCTATCGAAGCATCCTGGGCCTCCATAACACCTCAGCAGTGCCACAGGCTGATTTATTTATTTCCACGCCACATTGAAGCAGTCATTTCTGCAAAAGGATTCCCGACCAAGTATTGAGTGCATAACTGAACATAATTATTTGAAGGTTGACTTTTTTTGTATCAAAAACACTTTTCTTTTATTGGTCGGATGAAATATGCTAATTTTTTGAGATTTGGGAATTTTGGGTTTTCATGAGCTGTATGCCAAAATCATCAGTATTAAAACAATAAAAGACCTGAAATATTTCAGTTGGTGTGCAATGAATCTAAAATATATGAAAGTTTAATTTTTATCATTACATTATGGAAAATAATGAACTTTTTCACAATATGCTAATTTTTTGAGAAGGACCTATACATTGTGAGGGGGTATCTCCTCGTCAACCACCAGCGTGCAGCATCCACCTGGATGATGCGACGGCAGCCAGAGTGTGCCAGAACACCCACCACACACCAGCTTATTGGTGGAGAGGAGACAGAGTGATGAAGCCAGTCAATAGATATGGGGATTGTTAGGATGGTCAGAGGCCAATGGGCGAATTTGGCCAGGATGCCGAGGTCACACCACTACTCAAAAAACATCCTGGGATTTTTAATGACCATAGGGAGTCAGGACCTCGGTTTTATGCCTTTAGATTCGATATCTTAAGGTTCACTGGCAAAAATGCCAGTGTGAACACTCTGCGGACCAAGACCAATTGCATTGTTTTCTTTTTTGGTCCAGCCCAAATGAACCAAGAGAACCAAACTACAAGTGTGAATGCACCTTAAGTTTTCAGTCATTTTTTGAGTCTTCACTATTGCTTCAAATGTCTCTCATTTCAAGGCTGCGTCCTCTGGAGGTCGCATCGTCTGTATGTTGAATCCTCTGAAGGATGTGTATTTGGCCCTTTTAGTGCCAACGTCACAATTAGGCTAGTCACGGCATTAGCTGGAGGCAAAACAAAGGGATAACTGGAGGCGGCCAGTACAAACCAGCATAGAGTCGGCTACATAAGGAGCTTAAAATGTCATCTTTGAGTGTCAGAATCAATGAAGTACAGGCTTCAATTTGAAATTTAATCACATACATGCTGCCATTGCCAAAAAAAAACGACGACAGCTGTGGTTTAAGGCAATAAAACGAGCAGACTGGACAGAAACGATCATCAAAAATTCTTGTGTTTGCAGCGCACACTTCGTATCAGTTAAGGTTAAATAAACTGTTGTCTTTTATGGATTATGGTTTGGTTACAGGTCAAAAGATTTCTCATGCATGCCCATCTAATCAGAAATTGGGGAACAAGTTAACTAATTACCAGAGACTAAACATAAAGGAAACCATTTGTGTCGTCTCGCTTTCTATAATTAATATAAATATAAATTACTTTATATAATTGCCATAAGTGCAATTGTAGAGAGAGGGAACAGTGAAAGGTCCATGTTATGTGTCAGGTGTGTGTTCAAGTTGTGTTTGTTTACAATTGCCACTTTTAGTACATAGTAGGTGTGTTCGTGTGTACAGGTCGGCCAATCTGGTTCATTCCATTAAAGCTAACATTTTCAGATAACAGTCGCTTTCCTGGACAGTGAGTGAAATTACATATTTAGACAAAATAAAATTTTCTCCAGTCATTGTTAAACAACAAGCAAACAAATATTGCTAGCTAGCGTTAGTGAAGCAGTCAAGGAAATCTTTCTGCCTCCACCAAAGTTCCGCCTATTAAAAACCTTACAATGTTTACTAACTAAATAAGGATCTATATAGAGTGCCCTCAAACCAGAATTCAATGAGACTGCCTTCGTAGGATGGGCAGAAAAGGAAACAGGAAGTATCACATTGTAATGCCAACACATTTATAGCATCGTTGCACTCTTACGTTAGTTAAATGTACAATACCAGAGGGTTAAACAAAATTAACAATTTCTTGTCTTGCTAGCAAAGAACCGTTCTCAGCATTTAAAAATCCCTAAAGACTTGTAATCTTGTTTACCACATCTACCAACTGAGGTAATACAACTTAAAAAAGAAAAACTTGAAAATACTTATATTTAATAAACACATCTTTGCTTGTGTGTAACGTTACATCTGCGGCACTCCCATTTTTATTATTCTTTTTTTTTTTTTTTTTTTTTGAATAAACAACGGTTGTTTATGGTGATTAAATTAATTTAAATTCTTTGCAAACCCTTACGCTGCATGAATTTAAGTCTAAAATAAAAACCTATCTGTTCAACCAATACTACTGGTCATATTGTGTTTCTTTTTTAACTGTTATGGTTCTCTGATTGTACTTGGTTGTTTGCACAACTATTGCAATATGCAATTGCAATTGCACGTCTTAGACTTGGGCAAATGTCTATTCTCCACCTATTTGGTTATGTAAGTGATGAGTGTTTTTTTTTAGTGTCATTGTGAAGGGTCTTTGAGCTTCACAATGACAATAATAATATGTTTAATTTATAAATTCAACATATTATTATTATTATTATTATTATTATTATTATTATTATTATTATTATTATTAAAGTCCCAGGTGTCCTCAGAATATGTCTATTAAGTTTCAGCTCAAAATACCCCACATATAATTTATTATACCATTTTGAAAATTCCCATTTTTAGTGGAAGCCATAAAAAAAAAAAAAAAAAAAAAAAAAAAACATGGATGTAGTGTCAGTGACATCACCCGTAGGTTTCTGAAGAGCATTTTTGAAGCTTAAAGTGGGCAGAGCAAGCCGTCGCCATCTTGGCAGCGCGTCACTCCTGGATAATCACAAATGGGCAAAAAAGAGGGATGTGGGTGGAGCTGGTTGCTGAAACCAAGCCCGGCTAGCTCGACGGTGGTGACAGCAGCGGCAATCTACAAGTCACTCAAGTGGCCACGGCTTTAATTATGCAGAACTTTAAGGCTTAAAACGGTCATATGATGCGATTTCAATTTTCCTTTCTCTTTGGAGTGTTACAAGTTCTTGGTGCATAAAGAAGATCTGTAAAGTTGCAAAGACTAAAGTCTCAAATCCAAAGAGATATTCTTTGTAAAAGTTAAGAGTCAACCATACCCCCCTAAAACGGCTCATTCTAACACGCCCCCACGTTTACATCATGATGTGGGAAGATTTGCATAATGTCACCCAAATATTCACGGAAAGAAAGAAGGCATACCTTTTATTCTCGCTGTTGCCGCCACCGCCATGTTGTGGAGAAGCTGTGTGTTTTGTTGTGAAAGCAAAACTACTTTGTTTGGCCTTCCAAAAGAGGATGATTTCCACCTGGCCATGCCTAGAGCTGATCCGCGCTAGTCGCTGAAGAAATGCATCAACTTGGCGCTGCGGATCGCTGGATCGGCTTTTACCGTGGATGAAGAGGTGTCCTGCCTGCCGCCGCTCACTCGAGCCGGCCTCCGCTCACTCAAGCCCGCCGTGTATGACGCTGTGTTTCGTTGTGAAAGTGAAACTACTTTGTTTGGCCTTCCAAAAGAGGACACAACTAGAAATCAATGGTTAAGGTATATACTCCCCCTGTCCGGGGAGAGGGGTCCGAGCTCTGGGTTTAGCCCGGACCCAAGCGCTCCCCCCGAGTGTTCCTCCCTGTGCTGGGGTAGGAACGGGCTGAAGGTGAGGAGTCAGGGTGGTGGAGGGATGCTGAAAGACTAGAGATAATGAAGGTAAGGCTGCTTTGATTATTGTTCTCTCTTGTGCTGATTGGATAGATGGTGTAATTACTGATGATGGACTGGCCGTGTTAATTATCTACGCATGCTCCTCCCGAAATTTGTTAATAAAACATCCCTTATAATAAGTAATTATGTACCCACTGGATGCAACAAATGCCTCGTTTGTAATGGGTTTTAATGTTTTTGTCTTGTTGTGCTGAGAGACGGCATCACAGTATGGTGAGGGGCGTAACATTTCCGTCACACGCTTGAGGTATTCAGCCAATCACAACACACTGTATAGCTGGCCAATCACAGCAAACCTCGCTTTTCAGACCGATGAGCTTTGTAAAAATCAATGTGTTTCAGAAAGGTGGGGCATAGAGGAGAAACAATAATGTACTTTATGTGGAAAATAATGTGTTTTTTAACATTAAACCACATAAACACATTTAATTACACCAAATACACAAAATAATGTTCTTTTTAGCAACATCATATGACCACTTGCCGCTTGGTGGAAGAAAAAACATGTAGTTTTCGTGCATGTATCTTTAAATGCAAATGAGCTGCTGCTCCCCGCCAACTTTTCCAGGACATGGCTGTGCCTTTACAGCTCGTGCTTTGGATTCACTGCCAAAACAGTCGAGCGACAGATAAGGACAGCAGTTTGTAAGTGTTTTGCCTCGTTTTCTCATTAGACTACTGTGTGATCGTCATTGCTAGGAAAACTTTGCTTTATTTACTGTGTGTCTTACCCTGGTGAATACGTGTTGAAGTGGCGTTTGGTTTTGTGTTTGCCTATCGCGGGACTGGCCAGTTTCGGTCTGCTAAATAGGGAGGCGTGACCATAGCCAGTAAAGCACTACTTAATGAGCTGTTTTGTAAGCGCTTGTCAGAAGAAACAGTCGAGCGACAGATAAGGACAGCAGTTTGTAAGTGGTTTGCTTCGTTTTCTCATTAGACTACTGCGTGATCGTCATTGCTAGGAAAACTTTGCTTTATTTACTGTGTGTCTTACCCTGGTGAATACATGTTGAAGCTGATCAAGCTGGTGCGTGCTGGTCTAGTTTCGGCCCAGAATTTTCCTTTCAGTGCATCCCTAGTATTTTGTGTGCTAATTTTATCATCCAACAATCTTAGGCTAAGTGAAGGCTACTGTGAAGCAACATATGCAGAACATGAATGACTCACAGTAAACATTTCAGTTCAGTACATTTATTAGTTAATTAATAATATCACAAAACAAGCGATTAATTGTCCTTAATTTACTGACCTGCCACAAAAGTGCTTCTGCAGGACTACAAGAGTGTCCTGGTCCTGCAATCCATGAACAGCCTGCTGTCTGTACTTCACCTGTCACTGATGCTAGCACCCAAGCCTTATGATGTGATATGTGTATTTAGGCTCTGGCTCGGCTTAATGTCCACTTTTAAATACATAAGACATAACACCCAACCGACTTTATCACTGTGTAGATACTGATAAGCCTCTAGGCTTTTCAAATTGTTCATCGCCTTACCATCACAGGCTACTGAATCTACAAAATAGCTAAAAATGCTACCGTACGTGATAAGAGGCCACTTCTTCACGTCAACCTCCCAACCATCTACTTTGGAGGGTAAAGGTACTGTTTCACTACTATTTCACCCTTTTTAAGTTTGTTGAAATTGTGTTCCCACATCATTAGCAAGTTTGAATTGCTAAATCTTGAATGATTGTCAACTGCTGAATGAATGAATGAATGAGTGTCACGTCCTGCTTGTTAACTTCGAACCGGAAGACACTCCCATTTTTGACGCAAGGCCTCATGGGGCGTAGGAAACTAGGTGGTTGTGTACTCACACTGCCAACACATTTATGTCCAAACCACCATGTAAAATTACATTTTGCATAATAGGGGCCCTTTAAATATCCATGTTTCATTTTTCTCTATTTTCTATCTTATTCATTTATTTATTATTTTTAAATTAATATTATTTGTGTTATATATATATATATATATATATATATATATATATATATATATATATATATATATATATATATATATATATATAATATATGAATGATTGTTCTGGTATGTGCGTCATACATTTTTTGGGTGTTTCCTGCCTTGTATTGTACAATTAACAATCAAATAATAATTTAAATAATTTTCTATCATCTAAATAAAAGTAGATCTGTAATTTTCACCATAATCACATCTACCATAAAAGAAACCACTCCAAATTTGGCTGAGCAACAAAGCCTGTAAATTTTCTCCCAGAGTTTCTTTTGAATTGGATTGCATTTGTTTAAGGCTTGCATGGCTTATTAAAGCAGTGTACAGACATAATTAGAGGTGTTACAGGCTTTGTGTTGGAGCTGGGCTACAAGATGATGTCGATACACCATCCTTCATCGGTTCACTTCAAAACCTCATCTCACAACATTTTAAGCTGAGCTGGCAGGCTTATCAAAGACAGGCTATGCGGTTGGTAGAGTAGGGAGGGGAAGTCAATAGATCAACAGCCTAACTTGCGCTTGTTGAAGTTACACTGAACTCTGTTTCCTGTTTGACTGCTGGGATTTTTGGAAGTTTATTCCAGACACTTGATACAGTGCAGGCCCATATGCTGATACACTGATCACAGGGCTGATACTGTCGCACCAAGCAGATGTTGACTGTGACTGCCTATGTAAACCTCTCTAAATTCTGATGTACCACATGCCTGGGGGACTGACTGATGATATTGAACATGATTACCGAAAGACCAAACCTGCATATTGCCACCAATATGATAATCTCTCTTGTAACCTTTCTGATGAGCACCATCAATGTCACACACAGAATAGTGACCTGGCATGAGATGAAAAGGCCTAGGGTGATCGCTTCGGGATCCATAATGCATAAAACTGTCATGCAAATGTAGAAAATGCATAAACTCCATCTTTACTAACCTATATATATATATATATATATATATATATATATATATATATATATATATATATATATATATATATATATATATATATATATTTATATATTTCTTTGTTTATTATATATATAGAGATAAGCAGGATTTGATGGATTAACAGACACATGAATACATAAATGGACTAAATTTATACGTAAATGGACAATTATTTTTTATTCATTTATTATGAATAAAAGCCTTTTCACAATAACAACATCAGTGTCCACACCAACACACAATCACGTTCTGTTTATAAGCACACATTGCAGTTTTGTATGCTCTCTTTAAAGAGGATGAAACACAGTTTCTGTCAATCTCATGAGTTCCTATATAGTAGTACTGCATCCTTCATATCTCAGAAGAGTCTTTAGTTTTATCTCCTGGAGGCATGCCGTGGGCTGAGCTTCGAGCATGCACAGCTTTTGTGTAGCCATTGTCTGCAAGCTGTGACAGCAACATAAATAAAACAGAAACAAAAGCTTTATTGACTTAAATTTTATTTAATTTGTTTATATAAAAAAACACTGGGCTCTTTGGGAAGCTGAACAAGGTTATCTTTCCCTCACATGCAAAAACACAATTCTTTGGTAACATTGTTAATTTCATGGTCTGAAAACAAAATAACAATTCCTTCTCAAGCAAGTCCTGTGCAGCGCTGCCAATGACTTCCATGACACAAATGAAGTGCATTGATGGGATGCTCTTGCTCTCGCTTTGGTTGTTTGTGTGCACTCTTCAGGGAGAAGTGCTCATACAAGGAATTCCGCCCTTCATAACATCGTGAAGGGCCATACTCGCAAACAACAACAACAACAAAAAACTTTCTGAAACATATATGAACCCTGAAAGAGCGTATGTGGCACAGTCCAACTTGTTTTTTTGAACTTTGGCCATGTTTAGCATGAGAATCCAACTCTTTAACAGTGTAAATAAGTCAGAATCCATGAAATGGCATTGGACCTCCCCTTTTGGGTGAATTCTGATTGGCAGTCAATGTTTTTATCATTCATCAGCTGGACAAAAATCATTCTGAAAGTGATTCCAACAATATTGTTCTTTCATGTCATTCATTATGTGGTGTGTAATTGCCTATTCTCATAGAATTAAAACGATTATTAAAACTAGTTATTATGTTTTCATTCTTGGTGCATTTGCATGTAGTTTTTGGTATTACTTATAAGCATTGGTTTATATCATATCATATCATATCATATCATATCATATCATATTATATTATATCATATATCATATATCATATATCATATCATATTAACAATAATCACATTTCAAATATTTTGAACTCACTATCTCACTATCTATTCAACATTTAGTATTCCAGTCTTGAAGCCAATAACCCCTTGTAAGCCTCAAAGGGCAAAATCTCCAGTACTATATGTTCTGATTAAATCTGATGACAAACTACTCTAAGTCATATTGAAGACTAGTGGATGTTTGACATTTTTGGCTAAGGTCAAGCTTTTCTCTTTCTCTCTTATAACACTAAGATTCTTTCTTGTTAGGCAAATTTTTATGTGCCCAGGTTTCTAGCTGCTAATGGTGGGGGTCACCCAAAGAACATCATGTTGTACTCCCTATGAATACAAATGTGCTTCTATTGTCCTCTTAAAGGGGCAGGGGACTTATTCTCTGGCAGAGGGGCTAATTAAAGGAATGAATATTAACCTAGTCCAGCACTGAAATTTGATTAGAGAAACACACACAAACATGCAAAAGATTTTTTTTTGCTTGTTCTTGTCCATTGTTAAATTGAATTGTGATGCAAAGCATTAGACTGTTTACGTGTGTGTGTGTGTGTGTGTGTGTGTGTGTGTGTGTGTGTGTGTGTGTGTGTGTGTGTGTGTATGCGCACATGTATGAGTGGGGAGAGTTGTCTGTGAAGACAGATGACCTGATTGTGGTATCGCTGTTCAGTTGTATGATCTCTCCAGGACATTAACAGCCCTTCATAGCCTGTCTAAACATTTTTATGAAACCATAATATACACAGTTAATCATAATCATGTATGAATTTCAAGTGTGTTAGCTATAACACAGGTGCTCATGATACATATTATATGTGAATGGATTACATACACTGGTTTGTTTGAGCAGTATCATGCAACATATTTTCCTATTCTCATTTAACACATTAATTGTACTATACTGTCTTCATCCTTAACAAGAGATAGTTCACAGAAAAATATTTGAAAAATTTGTTACAATTTCCATACCTTCATGCTGTTACAAACCTATATGTCTTACTTTCTTCTGTTGAACACAAAGACATTTTGAAAAATGTGGGTAACCAAACAGTTCTTGGTCCACATTGACATTCATAGTGTTTTATTTTTTCAGTACTATGGAAATTAATGGAGACCAGCAACTGTTTGATTACCAGCATTTTTTAAAGAAGAAAGTAAGTCATAAAGATTTAGAATGACATGAGGGTGAGTAAATAATGGCAGAATGTAATTTTTGGGTGAACTATCCTTTTAATATTTACTAAAAAGTCATGTAAACCCCATGCTGTTGTACATAAATGCCATAAATGCGCTCTCTTCCACCCTCAATACCCATGGCTGAAGTGCCCTTGGTCAAGGCACTGAACCCCCAGTTGCTCCCTGGGCACTGGATATAGCTGCCCACTGCTCCGGGTGTGTGTTCATGGTGTGTTCACTTCTCACTGCTGTGTGTGTGTGCACTTGGATGGGTTAAATGCAGAGCACCAATTCCAAGTATGGGTTACCATACTTGGAAAATGTCATGACTTTCACTATTTTAACTTTTCATAAGATTGTGACAACTGCAATTAGCAGTATACGTGGGAGTGCTCTAGGTGTGTGTATGGAAGGTTTCCGATGATAGCCTTGTACTTTATAAAGAACAATAAGCCTTTTATGACTTAATTACAGATGACTGATGCAAATAGAAAGATGCAGAGAAAAGAGATAGGTGTAATAAACCTTGTGAGTGGAGAAAATTGACATTTATTGTAGTTTTTTTGCATTCACTGTATCATAACCAAGCTTGCTAATTAAATGTGATTGCAGTTACGTTTTGTACACATTATTAACAGTTACTTTGTGCACTGCCAAAACAAATAATGTTTCATTTCTAAAATGTTTTCACTCTTTTAAAAAAAAAAAAAAAATTCACCTACTATATTATAGGCAATATACATATTCAGATGCACTTTTTTCATTCCTGAATGATTCAGTTGAATGATTGATTCAATGACTCTTAAAAACCATCAGTGTTCAGCAACAAAATCAACCACACTACTACTGACAGACAATAAGTATCTTCTTGGTCAAAGTCCCAGTGTTAAGGCATGTAATTCTTTTTAACAATCACCTCCAGCTTCTCTTCAAAGACCATCAAATATTAACCTATTAGGAACACAAACCCTTCATCAGACAAGCATTCTTGCAGACTGGTTCATCCTGCCCCCTTCTATCAGAGAGCTGCTTCCTACACAACACATAATACAATGAAATGTGTTTAATATTGTTTGTATACATCTCTAAGATGGCAAGGGGCCTGTATCCAGAAGAATTCATGGCTCAGCTTCTACTGACAGTAATATTAAGTGCAGCAGCTGTGGCAATATGGAATATAAATGAGCTTATTTTACACTGCAGAGTCGTAGAATGCGACGCACAGACTTCTTACTCTGCAATAAATCATTCGTATTCAGACAGCTGCATGCTCTTAGGGCATTGTTTAATACTATCTGCATTGGTGGAAGGAGAATAAATTGGTTTACAATGTACAAAAACTGTGCTGTAGCTGAACACAGCAATGTGATGGAGAGAGATGCAATACATTTGACTTATTAACAATAATGAACTTGAGAATTGGAAAACACGTGTGCTGATAAGGAACTTATGATAAAGAAAATACAGTGAAAGAGATTGAAGGAGAGAGAGAGAGTTACAAGAAGAGGAAGATGGGGAGAGGTGTTAGAAAAAGAATGGAAAGGGGGGGGGGGGGTGGCTGTGTAATGAAAGAGGGGAGAAATCCCAGGCAAGCAGTAAATGGTCTTTTTTTTTTTTTTTTTTTTTCTCTAGAATGGCATTCTAGTCCCTTCTTGGTGCCTGAATAAAATAACACTGAAATACAATCTACATGCCAGAGGTTCTTTGGACTTCAAGAGAACAATTTCTTTAAAGGCTTCCTATTATACAGGCTCTCATACTACGTTGTTTGAAAAACAAATTATTTTTTCACATATTTTACATTATTACAACACCTCTCTCCCCAGTCTGGCACGAACAGCTCCAATAGTTCCTGTATCAAATGAAGGCCCGCCTTCTGAAATATGAAATATGCTGTGATTGGTTAGCTGGGCCATGTGTGTTGTGATTGACAGCACTTGGCGACTGGTCAGGAAAATGTCATGCCCCTTTCCATAGCCACCTGCCAGCTTCAGTTTAAATATTGCGTCAAAGTCAAATCAATTTGAGTCCGATTTAAACCCAGATGACTGTAACCACAAAGTTAATCTGCCTTGGGAAAGCTAGCGTGTCTCCGACATAGTGATACCACTCATTGCCTTCTCTAGTGCAGCTCAACCAGGTCTCGTCCCATTCGTTGGTATTTGTTATATCACAAATCCCGGAAAATATGCGCTGTAGTCCGAACGAGTTGTTCATTTTAGTTTTTGAAAAATGATTTCTTTTAAATAAAATACCTTCTTTTGAATTGGACTATTGAACTTTGTAACTTTACAGATCTTTTTTATACTCAAACAGCAACATTATAGACTATCTAAAGTTGAAAAAGTAAAAAAGCATAATAGCACCCCTTTAAGCAACAAGGTAGAGGATGAAAAGTCGATTTTGGGGGCTTTTCTTTCCTCCCTGAATACTGATGTTGCATGAAGAGGAAGAATGCAACTCTGTTATCACAAAATGTACCCAGCTGTCCAGCTTGTACAGTTGTATGCTTGTAGTTGTGTGTTTTTAGATTAAATGCATTTTGTATTAGTTATGCATTGAACTAACAGTGGTTTTTACAGCATTTACTTTTTTAGGTTAATGTTAATTTATAATATAAGACATTAATTCATGTTTGTTTGTAATGCAGTTATGTTAATATGAATAAATTAACTTTATTAATAAAAGCCGTAAAATTGCTGCTTGTTAACTATAATGCATTATGTAGACATATTTAACTCGTAGTGTTACCATAACACACACACACACACACACACACACACACACACACACACACACACACACATATATATATAAATATATATATATTGTTGCAGAAACTTATGTTAAAAATGTAAAAAATTAAGTTAAAAAGATAAAATTCTCTCACCATTTATTCACCCGCATGTCTTTCCAAACCTGTATGACTTTTGTGGAACACAAAAGAAGATATTTTGAAGAGCGTTGGTAACTGCGTTGTCATCATACAGGTTTGGAACAACTTATAGGCAAGTGAATAATGACATAAGTTTTCATTTTTTGGTGAACTATCCCCTTAAGAGAAGGACACTGATTAGTTAAATATTTATTTTGCTCAAATGAATGCCAAAACGAGGACTACGTACTTCCCTCGCCTGTATGTCCTGTCCTTGTTTTTCTCTGCTGGGCTGTCATATCTGCTGTAGCTATTTAAACATTAACATGTGTACTCTCTCCCTATGGCACATTTGCAGTTGTATGGAAAGGACTTAGTCATCATGTAAAAAGTAGTATAGACAAAATGTCATATGAATAGGACAATATTCAGCTAATTAAACTACACAGGACAAATGTTGTGTAATGAAGCTGAACAGATGTTATTATGTTGGTTCTGTTGGTCCTATTCTCAAACACAGTTAACACTACATTCAGTGTGGAGTATGTTCAGATTGTGTGGAAGATACTTAGAAGTTAGGGAACATTACACCAAATTCATCTCTGCTTGTTTAGCAGCTAGTTTATTGTGTCAAGGTCATGCATTCCAAGTAGCTGTATCTATTTACTGTGAGACATGTTTTTATTTTTGTAAGACATGTAATTAAAAGTAATCAAGAGTTTAAAAATAATAAGTCTCATATCTAGTCTTTTTATATCATAGATTAAAACATACTGTTAATACCACTGTAACACTCCATAAAAAAGGTGGAGAAAGAGAGAGAGAGAGAAATCACATATCTCAGAAGTGTGAGATTAAATTTGCACCATCAGACATGTGTGATATAGAAGTTGGCATAAAAGTAACTGTCTCCCTGAGGAGAGGGAGCCAATATCATTAAGATTTACACAGCAGGGTGCTTTGGCTCACCTCTTCTCTCCCTAAGAGCACACTGCTGTAAATAAGATCTGTTTAAAACAGAGAAGAAAAAAAATAGAGGAGACAGTAGAATGAATTCTGTATCACAAGTAGAAATGTGCTAATTTTTACAGAAGCTGTAGGGAGAATGTTAAACAGAAGTGACAAATTCCATTCAGACATAAAAGATTTTATTTAAAATCGCTCATTATAAAAGTGGATTTAGTCTTTGTGTCACTTTCATGTATATTTCATCAACAATAAACATGTTTATTTCAAATGACAGTGAGTTTACATTAACTATTAAAGGGATAGTGCACCCAAAACTGAACATTTGGTCATCATTTACTCATGTTGTTTCAAACCTGTTTGACTTTTGCCTTTGCCAAACATAAAGGAAGACATTTAGAAGATTGTTGTCCATACAGTGAAACTCAATGGGCTTCAAAACAGCATTGGACCCCATTGACTGACTTTGGGGGAAAAACAATATGGTCTTTCATGTTCATACAGGTTTTGAATGACATAAAGGTGAGAAAATTGAGAATTTTCATTTTTGGATGAAATATGCCTTTAACAATGTGTATTATGTATAATATAATGAGAGAGAATTTGAAACTCAGTGTAGGCTAGTGATTTTATTAAAAATTTAGATAATGGGAAAATACAAATAATGCCTTGTGAAAAGAATAAGATTTGGTTCGAAAAATTTGTATTGTACAATACAATTAAATCTAATTAAATCTTCATATAAGGGTAGATTTCTATGAAAGATCAATATAAAAATTGTTTAATCTCTCAAACAAAGGAAACCGTCAGTGCAGCTGGAAGCTATAACTCGTTGCAAAGAAATAAGACTGTTAATTTAGCCAGCAATAAAAACCAAAGGGCTTAGAGAAACAGATTTTTTCCAGGACATTAATCATGAAAATTTAATGGATATCAAATATTTAATACAGTGGAATGTACAAGTTGTATTACTATGGCTCTCCTCAAATCGATCATGTCGGGAAAATCCATAATTAAAATTATGCTAGCGGGAGCAAATCATTAACATTCGGCTTTTCTCTTTCCTCTGGAAGAAATGAAATGTACCAGCGCCTGCTGATGTATAGCCTATTACAGAAAAGGATAACTGATTACTCTCCTTATAAAAATGACTACTTAATTATATTGGAGTTATTGAAAGTGTGTAATATATCTTGAGATACTGAGAGCAACATTCTCTCTCTGTAAAAAAAGTTAATTATGATTGGGAGCTCGTAATAATGTTATTACCTACCAAATTCAATTTTATTGAACTAAAAGGAGTAGCCACAGCATATTTTTTTATTATTTTTTTTTTTTTTGTGAAAACCCTCTTGTTTGAGTTGGGTTGCTTGCTTTTGACATTTTAAACTTGTTAAGCCTCTTATGCTTGCACAAGAACATTTCTAAAAAGTAATTCATTTGTCAGTTTTTTAAAGGGCTAATAAATTATAAACCTTTTGAAATGATCTAGCCTTCACTTAGTTTTAATATCGCATGTAACCACTTCATCTTCCTGTATGCAGTATTTAGAATCTTAGCAAATATCAGAAAGTATGTTTCAGCATTTTGCTGCTGTGTATATTTATTACAGGGGGGAAAGAGCACAAGCGCATAAAAGGAAAAGCAAGGTTCAGTTTCCCTGGGGAGTTTCCACTGTTCTCTGCTCTTATGGTCTAACACAAGGGCCACCAAATGCTCCAGGTGTACCCTATGAAAGTATATTAGCAGCTGGCATGCTGATACCTGTGTACCGCACGATGAGCCAATATTTATTTATTTATTGGTATATATGTTTTGGCCGGAAAGAAGAGAAGAATAATGGCTCTAAATGGCTTGTGTCACTGCAGTGTACATTTTAAATGCTGATAAAAATTTAAACTTGCATAATGCTACAAAATTTCTACAAAAACCTTTAAAAAAAAAAAAAAAAAAAAAAATGTGCATACACTACTGTGCAAAAAATTTGAGGTTGGTGAGATTTTAAATGTTTTTTAAAGAAATCCCTTATGCTCACCAAGGCTGTATTTATTTGATCAAAATACAATAATACACTTTCTTTTTTTAATATATATTAAAATCTAATTTATTCCTGTGATGGCAAAGCTGAATTTTCATCAGCCATAACTCCGTTGTTCAGTGTGATATGATTCTTCAGAAATTATTTTAATATGCTGATTTGCTGCTCAAAAATATGCTGCAACAAACAATTATTTTGATAATCGGTCAATCTAACCATTATTACAACGATTAATCGACTAATCAGCAATCATTTCAGAGATTAATAAGTAGGCTTTGTTCTATTATTCAAATACTAGTCGACAATTTTTTTTTACTGTCGATAATGTTAACTTATCGTTTCAGACCAACTCAAGCTTATATATATATATATATATATATATATATATATACATATACACACATATACACACATATACCGGTATATATATATGTATATTATTTTATTTTTATTTTTATTTTTTTATTTTTTTGTGGAAACTGTGATACATTATTTTCAATCACTAGAACCCATTTCTCAACATTGTTCTCTTAACCCATTTCTCTTAACAGAGTGAGCACAATGGCAATGTGGG
Organism: Cyprinus carpio; assembly: GCF_018340385.1. Lineage (NCBI taxonomy): Eukaryota > Metazoa > Chordata > Actinopteri > Cypriniformes > Cyprinidae > Cyprinus > Cyprinus carpio. The sequence goes on from NC_056578.1 coordinate 21,549,202, forward strand.
CTAAATTGTGGATTGTGGATAATTTATCATTGCTGTGGCACAAAATGCATTCACGGACTACATATTTCAAATTATATGAATTTTGTTCTCACTCAGACACAACCACCACCAAAATTCTATGTACCTGCAGGCCAATTTGCATGTTTACATACTTTTTTCTACAGTAATACCATATAAAAATATATGAAATACTGTTAGACTATTAGATGTAGCTGAACACCTACACAGGATAATTTTGTACTGTAACGTAAACATGGACCATGTAACATATGCGGCAGTGAATTCTAAACAATAAAGAGCTGTTTTGTTTAGAAAATAAATTTTACAAAAAAAAAAAAAAAACACTATAATGCAACCTGCTGCCAGTGCTTTTTTAGTTCATGGTTTTGTGAGTGACAGAGTTTGTTTGATCTGCCTTTGTTAGTGTTATGGAAGAATGACTTGATTAGAGACATGACGTGTTTTGGTAGTTTTAGTGCACTTTGGATGTGCAATTTACTGCTGTGCCAAGCAGAAAGTTAGGAGAACTTTGTGAAGAGTTTTGATAAAGTGACAGTATTGAGTATTGAGAAATGTGTCTTAGTTATTGTTAAAACAATTGTAAATAATGGCTGATCTATAAATTATAGATGTCCTTTATTTCAAGTTCAGTAAATAATTTATTTCATGCCATCGTTTAAACACTATAAAAGTAGAGATGAATCTTTGAGAGCATTATTTGAGTATGACTAGTTCTTCACTGACTTTCAAGAAAACTAGCATAAGAAGGAGAAAAGTGATGCTGTCACCTTTAAACACCAGCAGTGCTTGTGTGTACCCATGTGTCATCTCAATATAGGTGACTTACCTAAAAAAAATTCCCATTCAGCATTCCTGCTGCTTTAAAGTGTTGTGGCTCCTATAAGCTCCTATAAGAGCTGAAGTGCATTAAACTGAGCTTTGACTCCGAGGGAGAAACATTGCAGGGCCATCTATGATTTGTCCTTCCGTGACTGATTAAAATGGAGATCAGAACTTTAACTAATGTGTTATTTACTATCTTGTGCATGTGTGTGTGTGTTTTAAGGTTCTAAAGCACTGGAACAGTTTCATCAATGAAACATTACAGGTAACAGAAATAGTGGCAGGTCTATTGCACTTGCACTACAAGATGTAATACACAGGTCCATTTTGACACATCAGATTTTTTAATGTATTTTTTTATTTATTTTTGTCTCGTGCATTGCTGTCACAACGTGAAACATCACAATTTTAGATTTAGTCCTGCATTTCAATATGTTCATCACTCCTGAAACTTTGCAGTGTGTACTTGGCAGCAAAAAAAAAAAAAAAAAAAAAAAAAAAAAAAAAACTTTCCAAATTGTGAATGGGTTATATATAGAAATCAAACCAAGAGAGCTCCCTTTATAATCAATAAAGCTGATATCACTTAAGTTCAGTTCAGTGAGAAATTACAACTTTCTATTCTGCACAATGAAACTCTAATGAACATTGAGTTTCTATTGTGTTGGTTTTTGTGAAACAAATCAATAAAGAGTGCAAAGAGCTCTCATTAAACAAACTCTGGCGTATTGAGTCTGATTTAAAAACCTCTGATTGGCCATTGCGTTTGTATGCTCAACAAACCTGTCTGTGATTGGCTACAATGCTCAGTGCTGCTAAAAACACATTGTAAATGAAAATCTTTGATGCTTTTCACAGAGCACTCACACAATTATGGGAACATTTTAAAAGAAAACTGCCTTTAAAAGAAACTGCTGCCTGCTGAATAGGAAGCCTGAAAAAAATTGCTTGTATTAAGATGTAAAGTAATTAACATCTACCAAAAGTAAAGGCTATTTTCTCTTTCTTGTCCTTATTGGCTTAATGTCTGTTTATTTACCTTACAGATCACATTATAAACCAAAGACATTACAGCTTGTACTGGTAATGGTAAGATTAGCCAGACAAACTGAGTGTCTGGTTTGAGGTGTTTGTGTATATTCTTACTGATACATCTGTGGGAATGCCTTAGTTTAGACAAAACGCCAAGAATTTGGGCCTATTTATCAGGTTTCCATAAACCAATATTATATTAATCTTTTACAAAAAAAAAAAAACACTAAATTATCCTAAGGTCTTTTCCAAGACCATAACTTTTGTTTTATGTAATGAGGGAGTTTTCCAAACCAGATGTAAAACAATAATTATGACATGACATCATAGCAAGCAACATCATAACATATTAAGACAACATGAGAGAATCTGTCAGTTCTTAAGGAGCCAGTTCTGTTCATTCAATCCTGAAGAGTCTGGTTTCCCTGAACATCGGCTAAATTAATTTCTTTGAAATGAGTTATAGCTGCACTGACATTTGCCTTTGTTTGAGAGATTTTATATTGGTTTTTCATAGAACTCAACTATTATATGAAGTAATGTGGTTGGGTTTTTGCAAAGTCATTCTGTGGAGTCATTAAAGGTTCCTAACAGATCGTTTAATATGATACTACTAATAATATTTTATTATCAGCAACAACAATAATATGTATTTATTATTCATTATAATATAATATTAGCAATATAAGTATCATTATTATCACATTATGTTGATGGGAACATCTTTTTTATCTCAGACTTTTTTTTTCTTCAGTTTATAGATTAATTGTATAGAGTTTTATAGTCACATTTTCTTTATATCAATCAAATTAGCAAACTGAGTTAAAGTGGCATGAACACCTGGTCAAGAAGTAAGTTTAGGGTTATTTTCTAAAACTTATGAAGAGGAAAGTTTGAACCTGAGGCCGAAATCACATATCTCTTATCTTAACTGTATCTAATGTCTGAAATGAACCCCGCTGCTCGTGTCTGCAGATGGATGTTGGGCTCTGCATGACGTATTCAACATCCTCCTGACATCTCTCATTCTGCGATTTGCTGGCTAAATATTTTATATGTTTATCTTATGCTCCCCATGCAGTGAGAGTGAGCGTATGGCTGCCCTTGCAAGCTGAGAGAAGCGAGTGTTCTGTAAGCCAAATACGAATCCCCTACCCTTATATCAATAATGAATTGATACTAAATGCCCTTTAGACAGAGGTAAAGTTAGGTGTTGTACAGAGTGTGTTTGCTTGTTGTCTATTCTGTGACTTGTGGAGAATCACTCCATGACAGAGATCCGTAAGTCCTCTCTCTCTCTCTTCATCTCTACAGCTCCTGCAGTAATGCACAGCTGTGTGTAATTGATGACATATTTTGGCTGGCTCTCATGATCTAATTAGGCTTGTAATCTTCCATACAGTGTGTGCATGAATCATATAAACAGTATATTTATGATGGTGATTAGAGCTCAAGAAAGTAGCATTATTTTCTCTCCTATAGAACACTTGGCTCTTTCTAACTCTCACTGGTTAAATTTCATTGTTATTTAGCCCAAAACCCATCAAACATAGTTTGACAGCTTTGTGTTGAGAAAAACATCTCATTGTGTCTTTTCGGGTAGCACATCGTGTCATCAGCGAATGACAAAAATACTCATTTCAAACCGCACATGCCAGACCTGCAAGCTCACTCACTCAGTATAGGCCACAGAGCTGTAATTGCTCTATAAAACAAAAGCAATACTCAATAAAGCAGAAAACACTACAGCCATTTACTGCATAAAACTGAAGGATTACTGTTAGGATAACAGGTAAACATGCCGTTACTTTCCAGTGTACAGTCCCAGTGGCAGAGTAACAGCTTTTGGCTCATAAGATAAAAGCTCTCGGCTATTTATTCATGTGAGCAGATAAATTAAAGTACAGAGATGTTGTTCAATAAAACATAATTACATAATTACAATGAAGGCACCTGTAGGCTAATGTGAGGACTTGAAGTATGCTACAGTACATGCTTCTTTGCTTTGTTTTTTGTTTCTCACATACACTCATATAATTGCTGTGTTCTCCTGACATCTATCTACATTGAACTCCTGGCATGATCCAGAGACCTGAGAGGTAATTAAGTTTGAGATGTTGCTCTCTCTCGGCACAGCTGACTCTGTGAGAATAACAAGCCGGCACAATAGCCAGTCACCTGTAACTTATGGTCTGTCTTCTCACGTTCAGGAAGAACCATGATTCAGCCTGTCAGGATGAGTGACACTGAGATTCTGATTTATCCTGCTTTTAACACTTCAGGTTTTGTTGAGAAAAAAAGAAAAAGATTTATTGTTATTGTTGTGTAATGATTCAGAGTTTTGAATTTTGTGGATTATTTATATTTTGTGTAAAAACATTTTATTTTAGTCTGGCATTTCACCTTCTTTCCGAGAGTTATGGAGTTATTTCCGAGACTTACTGCCATTGTTTACTTCACTTCAGGGCAAAAAAATAAATAAAAATATATCTATATCTATCTATCTCTATATATATATCTATATCTATATCTATATATATATATATATATATATATATATATATATATATATATATATATATATATATATATATATATCTAGATAGATAGATAGATAGATAGATTACAATGTATGTTGTAGAAAAAACAAAAGCAACATTCAGTAATGTAACACACAACTGTAACATAAATAAATATGTTTTTGCTAAATATATTCATTGGATTTGTTCTGTTTCCTCTACAATGTTGAGCATAGCCTGCATTTGAAGGCTTCAATTTGTAAGTGCAGTGGTTGAAATGGAATAGCAATGTGTTTGGCTGTTTTGTGAGAGATGTAGTATTAGAGCTGAGGCCCCAATCTATTGAAGGGCCAGTGCTGCTATATCTCAACAATTGAGTTAGCTCAGTGCAATTGCTGTCCATTCAAAGGCTGAGAAATTGAGTTTCAAGCTTGAAGCACTATACCATTGCCCTGGAGGAGGGGGTGGAAGGAAGGTAGAGTGAGACAGAAAAGAAGAAAAGACATACATAAAACCATACAAACTATTGACCAGACCAGAGACAATGAGACAAAGAGTGCATGTACTTGCTTTCCAGAAAACAGCAGCACTGGCATCCCATCTTACACATGAGCCTTCTAATAAAAAAAAATCCTGAGGCCTTAAGTTCACTTTAAGAAAAAACTTGGGGGTAGTTAAAAATTATGCTGTTAAAGTTTAATTTCTTCTGACCAGCATTGATACAAATAGTCCATATGGCATTTATATTTTCAGATCCCATGTACCCTGGTTATATAGGCTCTGTTTTCAGCAATTTATATCAGAAAAGACAAGACAACCTACTGCAAGCTTCTGGGAGTTAATTAATTCAGGCACAACAGTGTTTCAAATGACAATGGTTTACTGAGTTGAGAAATTGAGCTTTGATTTTGGTGTTTGGTGAAATATTCATTGTCCCGTCAGCAGTAAAAACTGTGTTTAAATCTTTAACTAATGATTAGTTTAGTTTTTAACTTTAAGATGATGAAAGCGTGATGTTTTCTGTTTATTGCACTATTAATTTTATGGCCCTATTAAATTTAATCTTGAATTGTTTGATGTTATTGCACTCGGGCAATTGGGAGAAGAGTCAGGAAGAGAAAGATAGAGGGAGAGAACATTTATAATTTTTGAGCATATCAATATCATAAGATTTATGTATTTATAGGTAAAATGTGTTTAAGGACACTGAGCATGTGAAGCAGAAATGGTTTATCTCAGGCCTTTCAGGCCATGTTCCTTTTCTTTTCTAAGGATTTCTCATTGCTATATAATGGGATCAGTACAAACACACAGGCCTGGTTTGGTCAGACACATTAATTGTCTAATGAGAGGATGCTCGTGTCTGCACCACGTTCGTTCTCTGTTGTGTGTTACAGGCCAGCAGACGTAGGAAAGTTAGTTCAACCAGAGATGGTATAAGGATGAGAAAATCAACCACTTGTAAAAAAAAAAAAAAAAAAAAAAAAAAAAAAAAAAAAATGAATCAGAGAAATAACAACACACAATATTAATATGTATTCCTGTAGCTCAAATCATAGAGCATGGCAATAGCAGTGCCCAGGTCATGGGTTCAGTTCCCAGGGAATGACTGAACAGATAAAATTCATACCAGCAATGCAATGTAAGTTGCTTTGGATAAAAGCGTCTTCCAATTGTAAATGAAATCTCGCCTTTAGGTTAATAATTTAAAAGAACATATCAACTTTTTGTAGTTTATTTACCATAGAATATGTATTAGCTGGACTATATCCTGAAAATACATTGGGGTTTTTTTGTACTCGATTTCATCTAAAGAAGCACAGTTTATGACATTGTTGTCATGTTTTAATGCTGACTTTACATTGAAAATAAAAATAAAGGTTCTTAATTGGGATTAATAGTTCCATGAATAACCTTTAATATCTATGGAACCTTACAAAAGGTTATTTATATTGACAGTATAAAGACAGTATAAGTCACTATAATCAGTAATTGTGTCCCCACTGGATGCTACAAATGCCTCTTTTGTAATGGGTTTTATTGGTTTTGTCTCGTCTCGCCGGTGTTCTGACCAGGACACACATCACAGTATGGCAAGGGGGGTAACATTTTCGTCACACGCTTGAGGCATTCGGCCAATCACAACGCACTGGATAGCTGGCCAATCAGAGCATAACTCACTTTTCAGACCAATGAGCTTTGTAAAAAAACGATGCGTTTCAGAAAGTGGGGCATAAAGAAGAAACAATAATGTACAGTTTGTGGAAAATAATGAACTTTTAACCACATAAACACATTTAATTTAATTTATACACTGTAATACAATCAGTTATTTCCATAATACAAATTTTACATATTTATTTTTTTACAGGTGTTTTACCTGTATTTTGAATTTTGCACCTAATTGCATCGTGTTTTAGGGTTAACAGAAATGTCTGTAAAATTGCTGGATAATACACTGGCAGAAAATTACCAGTACATTTTACTTTTTATTTATTGATTTATTTTTATACGGTTTAGTTTTGATCTTAGTTAGGTGTCCTTAGATGGAGAATAAAGAGAAAGAATGATGCCAGTGATACATAGAGAAGGTATAAAGACTTCAGATATATTTAAAAATATAAATTTATAAAGCAGTAGGAAAACATCTAAATAACTAAATTACATTGTATTTAAACACTGTCACTGTGCTAAAGGCTTTGGTAAAGTTTACTCTGTGCAAACTAGAACAAATAAGTAAGCATTTGCATCGGTACACACCATTACACACTATTATACATGCACACACACATACACACACACACACACATAATATAAAACAAAGACACTTCGGGTAAAAAAAAGTTCAACGAGAGAGTGAGAGAGAGTATGAAAAAGAGATTTTGAAGATTATGTCTGTCTTTTTGTGAGTTGCTGTGAACTTACCACTGATATTTCATGCAAATACATTGAGTCACAGACTAAAATTGTGTATGTGTGTCATAATAATGCAACTGAGATAAAATATAAGGAGTTGTTGTTATTTCAAACCCTGTCTGCGTGTGTTGTGCATAATGTGAAAGAATGGTTATAGGTGTGAGAACAAAAGATTAAGAGAATGTTGGAACAGCACTTTTCAAGCTTTTGTTTTTTTAGAGGAGAGGGACTTATAAGTCTCCCAAATAGCTACATTTAAAATAGGTAGCAGTCGGTAGCAATGGGAATAACAGGGAATAAGAGACTTCTGCCTGGGTTACACTACAACCACTGTGTAAAACAACGACTAGAAACAAGAAAAGCGTTTTCATTCTATACTGAACTCTTTACTTTCTTTCTACAGTACTTCCATTACAGGTACACTGGTCAGCCCATTATTATATTGTTTACATCACTCCATGAGGACAAAAAGTATCCTGCAAGTATAACAGAGATATAAGCGCATGATTTTTATGACTGACTTATGATATTGAAAAAGTTAGAAAATAACAATTGCTTTTGGTTCCCAATAAAATCAACATTCAATTATCTTTTCTAACTTATTGTTCACAGCCACAGTGTAGCTATACTTTGGTATTGTAATGTAAAGTATGTTCCTTCAAATTCTTATTCTATTCCAATTGCTAACCTTTAACTTGGTAACTGTTTCTGCCAAATGTTGCAGTTAAACATACTATAAATAAATACTAAAAATATGCTGTTGTTCAGTTATGCTTGTTCATAATATGTTTAATTAAAGTTGATTTATGCAACACTGTATGTTAAAAATGAATGTGTGTGTGTGTGTGTGTGTGTGTGTGTGTGTGTGCGTGCGTGCGTGCGTGGGTGTGTGTGTGTAAAAATCAACATTTAACCTAGATTAATACATTGCTATTAGTTCATAATGAGAACTAATTCAGTAATTAATGTTAACAAATCAAACCTCATAAAGTGTGTCCAAAAAAAAAAAATCACAGTAGTACCAATAACCATATTAGCTGTGGTGTTTTGGAAACTGTGGTTACCATGGTGACATTGTGTCAGAAGGTAATAGGATTGAATCTAAACAAGGCTTAATAAAATCCAAGACTGCTATTTAGATAAATTGTGTGACTGTTTGTCCATAATGGAGAAGTCGAGTTGAACTGAGTGCTGTTAATGTAACAGTAGCTGAGCAATACATAAGTACATGAAGACAGGTGTGTTGGTGAGATAAAGAAGTGGAGGTTATCTAGGTCTGTTAGCAGCTGTGTTTGTCTTGTGTACCAAACAAAAAAGACTGTCATAGCCATCGTGATTGATGCTCATTTTCTGAAATAGTTAACAGCATTTACATGGCTCCCTGGTGCCGACGTGTACTGACTACACAAACAGACCTGCTATCTTTTTTTTTTTTTTTCTCTTTTTATGATTTTGTTGTTTTGTGTTGCTGTTAACAAAGAAAGTTAATTGAATGATGGTTGATATTGATTTTATTTATAGTGATTTTATCAGGGTTGCATTGATTGCGCAATGCGGACACTAAGAGCTGAAAAGAGGTTTTTGAATTTTTAGTGCACAGGTATACACGAGAATAGCTTCGACACTGAGTATGTGAAGTGGGCTGTTCATACAGATAAGAGCATGATCACGGATGTTCATATGCAATGTATTTTCATTCCAGCTAGTCTTACCCTCAACTATACTGTAATGTCTTTTAAAGTACCACAGATCTCTCTCTGAAGAGTTATTTGTTCTCATGCTTCCAAGGTTGCCAAACATGAGACAAGTAATCTGGTGTTAGTTAGCAAAAAGAAAACTGACCAGAATGGCAGTAATATAGAAAACACTTGATAATTGGCACTAAATTGAAATGTAGACATTGTGAAAGCCGTGTCCTCCAGTCCTCAGATATGTACTGTATATTGCCAACACCACTGACATTAATATAATGTTTTATTTATTAATGTTGTATTTTGAATTAGCTTTAATAATAATAATATTTTTTTTTTTCATTTTAGTTTAAGTTTAAGTGTTTTTGTTATGTACTTTTGTCGCTTTTTTTAGAAAACAATATTTCTATTTATCTTTATTTTACAGGTTTAGTAATTGTAGTACTTTTTTATAGTTAGTTACCAAAGTAACATTTCTAATTTCCATTTTTCTATTTTTGTTTTTCTTTTTTTTCTTTTTTCTTTTTTTTGGGGGGCTTACAATTTCCATCAAATTTACATATTTTTTTTTTAAATTTTAACTTTATTTCAGTTCACATTTTCTTTCTGTTTTTCTTTTCTTTTTATTTTTCTTTTTTTTTTTTGGTTAACAATAACACAATAAACAATAACACAATTCAGTAGCCTTTGATCCATTAGGCTTTGTGAATAACCATTATTACAGAGAACCTTTACCAATTTCCCTTTCTCCTTCATGAATATCAGTCACTCAGAATGAGTCAAAAACACAATCTGGATATTACATTTTGGGGCATTTTTGCCTTTTATAGAAACATTGGGCCTGTTGCATAAACTGCTTAAAATGTTAGTCATATAATTTGTTTTCTTCTAGACTGGTCATAACTTTTTAAAATCAGTTAAAAAAATGGTAGACTGGTTTAGTTTGAATGAAAAAAGTAAGTCAAATTATTCCTTAAGACAGTCTTAATATAGTGGCTATGTATGCAACTTGCCCAATATCTGAGGTATTGTAATAAAAGAGCTAATAACTGCAAATGTATTGTATATTTTTTATATATGAGTATTTATGTGTATGCTGACAGCTCTGAGAGGTTCTGGTCAGCCTCAGCGCTTCTCGCAGCAAGATTTAATCAGTGTGTGTGTTGATTTGAGAAGCAATGAAGTGCCTATTATATTCAAACTCTGAATAATGGGGTTGACAGGTTCATGTCTTTGGGTTCAGTAAACAAGTTCTCCCCCCACCTTGTTTTCTGTCCTCTATTCCCTTTCTCTCCCTCATTCTGTCCCATCCCCCTGTCTATCCTACAATTTTTTTCATCAGCCATTTCCATTCCGAGCACAAGCAGCATTTTTAAGCACTGACGAACAGAAGAAGTACCATTCATTTCATTTACGTCGTCCTTTACTTAAAATGAAGGGAAAGAGATGAAAAATGGGGTTCGCTATCAGTAAATACACGATTAATAATCACAACATAATGACTAGGACTGAAAGGCAAATAGGATACATTAGTGATTTGAATAGTAGTAATCCTCAGTACTGTGTGATTAGTAATGTCTAAGCCGTGTAATAGTGGATTGTAATGCTTTTCAAATCTGCTCCTGGAGGGCCACCATTCTGCAGAGTTTTGCTCCAAAACTTACCAAACACAACTGAACAAGCTAATCAAGGAGGTCTGTAATACCTGCAGAAAGCAATCCGTTAGCATTGCCATTCATCTCAGTGGCAGTTGCTCGGCTGCTGCAAGAAGTTTGCCATTTGAAATCTGACAATTTTTTTCATGGAACCACTTTTTTTACCCAATCACATGAGCCGTAAAATTCTGGGGAGCAATGTCAATGCAAAATGATGTCATGGTCTTGTGGGCTTTCAGTTGTTTGAGGGCCATGGGCTAAAAATAAATGTTCTTAACCATTCTCCAATAATATTAAATTTACTTTTTTTTTCTACAATTTCAATAAAAGTGACATTTTCAAATGGAACTATATTTTCTAATATATATATATATAAAAATCAAATAAACATGTTAAAACCCAAAAATAAATTATATATGTGTGATGTCATTGCAGGCCAAATCAAAGGTCCTCAAATGTTAATTTTGGCCCTTGGGCACTGGTTTGGACATCTCTGCTCTAGTATGAATGACTTTTCTTATTATTTTTTTTTAGCATCAATGAAGCAAAGTTGTGTGCACATGGTGCCTAGTTGATACAGAAAGTGCTTTAGAAACTGTGCTTTAATCACTGAATTTACCAAAGTCTGCCAGTGGCATCAAATCTTTGATTTGAGGTGCTTAAATAAATATTTCACCCAAAAATAAGAATTAGCTTAAAATATTTTACTCAATTTCAGGCCATCTAAGGTGTAGATGAGTTTGTTTCTTTGTCATAACAGATTTGGTGAAATATACTTTACATGACTTGCTCACCAATGGATCATCTGCAGTGAATGGGTGCCATCAGAATGAGAGTCCAAACAGCTGATAAAAACACCACACTAATCCACAAGTAATTGACACGATTCCAGTCTTGTGAATTGAAAAACTGTGTGTTTGTAAGAAAAAAAATCCATTGTTAAAATGTTTTAAAATTAAACCATTGCTTCTGGCCAAAATTTGTGTCCATAGTGATGCAATGCCAAATTTCCCCAAATCTGAAAATGAGTAAATGTTCAGTTTTGGGTGAACTACTCCTTTAGTAGCAAGTAAACTAGATATTCCTGGGCAGAACTGAACTTTCTGTGAATGTTTCCCCCCCTTGTTATGTGTGTTTGTAAAATACAAAATAATCTGTGCACTTTTTCCACTGCTTTTCCTGTAACGGAGACTTCTGTTCAGTTAATTAAATTGTTTTTAATGATCTTTTATTGTGTTATAAGCTATTTCAGATGAAGCCATCCCTAATGACACACACACACACACACACACACAAACAGAACAAACTGCAGTTAGTCGCTAACATATGTCAGCTTAGATTGTTCCTGTCTAAATGGGCAGCTGCTGGCACCTTGAGGTATTCATACACTGCTGGATTGTGGTAAATATGTGATATGAATGTACATGATTATTTCTCTCAGTAAATGCTGTGGCTCTTGCTCCAGGCAGTAAAATAGCACAATAAGCCACAAGAGGCCATACATTACAGTGATTTTACCATGGTCACAATGTGAAGCACAGTCTCATCCAATCAGATTTAAGAGCTGGAACTATTCATTATATAAGAATATCTATACTCCTGATGTTCACCAGCATATTGAGGGAATATGAGTCATGCTAAATCAAGCACAGTTAGTAGCAGAAAAGCCTGCTATTTATTCTCCTGTTGTTTTAGTTCTTACAGAATAAAGAACATTTATTCAGTGTTATTATGAGATCAGAATTACAGTTTTTAAACAAATTAGAAGCCTGTTACTATTTCTTGTCCTGTGAATACATATGAGATACTTTTAATTCAGGATGCAAACAATAAACACTATCTTATATTTTAGGATGTTAAAATTTGGTAAATGTGTTACCTCAATACAGCCTATAAATTATGAAATTAGTGTTTATGTGTCATGATCGCTGACAGAAGGAACACGGAGCCGTGGAATACACAAAATATTCTTTATTAGATCCAAGACAAGGGGGTTAATCCAACTCAGGAACTAAGAACGAGGAATGAAACTCAAACACAACATATTAGACCCGACAAACACAGACTGAACAGACTCGAACTTAAGTACACAATTTAATTTGGGAACAACGAGACACACCTGGAATCAAATTAAACAATTAACATGGGAAAACTAGGTCAGGGCAGGCACATGGAGAGGGAAAAACACACAGAAAGAGTCCAGGGGACACACACACACAAAAAAAAAAGGACATAATTTACAATATGTCGACTGAACAAGTTGGAAAGATATAGAATCTGATGTTTCAGTGTATTTGACTTGTCCAGTAATGTACAGTAGATGAAGAGAGAGGGGATGGTTGTAATATTGTTTATTTTAAGACATTTTATTTTAAGTGCTGCTGTGTCTTTCTGACTTCAGGTGTCTGTCTCTGGAGTAATCAGTATGCATTAAATCTCATCTGCTTTTTGCAATGTTATTGATGTGAGAGGAATAAAAAGAAACATTTATCCTCTAATAATAATTCTGATTCAAAATTTAAAAGAGCAGATACAAAAGCCATTTTAATTTCTATCAGCACACATTTATCCGTCCTATTCTTTCTATCTCCACTTTGTGAAGTGACTTGAGTCTAACAGATACAGTAAATAGCATACTGCATGATCGAAACACAAGCTTCTCTGACACGGCTCAACCTGTGTGACGAGTTGTTTAGAGTCCAGCATCAATGAAACATGGCAGATGGGCTCACCACCTCACTATTCTTTATGGGAATGAATTCTGTATGAACTTCTGTCCAATAGCACAAGAGGGAACAGTACTATGATTAATAAAGCAGTTCAACTGAATTATAAAATAAATTAGGTTTTGAAGACACATAATCTGCTCCAGTCGCTTTTGTTCAACACATGGGCTTTTGGCTCCTGTTTCTTTCTCTCTCTTTGCAGTACTGAAGTGCATTTGAAGCGTTTGAAGTTTACAGGCTGCATAATGAGAAACCTAAAGTGTTTTTCTGTAACCATATGTTTAGTTTTTTTCCCCAACATGTTTCTGTTTTATAATTCTGAGGAAGTTCACATTATAATAGATCTTTCATAAATTTCTTCAAATATCTATATGGTTGTCCATTTCTGCCTCAGAATAAAAAATATTTAAAAAATCTCAAATGTGACTTTTTATCTTGCAAATGCAACTTTATTTCTTCTAATTTCTATCTCACACTGTCCCTTAATTTCTTTAGTTCAACTATCTTTCATTCAGCTGTTTTTCTCTTTACCCTGAGGTGGAAACGGGCTTCCATAAACATTTTGGGTAGTTTTATAAATTCATTGCCCCAAATTTAACAGATTTTTCCTAAAAATCAGCACAGAAAAGGCCATTCATTCTGTTACCCTGTTACACACTTTCTCTTTATGGAGGATAACTAACACTCCTCTTTGTACAGATTGAATTCTACAAACATGTCAACTGAAAAATCAGGCATGATAAACATTTGAAAAATTCAGTCTATTTGACTGACCTTATTATATCTCTGATATATTTATACTGACAAGCTTCCCCCATAATCAGGCAGTTGAAACTCTGAACCAACATAAGTGTGATCGGTTTTGTACAAAAACACTACAATTTCAATCGTGTTTCAGACCGCAAGCAACTACAACAGATCTCAGAGAGCCACAGTGGTTTGATGCTGTTGGAACTGTATAAAATGAAATAGAAGTTGTGGTTTGGTTTACCAGCAGTGCCAATGACTAAATGAGTTGCCATTCACAAAAGTTGAATTAATCCCAACCTAAGCAGCCTTTGGGCTTGTTCTTTCTCATTCATGTTAGAAAACCACTAGAGCGGAGCTTAACCGAAAAGATTTCTCCTCCTTCCACAAACGCAACCAAAACCTCACTTCTCGTAGTGGGTATTGACATGTCAGAAGATGTAACAGTGAGAAAGTCTCATTTTTATGAAATATTTAATTGCTGCAGTGCAGAAATGGAGCAGGCGAATGATTTGATTCTCTTAATGTTCAGTGTTGGCTGGGCTCCAGCAGCCATACACAGTATAAGAGGCCTGCTCGAGCAATTTCTTGGTTGCCAAGAGCTGCTACAGAAAACAGACAGCTACTCTGAAAAGATAGCTGACAGACCGGCAGACAGTGAAACACAGCTGTAGGAACCCGAACATTTTATGTTTCTTTACAGTCAGCAGATTATATACACTGCAAAAGTGCCAGAATCAGTCAGTTAGCCAGGAAGTTAGATTTGGTGTGAACTTTCTCACATTTCTTCATGTTAAGTAGGGTATTTGAGGCACGGTGGCCGAGTTATATGTTTATTGTAGTCCTGTTTAATAATTAATTACAATGACTCAATTGAGAAAGATTGATATGGCTTGAGGGGAATTTTAGTGCTCTTCAATCATTAATAAATGATGTTTCATTACTTTGCAGATGTTCATTTGCTTTGCTTTTATTTCTTCTCTCTCAGGCAACCACAGAGTCAAATTTAAAAGTGGGATACGTCAGTATGGAAAGTTGGTGGTGTAAAACTATAAGCCTCTTACATTAGCTTTTTTTGTTCATGATAATAACATCTCACAGCTAACATGATTACTTACATTAAAAATGAGGATGTTTTTGTGTTTGCCCTAGAAAAGACAAGAAACTTATTTCTCTCTCTCTCTCTGCCTTTTACCCATAACCCCTATAATTGAATTCACTTCTTGCACATTTAAATGAAGAAAGAAATGGAGAGGAAATGGTGTCAGAGGCACAAAGAGGGAAGCAGCGTTGCTCTTGTAGAAACTGTAAATGTAGAGCGGTAGGAATGAATCACTCTAATGGCTCAGCTGACATCTCCTCTCAATATTATGACTTTTGAAAACTTCTCTAGAAGATTGATTATATAACACTCACTCTATTTACTGCCTGGAAAAAAAGCGTCTCTTTCCTGAAGTCTTTTGGAAACAAAAAGGCTACAAGACAAAAAAGGCCAAAAAAAGGGAGTGAGAGATGGAGAATTCGTCTTTAAGTGGATTGATGCTTAAAAGCATGACATATGTTTTAAAATGCTGAAAACAGTCATGAGTTCACCCGTGTTAATGGGAGAACTCATGCTCTTGCTGAATGTGTGTGTGTGTGTTGCCTGAAATCAAACACCTGTCTGGAATTGTTGAATGTGTGATTAAGAGAGTGATGTCAAACAACAGATGTTTATCAGTTTCTATTCAAACAACCTAAGGAAAATGAATGAGTCTCATAGTGCTCTGAACGTAGGTGGAAGAGGTAATGCAGAACTCCCATTAACACAGCGGCTTTCTCTTTTTTTGATTCAGTTTTATTATTGCGCATTAAAGATAGGATCTGCAGCAGCTGCAAGTGTTTAGAATCAGTTCACAGGGACCCTAATAAACAGACATAAACACAAACAACCAGCTCTCATCACATTTTTATAATGGAGAATTTATCATTTTCAAAGTCCATGTTTTTTCTCTATAGGAGAATATTTTCTAATTACATCGGTCAACACACACATGTATATAAATGCATTGTTTATATCAAATTCTTCTATCAAAAAGTTGAGTAAGATGTTTCTTTTTTTCTCATTTTTTTCGTTGAAAGAAATTAATACATTATATATATTAAAATAGAAAATATTTTTAAGTGTAATAATCATTTACAATATTAATGTTTTTAATGGATTTTTGGTTAAATAAATGCAGTAATAGTGAGTTTAAACCAACCCCAAACTTTTAAACAGTAGTGCGTGTTGTATTTTTCCTAAAAAAAAAAAAAAGTAATCCAAAGCAGCGTTCCCAGTCATAACCATGTCACTTTAATGGTCATGATCTGTAGTTCATCAGTATTATTGAGTGCTATGTTTTCGTAGCTGTGGTGTGACCTGCACAGAAATTTGGTTTAAGGAATTTAACTCTAAACAAGTGATCTTCAGATAAACAGAATGAAATTTATACTGCCTGACTGTTGTTAGGCTAACTCTAATAGGATACACAGAAATTTGCTGTGTATGTAATGTTTCGGTTTACAATTAGCCAGCGGCTAACTGTCATTTGTTTATTTAATTAACTTCATTTCAACTTTATTTTAAGGGTTCTTACTACTAAAAAACATATGATCATAATATTAATGCTTTTTAACCTCTGTGAAAGTGCTGGCCATTATGTAGCAGGGCAAAATCAATAACATAAAGGTAAGTTTAAAGACTATTCAAAGGTCAGAGAAACAAAACATGCACAGCAAGTAGTTTCTCACATTTGTCACAGCTTTTTGGGGGTTGTGCTACATTATGCTAATTATAGCCTGGAAGCATCTGTAGATGAGTCGCACATGTGAAGCTGGATAAAAATGCACGCTTATATCTGGGGCGCTGTGTTTTTTAAAGCACACATCGTTTCTTACCTGACAGCTCATTGTTATTTTTGCTACAGAAATATGTGTGAATAATTTATTATACATACACTGGAATGTGTTTACTGCCTTCATTTTAAAGTGTGTATGGAAAAAAAGTCAGGTTAGGATTAATGCATCTTTTGTATTTGCTGTCATTTAACAAAATATTTAAACGAGGTAGATGACAAAAGTGTTACTGATGGATTGGCCTCATTTGTTCGCTTCATAAGTGTATAAAGCAATTTGACATGTGATACATTGTTTATAATGCATATTCCAACCCACTGAGGTGAATTATAGATGTGAACTTTGACCTTGGAGCTGTGACCTGCTGTCTGGGTTATTTAGCAGAACTAGTACTCAAATTGTTCACCTAAGCAGTGATATAAATGCACAGTCACACAGACAATAGTCTCTGGAACAGAGCCGTTTTTCAGAGGTCTTAGAAGCCCCATTACTCCCTACTTGTCTGCACACATACAGTAAGCCTGGGCCGGGAATCCACTGGAATAACACATGCGATTCTAATGATAATTGGTTCGAAGAGAGAAAGAAAATGTAATTCAAACAGATCTCTGCTATAATTTCATGTGTTGGGGAGATCAAAGCCTTGAAAAGTTATTCAGATACTGTTGTCTCAGACAGCTGCCTGATAATCACATTTCAGCAGTTGTCAAAGGAAGGGCTCTGATGGGGCTCAGCCTAGAGTCAGGTCATTATTAGATCCCCATTGTGCTAAATGTTATTTATTGCTGTCAGAGAGCATTAATGTTTAATGTTTAATTCAGCAGTGGAAAATGGGCAGCTCAAACAGTCACAGTCTGATAGGACAAAAGAGCTGACTGAACCAATGCCAAACTGTAGGGAGGGAGGGAGAAGAAAAAGGGAATGGTAGAGATTCAAACATATGGCAAGGGAGTGAGAGAGAGAGAGAGAGAGAGCGAGAGAGAGAGTGGTAGAGGTGAAGATGAACGGATAATCGCTTAGATAATGGTTTTAATTTACATGTGTTGTAAAGGGTAATGATGTAATATAATGTTTATCTTGTCTGAAGAGTTTCGGCCTGACCCAATAATCTGAGGCACAATGCATTATAAGACATCTTAAATGGGCCTTACAAACAACACAGCAGCTGTGTGCATGCATTAGTGTGTGTGTGTGTGTTTAACTGTAAAAGGGGAGAGAGTTCATGATGCATGATTAATTCATTAATTTTGGCCAACAATGCTCTCGATGATTGAAAGAGATTTGATGTTTTCAACTTTTTATTCTTCATTCCCACCTCCAGCTTGTTTGTTTTTAGCCACTTAATCTGTTTCTTTCCCAAATTCTTCTTATTATTGTCTAAGAATAAATGAAACTGGTTTAAAAGGAGCTTTAGTGTGGCAGCGAGAGAGAGAGAGAGAGGAAGACAGCATCCTGCTCCTGAAATACACGGCTGGTATAAAAAGGCTCTGATGTTTGTCTTTTAGCCTGTGTATAGCTCATTCATTATGTAAGAACACATTTATATTCAAGCCATAGACCTTGAGACCTGAATTTAAACTCACAAAATACACACACACACACACACACACACACACACACACACACACACACACGTGCTTATAAACGTAGCCGTTTTATTTTTGCTTGTTCACCTTGTGCTCCCTCCTCACCTCATCCTTTAGCTCTTCTGATGAAACACAAATCAGCAGACTTTAAAGGATGCACATTACACCTTTCATGTCCCAAGCTCAAAGAAAGCCGCAGGAAAGACTATTCTAAAAGTGCTGAATTAATATTATAACCGCTCTAGTCCTGCGATCCCTCCCACGGTTTGCTTTGATAATGAAATCGATCCTTTTGGCGAGCGGTACACGCCTGACCGTACTCTTACGATGAAAGGAATTTCAGTGTGGAATCCGGTGTGTGGCATAATATCATCAGAACGAGCAAGTACTTTGCGTGTATGCCTTTAAAATGCTTCAACAGTTCTCTCAGTGCTGTTTTTATACTCGCACAGAGGCCGCTCTGCTAAAACATGTCAAAGTAGTCAAGCTGTCATCCACTCAACAACACTGTCACATCTAAAGCTTTCATACACTTGATTTCAAAAGCATGTGTGCAGTACTCCAGCAGGAGCCATTACTGTGAGTAATAATTGTACAGAGAGAAAGCACAAGGAGTCGGAGCAGTGAACACATATCAACGTGTGATAAAGGTGCTTGACATCATCTAAGCAGCGCTGCCCATTTGTAACCAGGTTACCATCTATCTTTCATCAGTAATTGAGAACATGTAGCCACAGCCTAGAGTGTATCAACAATATAAATTGTTGTTAGCCTTCCATCAAGTCAGTGCAGACAAGAATTAATAGCTGTCATCGGAAAGGGAGAGAAAGACCCTGTGCTCAGTTTTACTGTGTGTGAGAGACTGAATGGCTCAGTTCATTATCACTGCTGTCACACTGCTCTCTTATTAGGGACCCTAATAAAAAGACATAAACACAAACAACCAGCTCTCATCACATTTTTATAATGGAGAATTTATAATTTTCAAAGTCCATGTTTTTTCTCTTTAGGAGAATATTGTCTAATTACATCGGTCAACACACACATGTATATAAATGCATTGTTTATATCAAATTCTTAGTGTAAAGTTGAGTAAGATGTTTCTTTTTTTTTGTTGAAAGAAATTAATACATTATATATATTAAAATAGAAAATATTTTTAAGTGTAATAATCATTTACAATATTAATGTTTTTAATGGATTTTTGGTTAAACAAATGCAGTAATAGTGAGTTTAAACCAACCCCAAACTTGTGTTGTATTTTTCCTAAAAAAAAATAAAATAAAAAAGTAATCCAAAGCAGCGTTCCCAGTCATAACCATGTCACTTTAATGGTCCTGATCTGTAGTTCATTAGTATACAGTTATTGAGTAATATTGAGAGGGCTATGTTTTCGTAGCTGTGGTGTGACCTGCACAGAAATTTGGTTTAAGGAATTTAACTCTAAACAAGTGATCTTCAGATAAACAGAATGAAATTTATACTGCCTGACTGTTGTTAGGCTAACTCTAATAGGAGACACAGAAATTTGCTTTGTATGTAATGTTTTGGTTTACGATTAGCCAGCGGCTAACTGTCATTTGTTTATTTAATTAACTTAATTTCAACTTTATTTTAAGGGTTCTTACTACTAAAAACACATGATCGTAATATTAATGCTTTTTAAGTGAAAGTGCTGGCCATTATGTAGCAGGGCAAAATCAATAACATAAAGGTAAGTTTAAAGACTATTCAAAGGTCAGAGAAACAAAACATGCACAGCAAGTAGTTTCTCACATTTGTCACAGCTTTTTGGGGGTTGTGCTACATTATGCTAATTATAGCCTGGAAGCATCTGTAGATGAGTCGCACATGTGAAGCTGGATAAAAATGCACGCTTATATCTGGGGCGCTGTGTTTTTTAAAGCACACATCGTTTCTTACCTGACAGCTCATTGTTATTTTTGCTACAGAAATATGTGTGAATAATTTATTATACATACACTGGAATGTGTTTACTGCCTTCATTTTAAAGTGTGTATGGACAAAAGTCAGGTTAGGATTAATGCATCTTTTGCATTTGCTGTCATTTAACAAAATATTTAAACGAGGTAGATGTCAAAAGTGTTACTGATGGATTGGCCTCATTTGTTCGCTTCATAAGTGTATAAAGCAATTTGACATGTGATACATTGTTTATAATGCATATTCCAACCCACTGAGGTGAATTATAGATGTGAACTTTGACCTTGGAGCTGTGACCTGCTGTCTGGGTTATTTAGCAGAACTAGTACTCAAATTGTTTCACCTAAGCAGTGATATAAATGCACAGTCACACAGACAATAGTCTCTGGAACAGAGCCGTTTTTCAGAGGTCTTAGAAGCCCCCATTACTCCCTATTTGTCTGCACACATACAGTAAGCCTGGGCCGGGAATCCACTGGAATAACACATGCGATTCTAATGATAATTGGTTCGAAGAGAGAAAGAAAAATGTAATTCAAACAGATCTCTGCTATAATTTCATGTGTTGGGGAGATCAAAGCCTTGAAAAGTTATTCAGATACTGTTGTCTCAGACAGCTGCCTGATAATCACATTTCAGCAGTTGTCAAAGGAAGGGCTCTAATGGGGCTCAGCCTAGAGTCAGGTCATTATTAGATCCCCATTGTGCTAAATGTTATTTATTGCTGTCAGAGAGCATTAATGTTTAATGTTTAATTCAGCAGTGGAAAATGGGCAGCTCAAACAGTCACAGTCTGATAGGACAAAAGAGCTGACTGAACCAATGCCAAACTGTAGGGAGGGAGGGAGAAGAAAAAGGAATGGTAGAGATTCAAACATATGGCAAGGGAGTGAGAGAGAGAGCGAGAGAGAGAGTGGTAGAGGTGAAGATGAATGGATAATCGCTTAGATAATGGTTTTAATTTACATGTGTTGTAAAGGGTAATGATGTAATATAATGTTTATCTTGTCTGAAGAGTTTCGGCCTGACCCAATAATCTGAGGCACAATGCATTATAAGACATCTTAAATGGGCCTTACAAACAACACAGCAGCTGTGTGCATGCATTAGTGTGTGTGTGTGTGTGTTTAACTGTAAAAGGGGAGAGAGTTCATGATGCATGATTAATTCATTAATTTTGGCCAACAATGCTCTCGATGATTGAAAGAGATTTGATGTTTCAACTTTTTATTCTTCATTCCCACCTCCAGCTTGTTTGTTTTTAGCCACTTAATCTGTTTCTTTCCCAAATTCTTCTTATTATTGTCTAAGAATAAATGAAACTGGTTTAAAAGGAGCTTTAGTGTGGCAGCGAGAGAGAGAGAGAGAGGAAGACAGCATCCTGCTCCTGAAATACACGGCTGGTATAAAAAGGCTCTGATGTTTGTCTTTTAGCCTGTGTATAGCTCATTCATTATGTAAGAACACATTTATATTCAAGCCATAGACCTTGAGACCTGAAACCCTCAAACACACACACACACACACACACACACACACACACACACACACACACACACACACACACACGTGCTTATAAACGTAGCCGTTTATTTTTGCTTGTTCACCTTGCGCTCCCTCCTCACCTCATCCTTTAGCTCTTCTGATGAAACACAAATCAGCAGACTTTAAAGGATGCACATTACACCTTTCATGTCCCAAGCTCAAAGAAAGCCGCAGGAAAGACTATTCTAAAAGTGCTGAATTAATATTATAACCGCTCTAGTCCTGCGATCCCTCCCACGGTTTGCTTTGACTAATGAAATCGATCCTTTTGGCGAGCGGTACACGCCTGACCGTACTCTTACGATGAAAGGAATTTCAGTGTGGAATCCGGTGTGTGGCATAATATCATCAGAACGAGCAAGTACTTTGCGTGTATGCCTTTAAAATGCTTCAACAGTTCTCTCAGTGCCGTTTTTATTCTCGCACAGAGGCCGCTCTGCTAAAACATGTCAAAGTAGTCAAGCTGTCATCCACTCAACAACACTGTCACATCTAAAGCTTTCATACACTTGATTTCAAAAGCATGTGTGCAGTACTCCAGCAGGAGCCATTACTGTGAGTAATAATTGTACAGAGAGAAAGCACAAGGAGTCGGAGCAGTGAACACATATCAACGTGTGATAAAGGTGCTTGACATCATCTAAGCAGCGCTGCCCATTTGTAACCAGGTTACCATCTATCTTTCATCAGTAATTGAGAACATGTAGCCACAGCCTAGAGTGTATCAACAATATAAATTGTTGTTAGCCTTCCATCAAGTCAGTGCAGACAAGAATTAATAGCTGTCATCGGAAAGGGAGAGAAAGACCCTGTGCTCAGTTTTACTGTGTGTGAGAGACTGAATGGCTCAGTTCATTATCACTGCTGTCACACTACTCTCTCTCTCTCTCTCTCTCTCTCGCTCTCTCTCTCTCTCTGTGTGTGTGTGTGTGTGTGTGTGTGTGTTTGTGTGTGTGTGTTTGCGTGTGTGTACACGCTCACCTTCATATATTCATCTATGTGCAAAAACAAGAAAAAGGTCATAGGTATGACAGACAAATCCTGTTCACATAAATATATTGGTTGAATTGATATTTGACATTGAAATGACAGTAAATATACAGGAAACCATCCATTTTCTTCTACATCCTGCATTCCTTTTCCTGTGCAGTACATGTTTGTTCTTGGTGCTTTAAGATGTTCACATGAGCATTTTCATTAGCTAGGCCCTTGGGGTTAAAACTCCAAAATAAAATGTAATTTATTTATTTAGATTATTTTATTCACTTAAAATAATTGTATTTTATTTTTTGCTTTCTGTAAATTACATACCTACTGTTGAAATGTTTGGGGTGAGCAAGTTTTTTATTTTATTTTTTAATTTAATTTAGACAGATACATTCAATTGCGCTAAAGTGAAAGTAAAAACATTTATTACAAAAAAAATATATATAGTAACTATTTATTTGGTCAAAATTGAGTTATAACAGAAATAGGGTCTTGTAGACTGAATATGAGCATAGTTGAGACGTCTGCCATAGGACAGATCATAGAGTAAATTGAGTGTGAAAATTTATATCAAATCGATCAAAATTCAGTCAAAATCTTTTAAGGCAGTTTTCTCAGTTTTTGTTTTAACATAAATACTGTCTTTTGCTTTTAGGACAGTATAGTACTAGAAAAAAGAGTTTTTATCATAGGCCAGGATTTCCCAAACTGGGGTTCATGGAGGAACTGCAGGGGGTTTGCCCAGTTGATGAAAAACTACTAATAAATAGCATTATAAAAATGTCAAATCACAATAAATTGCATTAGAACAGGGGTCTCCAACCCTGCTCCTGGAGAGCTACTGTCGTGCAGATTTCAGCTCCAACCCCAATCAAACACACCTGAATCAGCTAATCAAGGTGTTCAGGGCTACTTGATAATTACAGACAGGTGTGTTGGAGCAGGGTTGGAGCTGAAGTCTGCAGGACGGTAGCTCTCCAGAAGCAGGTTTGGAGATGCCTGCATTAAAATAAAGCACAAACTAAAAAAAAAAAAAAAAAAATGTCTAACTTCGTGTTATGTGACCATTAACCAATATGAATAAACCATGTGATGTGTTGAGAAATTAGTGAAATATTAAACTAAAATCTTAGCATTACTTCAAGAAATATTTTAGTTCAGAAGGTTTTAGCTGACAAAAATGGTTGGGAATGCTTGTCATAGGCAATTATGCTGCATGCTTTTTGGGGGGAAGTTCAGAGGTCAGAGGTTACGTCTTACCTCTCCTATAAGGCACCTGGGTCACCACAAGATCTTAGAAAAATGTAACCATTGTCTGATCAAATGATTGCTATATTACAAACAAGAACAAGCAGTAAGGACCCTTTTAATCTCATAATTTAAAGGATGTAGATTAACGAGTGAAGAAAAAAAGAGATTACAATCTGAGAGAGTAAGGATGAAAAGTGTTCCAGAGGCAGCATGACAAAATGTGTTAAGTGTGTGTGTGTGTGTGTGTGTGTGTGTGTGTGAGAGAGAGAGAGAGAGAGAGAGGGTGTTTGTGTGTATGTTGAATGATCATTCAGCTTTGCTTATGTGTGCTCTAATTACACTACAGATTAGAGAAGGCAAATTAAACTGCTCAGTGCCACTGGCAGTAATGACTGCAGGCAAATGATTGTAATTATGAACAGATTGCTTTACTGTCGATAATTAAAACAACAACACAACTTATTTTATGACTGCCTGCCGATGACTCTCTTAAACTGACACAGTCGATGTAGACTGTGTTCTTCAGTCTGTCTATATATCTTTCACTCTGTTCATTTATACCACAATATTTGTTTTACATCAGTGGTTTTACTTACTCTTTAACACCAGTACAGGCATTACTTTTTCCTGCTATCTCATTCTTCAGCCCTAAGCATCATGTGGTTTCCAATCACTTCCTCTGAACCTCATTTTTCTTAGAATAGGAGGCATATCTTTATCATGCTGTTTATGTGACTACTTATTTTAAACAAGTAAGCATTAAATATTGATTGGAATTTAAATAATTGTATTATGTGAGAAGAAAGAGACTGTAAAGTCATACAAGACATTTGAAACTAGTACTAGTATGTAGGAAAACAGATAGCCTGCCTGGGACAACAGTCAATTAGTTAGAAATAACAGCCAACTGGTATTCTTGATCTTGTATATCTGTTGGGGAAAAAAATATTATATGGTTACTTACCAAATAAATGAATACATGGACATAACATTTTGCAATCCTACTTGCATATTGTGTTAAAGGGGCCATATGATGCGATTTCAAGTTTTCCTTTCTCTTTGGAGTGTTTCAAGCTCTTGGTGCATAAAGAAGATCTGTAAAGTTGCAAAGACTTCTTAAAAAAAGTTAAGAGTCAACCGTGCCCTCCTAAAATGGCTCGTTCTAACACCCCCCCCCCCCATGTCTACGTCACGATGTGGGAAGATTTGCATAACGCTGCCTAAATGTTCACGCAAAGAAAGAAGGTGCAAATTTATTTTTGCTGCCACCGCCACCATGTTGTGAAGAGGCTGTGTTTCGTTGCGAAAGCGAAAATACTTTGTTTGGCCTTCCAAAAGTGGACACGACTAGAAATCAGTGAATATGTTGTATTTACAACACTGTTCCAGAACAGTTCAACCCAAATATTCAGATGTGTGCAGTGGATTTTATGGAGGACTGTTTCCTGATGTTCTGACGATGTGTGCTACCCTGTCAGATTTTGTTAGCTCCCATTAAAACAGACGGTAGCATAATTCGGAAGCAAAACCCTTTATTAACATGTACATGTCACGAAGTGACTTTGAGGGCGGAACCAAAAGTGAGAGGAGAAGTTCCGCCCGAACCGAAATGTGTAAGCCCTTGTCACTTCCGGAAACTCCGGACGCCCCAAATCAAACCAATCAAGGGAAATCTTCAGCAGGTGTGTTCAATGACGTGGCGATTGCAGACGGGGCAGTTTGGGAGTATAAAGAGAGCATCGAGGATACAGGAAGGGGTGTTGTTTTGCCTCCCAAGGAACGCCACGAGTGAGATGGAGTGTTTTGGGCGCTGGAGTAGGGCGAAGCAGATGAGAGCAATTGTGGATTCGCTAAGCGAATTGGAGGATTTGAAAACGGCTACTGGAACAGGTTTGCCAAAGCGAAGTTTGTGGAGAGAAGTCGTACTCACCCGTGTCTGTTGTATGAAGGTTCCGCAGGGAAATAGTGCCATTGTGGAACAACGAAAACACTTCCCGGCGTCTGTACGAAGCTGGGGAGAGAAAGAGAGTGGGAGAAGATCAGTATCACGACGACTGTGAGTACATTGGATTGCTTATATCGTTGTTTATATCCGGATGAGAAAGAGAGCGGGAGAAGATCAGTATCACGAAGATTGTGAGTACATTGGATTGTTTACATATCATTGCTCATACTTGGATATGGATAACTAATATCTGCTGGAGTGATTAACAGCTTGTTGAGCGGCCCCATCGTGGAGGATGAGACGAGTGGGTGAGCCGAAGTAGAGTGGGGGGTGAATGGATGTTATTTGGCTGTGGCCACACCGTAAAATTTGGAGCACTTACCGTGCCAGCGACTGTAAACTCCTCCAGGACGAAATCCGACCGGGTGTGGAGTACCGACCTTAAAAATCACTGAAGTGTGTGTAGTGCAGTGGGTGAGTCTGTCTTTGACGTGTGTACACCGAAGTTTTGCAGTGTTGTGCCGTGTCCCTGTTGTCTGTACTCGCCCTCCAGGCCGAGAAAAGTTCCTGTTGGAGAGAACGTAGGCTGCCGTGGCAGTGCCCACCTATCCCACCTACGCCCGCCTATAACTCCGTTCCCCGTACCTAGCCTGAAGGAGGTGAAGCGTGAATGCAAAACAAGGTATTGTGCGGATATTGTGGGGAAAGCTAAAAGCTATTGACCTTGAATACGCTCTGTAAGACCAGCGTGAAGATACAGTTACTTGTTGAATACTTATCAGTCTGCACGAGTAAAAGCCATTGACCTTGAATACGCTCTGTAAGCCCAGTGTGAAGAGTCAGTCACCTTGCTCAATACCTCTCTGTGCTACGAGTAAAAAGTTACTCGCTTCGAATACACCGGTGTACATCCAGGGGAATGACCTAGTTACCTTGCTACATCCTTACCTCTGTTACTTACCTGTGCCCTCAGGGACTTGTGTGTTACCTTGTACTTACCTAGGAGGTCTATGGGAGTGGAGGAGCTGTCCAGACGCTGGTGAAGTACAACCCAAAGAGCAACGAATATAGGAACAAGGCATTCTTCTCCGTTTTACCCATTATTCATCGTGTGTTTCTGTTGCCTTCAGGAGAAGAGAAGGGCGCCACGGGAAATCAAGCCGCTAAGGAAGGACTTAGGATCAGTCAGGAGATTGGTGGGAGTTCTGTGAAAGGACGAAAGAGCCCTTTGCCCCCCCCCAACGACCTCCAGAGTTCTCAGGCCCAGTCCCCTCCTGTCAAGAGACGAAAATCCAAATTTTAGATTCCCCTTTCTCCTTTCCTAAATTATCTCTTTAAATGTAAATAAAGTTGTTTGAAATTATCCTTAACTCATCTTGTGTGTCTGGTCATTGGGGTGTTCTTGGGACCTCCTCGAGGTGGAAGCTAGGAAGGGGCGTGACTCGCAACACCTGTGGTCCGCTCCGACCTGTGACATACACCTACCCCAGCGGTTCTCAGTTCCAGTCCTCGCGCGCCCTGCTCTTTATATTTTGTATGTCTCTCTTTGTTAAGACACCTGATTCAGATAATCAGCTTGTTAGAAGTGAGCATGGTCCCTACACATTGTTCATTGCTCCCTACTCCCTGAGCAGGTGAAATCTGTTGAAGTTTACCTCACTTCGGAACATTCATTCACAGATTTGCGCTGCACAACGTCTTCACTCACTGACAAATGTGACCTCATATACCTCTGTAAATAAATACAATTTAAATTTACGTCTCGCACTTTGAATGGAACATATACGTTCACTTCAAACTGGAATCATGGCGGAATATCCTGTAATGTCCACTTCGCAGGGCACTTACGTTCGAATAGAACAAACATCTGAAGCGATAGGAGAAACATACAAAATGTGCAGAGCAGGGGGGTGCGAGGACAGGAACTGAGAACCGCGGACCTATCCCAACCCTAAACCTACCCTTACAGTGGTATAAATAGAGGTCTGCACAGGCTTTAAACTGAAGCCCGAACCCGGCCCGTACCTGAGATCATCTGAACTGACCCGACCCGACCCGGGCAACACAGTTAAATTTAGATCCCCAACCCGACCTGAAATCTTATTTTTTAGTTTTTTGTTTGTTTTTTTTTCACAACGAATAGCCAATTTTAAAAAATGCTGTATTACACAAATGCATGTAAAGAAACAGAATCATTAAGGCTCTGCCAGTTCACAGGGCAAAAGAAAAAACACCAGTTATGAAAGCTTATGAAAATCAGGTGCAGCGTTCACATACATTCTGACGAGTTTTTGAATGGTTGTATATGACTTCCTTAGTCTTCTTCCATCGTGCAAATTACGGTCATTTTCATCAGTTAAGGCTTGTTAGCATTCAGCCAGCTTTAAATCAGACACATATGCTTTTCCACTGCATGGTATGGTACGGTATGGCATGGTACAGTCCACTTTTGGGGGGTTTCCACTGGGTACAGAACCTGGTACCTGGTACTTTTTTTAGTACCACCTCGGTTGAGGTTTCAAGTGACCATACCGTTACCAAAACGTGACATGTAAGCTCTGCTGATCTTGGATTGGCCGGAGAGAATCATCGCTACCTGCGTCACTGAACTTGCGACACAAACACAAAAGATCCACTAAATTTAAATCAGCACAGCCAGTCAACGATCGAACGCAACTGTTTTGAACTAGCGCACCTTTTTTTAACAGCCAAAAAGTTTTGTTGTCTGTTGCGGAAGTACAGACGTTCCTCTCATTGATAGCAGAGGAGCGGATCCAGCGAAAGCTTGATGGGGCGACACGGAATGAAAACGTTTTTTTTTTTTTTAGAGGCAGCACAACTATAACGACATGTAAATAATCCTGCCCACTCTAAAGCGATACTAACCTGCAGTGGAAACGTAAACCGTGCCAAGCCAAACCGTACCATACCGTACTGAGCCATGCCGTGCCGAGTCATACCATGCGTTGAAAAAGCGCCAATAGATGCAGTGTGGTAAGATCGCATTTATTTGAATTAATTAATTATATCATTTATTTGAATTAGTGAGAGAGAGAGAGAGAGAGAGAGAGAGAGAGAGGGGGGGATGAAAGTTGCGTGTGTGAGAACCTGCGTCTGCGCATCTCTCTCTACAAGCAATGCTTAGTTACTTCAAAAACAGCGATTTTACCCCCTCATTGCAGAGAAATATAATGTTGTGAGTGAGTGCAGTGTTGTCGTTGTCTATGAAAGCAGCGTAGCCTACTGCATATAGTTTTAGTTTAGCTATAAAGCCGAGCCCGACCGAACCAAAAGCTATTAATTAAACATTTACCCCGAAACCGACCCCAAACCCAGAAGTATTTCGGGACCCGTCGGGCTCGGGCAGCAGACCTCTAAGGATAAATACAATGTTGGTAGCATAATCTGAGAGGTAGCATTATTTGTTAGAACACTGGGAGACGTCATCACAGTATGTTAAGGGGCGTAACATTTCCGTCACACGCTTGAGGTATTCGGCCAATCACAATGCACTGGATAGCTGGCCAATCAGCGTACACCTCGCTTTTCAGAACAATGAGCTTTGTAAAAATCTATGCGTTTCAAAAAGGCGGGGCAGGAGAAACAAATAATGTACAGTATGTGGAAAATAATGTGTTTTTTGAACCTTAAACCGCATAAACACATTTCATTACACCAAATACACAAAATAATGTTCTTTTTAGCAGCATCATATGAGCACTTTAAAGAAAACTATTAGTCCATTACATTGGCTAACAAAACAATTGGCATAGCAACAAGATGGACACTACAACAATATTACAGTAGTATTAATACTAAAGTCCTCTGAGAACATTTTCACTATGATCAATAACTGAGATGCAAGATGGTGCCAGTTATGTCTGTATGCAAACAGAGAACGAGTGAGTCTGTGGTGTGATACAAGGGACAGGAAGGTAAGGGTGGTTTTGGACAATGGAGAATATAGAGTGCAACAGGAAGTAAAAATCCTGTTCATTTTCTTAATAAGGGAATTGGTTTTGAATGATAACTCAGACAGACCTACTGTAAAGCTACAAAGTTGTTGAAACATGGTTTGCTGAAGCAATCAGCCTGCATTATTTTAACATTTTTTATTTAATAATTATGTTTAATGGCAAAATTTCTGCTAAAAAAACTACATTATCCATGATTCTGCAAAGAGATCTCCAACAATCAGAGAATCGTGACAAGCAATTCACGTCAAAAGAACTCCCACTTCTGATGAAGCACTGCTAATTGTAGATGTTGTGTGTGTATATACTGTGTATATATATATATACACACACAAACACACACACACACACACACACACACACACACACACACACCCACACACCCACACACAGATCATCTACAATCAACATTTTTAAATCAATAAATCAATAGTTTTATATTTCTCCATGCTTTGTAATTCATTATATCATTCGCAATACTTCATGGGAATTTAGTTATTTCCCACATTACAGTTACATACAATCTTTTACCTTTGTCAGTTTGTCCAATTTTCAAATATGTTTCAAATTTCATTATTTAATCAAATTTTATGATATTGTGATTCACCTTGTTGCTAGTTTGTATGGATCATAGTGTATAACTCTTAAAACAAAGACTTCCCTGTGGGAAAAATACTTAATAAAATCAAGGCTGCTAAAAAAGTGAGTGGGCACTGTTTCAAATAATTATAATTTCTTACTTATATATAGCACTTTTCTGGACACTTTTACTCTAAATGCTTTGCAACATTAAACCCACTAATAAATTGTGGTGCCACATGTGTTTCAGATGTGTGATGTTATTACTTACTAGCCATGTTTGTAATCCCACACCTGCTGTGAGAGACTCTTTCATATGATGTAGCACTCAGCAACAGCAGCATCTTTACTGACAGTCCTATAAATGTTTCCATCATTTCATCATGTGTTTTTCTTCATTAGGAGCCGGCTAAATAAAGCTGTGCCAGTAAGTATATAGATTTGGTTTAATTAAAGCCATTATTATTAGTGTCACTCAAAATGGGGTTGGTACAATTTAAAATTCTCTTTATATGCATGTGGGTATAGAGCAAAATGTGCAATGCCAAACACTAATGATTCAAAACAAAGGAAGAAAACATTTAAATTGTCATTGTAATCACAAAGGAAATCAGTGGAAATGTTTATGGTTAGTCAATAACAAAAAGAATTGCACTCTTATTGTCACTGCCTCTCACTTTTGTGTTCCAATAAGACAGGTTTCACATGATAACAGATGGTAACTCATTTTACTTTAGTCCCTTGAGCTGCATTTGTGTGTGTGTGTGTGTGTGTGTGTGTGTGTGTGTGTGTGTGTGTGAGAGAGAGAGAGAGAGAGAGAGAGAGAGAGAGAAAGACACTGTGTATATGTGAGACAGATTTGACTCATACATGCCACAGGACTGCTTCTGGTCTTCTCTTCTACTGTCCCTCATCTGCAGTAGAAAATGAAAGTGTGATGAAATGTAATATCGTCCCCCTTGGGTAACTCAAGGGAGACAAGCAAGCAGAACACAATATATATAATGGATATTACTGCAGTTCATCACACACACACACACACACACACACACACAGAACAGGATGTTCCAAAATAGACAGACAGTTGCTTGCATGCAAACACAAACAGATACACACACACACACACACACACACACACACACACACACACACACACACACTGTTACTATCAGAGTAAGATTAACATTAACCGCAGTTACCTTTTTTCTGTTATGTCCATGAAATTCACTTATATTTACCATCAGTCTCATTTTCCATCTTCCTAATGGATTTCAATAACAAGCCTTGAACTTCAGAGCCTCTGAAAGTACCACGCACAGCCATGACAAACCCAAATCACTGGATAACATCTATTATTCATTATCTAACCCATGTAAAAATAAATTGCTTTTCTTCCAGTCAAGGTTGACTGGGAGAGATGAGGGAGGGGTGTTGGCAGGGTGGAGGGAGAGAAAGATGGAGCAAACGAGTAAGAAAAATTGTGTGTGTGTTTGTGTGTACATTGTACTGAGGACACATTGGCTCTGTCAGGGTCTTTGTTATAATGTCAAGCTATAGCTGTAAAAGGCTATATGGCTGTTCAAAGGAGAGCGTTGTGTGTGTGTGTGTGTGGGGGGGGGGGTGTATGTGTGTGATTCTTTAACAGAGATACGATGAATGCTTTCAGTGTGACCTACTAATGTATACTGAAAAAGAACAAACACTCAAAAAGTACTCTGAATATACGTGCATCATTCTGATAATTATTTACATAATTATTTTTTATTACATTATTTGCATATACATCAAGCATATTCCCTGCTCACCATTATTAATGAAAATATACTACATATTTTTAAATGATATATTTATGAAAATATACTACCGGTCAAATGTTTGGGATCAGAACGATTTTTAATGTTTTTTACAGGAGTTTCTTTTGCTCATCAAGGCTACATTAATTGATTAAAAATACAGGGAAAAAAATAATATTGTGAAATATTATTATGATGTAAAATAGCGTTTTTCTATTTTTTTATACATTAAAATCTAATTTATTCCTGTGATGCAAAGCTGAATTTTCAGCGTCATTACTCCAGTCTAAAGTGTCACACGATCCTTCAGAAATTATCAGCAGTGCTGGAAACTGTTGTGCTGCTTAATATTTTTTTGAAACCTGTGATAATTTTTTTCAGGATTATTTGATGATTAAAAAGTAAAAAAAAAAAAAAGAACGGCATTTATTTAAAATAGAAATATTTTCTAATAGATACAGTTCAAAAGTTTGGGGTCAATACATTTTTATTCTTTCTTTTTTTGAAAGAAATTAAACCTTTTATTCAGCAAGGATGTGTTAAATTGTTAAGAAGTGATAGCAAAGATTTATATTGTTAGAAAATATTTATTGTTAGAAAAATTAGTTTTTATTTTTTTTTACTTTTTATTCATCAAAGAATCCTGAAAAAAGTATCACAGTTTCAAAAAGTAAATAATAATAATAATAATAATAATAATAATTGCCAGCACAACTGTTGATAATTCTAATAATAAATCAGCATATTAGAATGATTTCTTAAGGATCATGTTTCTGGATGCAGTCGTTACCTGGCACCAGGTGATGATCACGATTACTGCCTCTCGTGTCTGGGCATTAAGCACGCTGAGGTGGTTTTCATGGACGAGTCATGCTCCCATTGCAGGAGGATGACCGTCTCGGAGTTGCGGACCAGACTCTGTTTCCTTCAAAGGGGCGGAGTGCCCATGCCAATGCCTAGATCTAGGGTTCCCTCTGGCGGCAGCCGGGGGAGCCCTACTTCTGTCACTGGCCGGACTGGTCTCATGGTGATGGTGAGGAATTCCCCTCTGAGGAACCAACCTCCAAGGGCTCCTCATTCCGCTGGCACTTCGAAGCCAGTGGAGCTGTCGAGAGAGCGGGCTGGCCCCTCAAAAAGGGTACCCCTGTATCTTCCGAGGCTCCCCCCGATGATCGGATGTTGATCGCTGCATTAGAGGGTGAGCCAGACTTCTCTGGGGAGGAAGATCCGTCAGGACGCAGATCCGGAAATGATGGTTCTCCTGTGGCTATGCTTTCATGGGCCGCCGAGAGTGTCGGGCTCGAGTGGAATGTTGGCCTGTGGAGAAGCTGCCTCCGCCTTGCACCAGGCTAAGGCACTGTGGGACTTGCACGAGAGTGGTCACGACCCAGAAGTTCTCAAAGAACTCCGCACTGCGACAGACCTCGCACTACGAGCGATGAAGGTTACGGCACTGTCTCTGGGTGGTGCGATGTCCATTATGGTGGTCCAGGAGCGCCATCTCTGGCTGTGTCTGGCCGACATGCGTGAGACGGACAGGACATGTTTCTTGAATGCCCCCATGTCTCAGACCAGCCTTTTCGGTGACATGGTGGGGAACTTTGCCCAGCAGTTCTCTGCTGCCCAAAAGCAGACTGAGGCCATCAGGTACTAATACTATATATTAATGCTATATACTATGTAATGCTAATACTAATGCGGACTAATCTACTGACACGGAGATGTCCAGACCTCTGGAAACTTCATCTCTGGTCCCTGGATGGGACGCAGAGGTTCTAGGTGACCTACCCCAAGAGGTAGTTGACACCATCACTTCAGAAAGAGAACTGTCTACAAGACACGCTTATGCTTTGAAGTGGAACCTGTTCGTCGAGTATTGTTCTTCTCACCAAGAAGACCCCCGGAGATGCCCGATCAGAGCCTTGCTGTCCTTTTTGCAGCAAGGGTTGGAGCGAAGGCTGTCTCCCTCCACCCTCAAAGTCTATGTCACTGCAATTGCTGCTAACCACGACTCTGTACAAGGGAAGTCGCTGGGGAAGCATGACCCGATCCTTAGGGGGATGAGAAGGCTAAAGCTTCACGGCTCCCCTCTATACCCACTTGGGACCTGACTCTAGTGCTCACAGCACTACAGCAGAGCCCATTTGAGCCTTTGCAGGCAGTAGAACTGAAGTTTCTGTCAAAGAAAACTCTACTCCTGCTTGCACTGGCCTCCATCAAGAGGGTAGGGGACCTGCATGCATTTTCGGTCGACAATTCGTGTCTATCGGGCCGGCTGACTCCCAGGTAATCCTGAGGCCCCAGCCCGGCTATCTGCTCAAGGTTCCCACTACTCCTTTCAGGGATCAAGTAGTGAGCCTGCAAACGCTGCCCCTGGAGGAGGCAGACCCAGCCCTAGCTTTGCTCTGTCCCGTCCGAGCCTTAAGATGCGACGTAGACCGGACACAAAGCATCAGGACTTCAGACCAGCTCTTTGTCTGTCAAGGAGTCTGGCAGAAGGGGAATGCCGTCTCCAAGCAGAGGATGGTCCACTGGATTGTGGGTGCCATCACCCTGGCTTATCAGGCACAGGGTGTGCCCTGCCCATTCAGGTTGCAAGCTGACTCAACTAAAAGTGTTGCATCCTGCTGACAGATATCTGTAGAGCTGCAGTCTGGGCGACCCCTAACATGTTCATTAGGTTCTAAAGCATTCGTGTGGAGCCGGTATCCTCCTGTGTTCGCACCTCAAACGGGTAGAAGCACTGAGTGGCCCCGGCTTCGGCTCAGCTTGCTAAAACCCCTCCAGAGAGTCTATATAGTAGACCCTGTTGAGCTCCTCCGTCCCCTTGGCCGCCATACGTGGCGGAGCGTCCGGCACCAGGCCCTCTCTCGATGAATCCGTGAGAACCGGTAGAGGGCTGCAGGGGCAGGTGGCTTCCACGGGACACTCAGTCGAGAGTGACCGACTGAAAGAGAACGTCTCGGTTACGTATTGTAACCCTCGTTCCCTGAAGGAGGGAATGGAGACCTCACGTCCCGTCACCACAGCTCCTGTACCACCACTGAGCTGCTGGGTCACCGGCTCGGCTCCTCAACGAAAACCTAAATATGCGCTGCATCTGCTGCCTACTTAAACTCACGCTGTGATTAGTGGCAGCTGGATGCAATAATCACATGCCAGTGTGCATTGACTCGTTTAGTTTACACAAAGTAGATTGATCTCTCTAAGCGAGATCCCAATTCGTTGGTCATCCTACATGACATCTCCATTCCCTCCTTCAGGGAACGAGGGTTACGATACGTAACCGAGATGTTTTTATCTGCATTTTTGATCAAATAAATGCAACCTTGATGAGCATAAGAAACTTCTTTAAAAAACATTGCAAGTCTTACTGATCCCAATCTTTTGAATGGTAGTGTATATTGATGGTGATCATTAAAAGTTCCTTGAGGTATTGTGTATGTATACCCATATTTTAATACTCACTTCATATGTATGACATAATCCATTTAATCCATTATGTATTATTTATCTATACATGTTATTATATTTATGTTTTCATATTATGTAATTACAGTGCTTCCCATACATTGACTTTACTTGGGCGGGCTGCCCAGGTCTATTAACGGCCTCGCAAGTATATGGAGAAACATTTTTGCTTTTATTATTTTTATCCTCATACTTTTTTTATCCGCCCAAAATAATGAAACCATCCGTGATCGATTAACTAGTGGGAAATCTCCCCTCGCCCTACACGATTCGTATCTGCTCATTCTGTGTGCACGAGAACTGTTTACTCCCGCTGACCTTCCCATGTGTGCTGCAGAGACGCGGCGGATATTTCACAGACAAAGACAGAGCTCGACAGCGAGGACGCTTCAGTCGCAAATAAAAATAGATGTGCGCAAACTGTAAAATGTATTTAAGGAGCATGTGTGCGAATAAAGCAAAATCCCTCCAGATGAGTTTTCTTAAATTTACTGTCATGAAAAGTCTTCAATACATGAAATGGTAAAACAAACATGTTAATGATCATTTTAAGTCGTCTTATATTTTGGGGATGGAAAAACATAAATCGCGATACAGCCTATCGATTATTAAACTTCAAAATGATTTCGTTAATGATTTCATGCACTTCAGACTGCTTCAAAGTGATTCTCAATCAATAAATAGTGCACATTTATGCAAAGCGATTGCTTATGATTTTTTTTATCCGCTTGATGTAATTGTATAATTTGTGATCTTTTTATTATTTGTTTTTGTCGTTTTTGTGAATGCATATTTTCTCTCTCATCTGAAGGATCACATGTTAAGTTTTTTTTTTTTTTTTTTTGTAGTTGTTAGTTGTTTGTTGTTTGTTTTTTTGTTTTCTGGGCATTATTGGTATTTTGGTTACACAATTAATTGTATATAATTTAATTTCCATTTAATTCATAATAAACTATAGTAGTTTCTGGCTGGGATGCTTCCCCACAGTAAGAAAAGACTAAGAACATTATTTATTTATTATTAAATATACAGATTTTACTAGTATCAGTAAAATCTGTGTCCCATTCACTGAGAGAGACACTACAGTATATGACAACGTAAGGAGAATTCTATAATTTAAATGCTGTAATTTTGCATAATTTACAATGCATATAATAATGCATAATATTACTATGTAATTAAATGCAATAGTAGCCTATGTAATTAAAATGAATTTCAAATTAAAATATTGTTAAAAATTACACATTTTTTGTTACCATTTTTGTGCCATGGGTAATAGGAGGATTTTCCACCCGGCTACCACCGCAAGTATATTTCAAACCTGTGGGTAGCTATGAATTATGTATACAAATATGTCTATATACTCAATACCTCAAGCTTCTTTTGATGCTCACCATTACTATTAATAGGTAAATGTGCTATTGTTCACTATTGTAGATTACATATTAATGGTGATCATAAAAAGATGCTGGAGGTATTGTGTGTGTAAATTTACCCACTTTTAATGCTCACCTTTAATATAAAAATATCATATATTACATATAGAATTTTTTTATACATATTTATATTAAAGGTGAGCATTAAAATCAGTACAGTATATGCAGAACATATGATAGTATATTGTTTAGTAATTAATTTAGTGTTTATATATGAATATGCACAACAAGGATCTTTTAATGCTAACTATTAGGAATATATAAACGCGCTAGTGTCCATTATCAGGTGATGGGTGTCCTAATCTTTTCTTGAACTTTATTGCTATAAATAAAGGCTCATGGATATGAATTTGGCTGGCATTGCTTATGTATTTAAACAGATGGTAGCACACCTACACTGCATTACTCAACTGTTCTTTTGTTCTCTCAAATATTTAGTACACACACTGCTGGTCAGGATAATCTGAATGGCTGTTATATAAGAAAGTGAGATGAAACTTTGTACCTTGAGGTTAAACACATTTTGAAGTTATACATGCTAGTGATTACATACTGTTGTATGTTTGCAATTCTGCTTCTTTGAAGTGGAAGTAGTAATTGGTAATTATGAAAAGTACAAAGAAATCCAGGTCCCTGGATATATACACAAACACAGACTCCTACACACTGTAAGTACATCACAGCTTTTATAATAATGTGTTAATTAATAACAAGACTATATAGTCCAACACAATTGCTGCAACTCACTTGTGAATATTTCCACAGCTCTGATTTGTCTCTGAACAAAAGTGTTTGTTAGTGTGTGTTTGTGTGTGTGTGTTTGTGTGTTTGTGTGTGTGTGTGTGTGTGTGTGTGTGTGTGTGTGTGTGTGTGTGTGTGTGTGTGTGTGTGTGTGTGTGTGTCTGCTCCTGCCTCCCTTATGTTATAGGTTGCTATGGATACAGCTTTTGACAGGCCCTTGTCAAATGCTTAGTTCGATACTTGGTGTCCACAGAGAGCAGTTTCTTTGATCACAGTTCAGAGCCAAGGGATCTTAAAAATCAGGGCAAGGGACGATATTTTGAATACAAAAGTAAAGAGAAAAATCCATTGATTGACACTGTTTGGAATGTCTTTTACTGTGCATTTCCTTAAGTACTATATACATATTGAATATAGGTTCACAGATGAAATAATTATGTTGACATGATTAAAACTTAAAACATGACACGATTGAATCAATAAGTTATGATTTAATCAAACTTTCTGTTCTTAAAGAATGATCCTATAATCATTCCTCTATACATATGTGGTTGTCAATATTTATATAGGCACTTAGATGTTCGGTTGGACTGCAAAAAGTAAAAAGATCTAAATTAAAAAATAAATAAATAGTGCATTACCTCTAAGACTTTCTTTTAAAACATGCTTGAGTGAGAGAGAGTAAAGATAGTCATATTAATCCTATTAGATAATGTCTATGACATAGCTGAGTTGTTTGATTATTGATTGTTCTCATACATGAGCATTGACGAAGAAGTAAATTAAATGGCTTCCCAATCAATTATCTTTTCAGTAAACTCTAAAGTAATTGCCAGTTGGATCTTGATGCCTTTCTGTGGCCAGATGAGATTTAGTGTGGGCCAATCAAAATCAATAAAGCCAAGCTGCAGTAACCCTTTAATTACTAACAAAAGCTTGATTTAAGACTAAGGATATTAAGACTAGAGGATATTTTCTTATGCTCCAGTATATCAAAACTAAGATGACATTATCCATTAATAGACACATTCATTTACTGCTAAATTACTGTATGCTGTAAGTCTTTACTAAATTAATTAAATTTAAACATAATATTTCAATGCCTGCCTTTTAAATAAGATATTTCACATGCATCTATACATTTTTTATTTTTTTCTAACCAACCTCATTAACACTCTTTACTGATTTCTTTTCCCTCTTCTTCTCCATACAGGTCAGATTTTGCTTTGGTTCCAATTAAAGATCAATAGCTATGGTTGCTGTAAAATAAACTTCTAATCTCAAAAAAAGCTCAGACATCTAGAATACAAAGGGCATGTGAAGAATAGAACTTGACAGATTTGATAGGCAGATGCTTTGATTAAAATATCATAACACCACATACAAACTGAATGAAAAAAAGATGAAAAACATGAAGGAGAGAGAGAGAGAGAGAGAGAGAGAGCAAGCACCTGCAAACATCATTGGCACTGGTGATTCATGAATCCAGTGGCTCTCATTAGAGTTTATCATAGACTGGCATCACTTCTCTCTGTTCTGCAGAATGTGGCTAGAGGCATTTTAAAATGCTTTGAAGCATTACTGCTTCATGTTCTTATAATCTCATCTGTTTCAATTAACTACATTATGACTGTTTTATCAGAACTTTTTCTTCGAACCTACAGCAGCGTAAAATGCATGAAAATAAACATTCATTAATTATTTTGCTTCTTTCTTGCTTCATTTAGCGCTGCACTGTTGTGTGTCAGTTCAGTGTTTAGGACAATATCCCTCAGATTGTTTGATTGCAGCACGTTGCTTATCTGTAATCCACAAGTAAAAAAAAAAAAAAAAAAATGAAGGTGTGCTACATGTGCTAG
This sequence comes from Cyprinus carpio, assembly GCF_018340385.1. Taxonomy (NCBI): domain Eukaryota; kingdom Metazoa; phylum Chordata; class Actinopteri; order Cypriniformes; family Cyprinidae; genus Cyprinus; species Cyprinus carpio. Next base: position 21,589,319 of record NC_056578.1, read on the forward strand.
ATTTAGCTAGTTCCATTTGGTTGATGCTCTATGACTTGACAGCCTTCATATTAAAATATGGATTGTAGGATGTTCTACTCTAATAAGATAAAAGCTATTTACAGATATCCATTGTAAAAAAAATTGTGAAACTCATGTATTAAATAAATTCAGTGCACACAGACAGAAGTAGTTTAAGTCTTTGGTCCTTTTAATTGTGATGATTTTGGCTCACATTTAACAAAAACCCACCAATTCACATCTCAACAAATTAGAATATGGTGACATGCCAATCAGCTGCAAAGGTTTCCTGAGCCTTCAAAATGGTCTCTCAGTTTGGTTCACTAGGCTACACAATCATGGGGAAGACTGGTGATCTGACAGTTGTCCAGAAGACAATCATTGACACTCTTCACAAGGAGGGTAAGCCACAAACATTAATTTGCCAAAAAGGCTGGCTATTCACAGAGTGCTGTATCCAACCATGTTAACAGAAAGTTGAGTGGAATGAAAAAGTGTGGAAGAAAAAGATGCACAACCAACCGAGAGAACCGCGGCCTTATGAGGATTGTCAAGCAAAATCGATTCAAGAATTGAAGTGAACTTCACAAGAAATGGACTGAGGCTGGGGTCAAGGCATCAAGAGCCACCACACACAGAAGTGTCAAGGAATTTGGCTACAGTTGTTGTATTTCTCTTGTTAAGCCACTCCTGAACCACAGACAACATCAGAGACGTCTTACCTGGGCTAAGGAGAAGAAGAACTGGACTGTTGCCCAGTGGTCCAAAGTCCTCTTTTCATGTGAAGGCAAGTTTTGAATTTCATTTGGAAACCAAGGTCTTAGAGTCTGGAGGAAGGGTGGAGAAGCTCATAGCCCAAGTTGCTTGAAGCCTAGTGTTAAGTTTCCACAGTCTGTGATGATTTGGGGTGCAATGGTGTTGGTCCATTGTGTTTTTTGAAAACCAAAGTCATTGCACCCGTTTACCAAGAAATTTTGGAGCACTTCATGCTTCATGCTGACCATCTTTTTGGAAATGCTGATTTCATTTTCCAGTATGATTTGGCACCCGCCCACACTCCCAAAACCACCAAAAGTTGGTTAAATGACCATGGTGTTGGTGTGTTTGACTGGCCAGCAGACTCAACAGACCTGAACCCCATAGAGAATCTATAGGATATTGTCAAGAGGAAAATGAGAAACAAGAGACCAAAAAATGCAGATGAGCTAAAGGCCACTGTCAAAGAAACCTGGGCTTCCACACCACCTCAGCAGTGCCACAAACTGATAATCTCCAAGCCACGCCGAATTGAGGCAGTAATTAAAGCAAAAGGAGCCCCTACCAAGTATTGAGTACATGTACAATACTACTTTTTTGGAGATTTAGCTAGTTCCATTTGGTTGATGCTCTATGACTTGACAGCCTGCATATTAAAATATGGGTTGTAGGATGTTCTGCTCTAATAAGATACAAGCTATATACACATATCCATTGTAATAAATTTAAGCACCGTTATTTTTGTGCTAAAACAAAGAAAATTATTTAGATTATTAGTAATTTATATAATTCATGATTCATGTTACATCTGACCTCACCTTTTAACAGACATCTGGTAATGTAACCAGTCAAACTTGCTTGAGCTTAGTCCAATCTTCCATTAAATCTCCTCATAATGACAGGGCGTGGTATTATTTGTGAAGAATTTTCCTGTGTGGGTGTATTTTCTTGATATTATCAAGCAAGACCTCTGTTTTGGGGTTTTTAACATTACAGTAGATTAGATTCAATGTTATTGTCATTGTGTAGAGTACAAGTACACAACTGATTGCAAATAGCAATATATTAAATATTAATATTATAACAGAAAGTGCTATCTTGTATTTTCTGGTTCAGTGTATGCAGTATTGTTATTCCATTCATATACATATATTCGTATATTCATATATTAGGCAGAAGCTGCGATTGTCATGCTTATCTTTCAGTGAAGCACGGTTCTGTGATCAGTAGTTAATCTTCATCCGAAGGCTAGAGGGTGCTCTCGCTCTGAAACACCAAATACACCCAGAAGAAAATCCAGGAAATCCTTATAGCGGTTGCTGAATAAACAGAAGATTTAACTGCTTTCATTGATTCAACTTGACTAATAAACACAAAACTATGACAATATATGGTTTATCTGAGTTCGTCTTATAATTTTTATTATAATAAAGTGTATAATAATGCAATGCTAATTGACATAGCCTTTATCACTGCCTAGAATACCATAAAATATGTTGTGTGCCTTAATCTGTGTAATAAGCCACATCATCTTACAGAAGGATTTACTTCAAACACTTGACTGACATTATGAAATGAGTTTGTAAAAATATGTTATTAAATGTGGTATTTTCACATGCTTTCAGATGGAGCAACATTTACTACACAGAGCCGTAGTTCACTGACAAGCCACGCAAACAACTTTCATAATCACAGAACGATTTCTTCGATTTCATTATTGCGCGATTAGCTATATTGTCTGCAATTATGAATGCGATTTTGTATAGCTTGACAGTGAACTATGGCTCTGTGTAGTTAGGCTGTGTTCCAGTTCACTTTTTTTATGCCCTTCACTCCCTAACTTCCTTCCGTCTTGTACTCGGATGAACGTCATTGATTACGTTGCATGAGTGCCCACTACTGGCGGAACCCTTGGAATGAGCTGAATTGGAACGTCCTAAGCCCTTGATCACTTAGAATTTATATATTATAGAGCTGTTTGGGGTGGGGATAAATTAAACATGATCTGCGATGACGTCATAGTCCTGTTGCATTGTGGTCCATGCAAACATCCCTCGTCCACTTGACAAAGTAGAGTGCACTTCAAAATGGTGGCAGGGATTCCCCCGAGGGTAAGTGCTGATGTTCACGAGTGCGTGTCTAAAAGTGAACTGGAATGCAGCCTGCTCCATCTGAAAGCACGTGATGAAGATAATCGCATTCGATTAATCGTGCAGCCCTAAAATTCTACATATGGCCTATATATACACAATACATACTTAGCTAGAGTGAAGATAAACCGAATGTTGGAAAGAGTTGGTTCATGACCAAAGGCATAGTTTACCCAGTAATTATCATTAAAAAAAAAAAAGAAGTAGTAATATAATTAAAAAATAATTTTTGGGTACTATTCTTTAAAACATGTTACTGTGAAATAACCCATTTAAGGTCTGACATCAGCTTTCTTTACATACTCATTATACAAAACATTTTCACAAAGGAGCTCTACTTTGAAATGGAAACAGCTCAATAATTCTAGAAGTAAAGCCAGTTGTCAAAGTCTATAAAGTGTCCTTTCACATGTGATGAATGTTATATGGTTGGACTCTATTCAAGTGAATTGCTGACCACACAATTAAGTTAAAATGGCAGTTTGGACCAATAGATCTACAGAGTCTTTGTTATGGGCCTCATTGTGTGGTGCCGACCTGTAGGTTTTATGAAGAAAGCCATCCCACATCCTGGTTAAAGCCTCATTAGAGTTAAGGCCAGCTGGGTAAGCGGGTGGGACACTGTTCTTAAATCCTTTTACCCTCAACTCCTACACAAGCCTTTAACCACTGAGAAATTGTGTGGTCACTTAAAACGCTGGCCTTTTGTACACAATTTTCTCACACCCTGTTCATTATTGAAGAGGTCAAACTAAGTCATCAGCTCATTGGTTTACTGGGAAATGATTACCATCTCAAATTAGAGTTGTTAAATGACATTTAAATGTTACGTGTTAAATAACACATGGAAATAAGTCAGCCTTTGGACTCTTTAGATTTAGCCACTATATTTAGCTTCATATCCGTTGTGCTTTTAATGATCATCACTATGATGTATTTGCTGACAACAGGTTTTTAATATATTGTAAACTTAATTCAGCATTTCCATCTTTACCTTTTCAAACAGGATTGTTAGAAGCAATTACAACTAAGTATCAAAATAGCAAAACATAATTAATTGATTGTTTATGCAAACATACAGTAACCCCATCTTTTTTGTTGCCTATGATTGGGACAAACTCACTTGCAGTGTAGACAGCTTTGCTGATTATAATTATAGCAATCTGGTTTTGTCACATTGCTCACTTGCAGTATAGACACTGTGTAATTCATGACATAAAGTGCATCATATCTGCAACAGCAACCACATGGCATTTTAAGACATTCATGAATAGAGGGAAGACTGTATAATGATGTTCATTTTTCACCACTACAGCCACCGGCGGCGCCAGGGGGGGTCTTGGGGGGTCTCAAGACCCTGCCAAAAAACGCCTTGACCCCCCATTTGACCCCCCCACCCCACCCCACCCTCTTCCTGATTAAAAAAATATATATATATATATCCGGGATAAAGATTTAAAAATGTTTCTCTTCTAACTACGCAGAACAATAATAATTAATAAATCATTAGACATTTATTCGTACACTGAACCGAGAACCGTTTCTGTCGGGCGCGTAAGGTTCGAGAACCGAGGAGCTGATGATACTGTGCATGCGTGATTCAGCCTGAAGCAGACTGACACACAGCGCGTCTGAACTGAACTGGTTCTTTTGGTGATTGATTCTGAACTGATTCTGTACTAATGTTATGAGCGCGGCTAAACCGAAGGCTTGAATGAAGGGCAGTCATGCCAATGGCATTACGTCGAGCGCAAAAGAACCGGTGAAGCGTTTTTTTTCAATTGGTTTATTGAATCGAACTGTCCGAAAGAAAGGAGCTTATCACTACTGATCCGAAAACCGATGCAACCGGTTTTTGACTCGATAACGAGTCAATCTTTCGTTATCTGGCTCGGCTTGGTGTTCAAAACTTCAGTTCTCTCTTCACAGCAGTTCAGTCAGTGTACTGCTTGAGTAAATGAATTACTCCGGGATATTGGTTCATTTTGACTCAGAGGGAGTGTCAGCCACGTTAAAAAAGTTAACAGCTTAAGGGGGCGTAGTTTATGGGAGGATGGGGGGGTAGGTAACCCCCCCAATATTCAAATCCATCATTTACAACCCCCTCAGTATTTCAACATGAAAATCACAGTAGATCAAATATGTAGAATTCATTTATTTTGTAACAATAATTTTGTTCCTGTTTGAATGGGAGAGCACACGGGTAACGTTAGCGCCAAAAATGAAGAGAAGCGCAGCACAGCGGACTATATTTAACTGCTGGTCAGAGAGCGATGCAAAAAAATAAATAAAGCATGTACTGAAAATGAGGTATGAGAATATTGTGTAATAGCTAAGTACACACCACATATATTTTAGCTAGCTAATCCATTGCAATGTATTTAGCTATAACTATCAGTATAACAAGTTACCAAAGCAGCTGTCTGTTTTGCTAGTTTATTTTTCAATAGTGTCTGTAATTATCAATGACAAAAGTATTCACATCGGTGTTTGTTTCCTTCCTAAATTAATCTGACTTTTGAACGAATTGGATGAATGAACGATTTGAGTGGTGAACTCATTAAAACAGTGAAACGCTGCCGCCTACTGGCGGTTTCAATACTTAATTTATTTCTTTAGATAATCTCTACTATGTTAGAATTTTATGAATGATGATTATACACAAATTTCATAAGGTTATGAGGTGTATAATCTCTTAACATGTTTTTATAACAGATTCGAGGTAGATATAGCAGCAGGGTAGAAAAGTCAGCAGAGGGAGAGGAGGAGCAGGTGATCAGGTAAAGAAGATGCCATTCAATCAATAAAATTAAAACAGGAAACAGTATAGACAGTTTTTCAAGAGCCGATGTGTTTCCCTTAAAAAAAAAAAAAAAAATGCATTAAGGTGGAATGTAAAAATCTTAAAATAAATGTCTAAATGTTGTCTCTTTCATATTTGTATATGTTGAATTTGTAATCAGTTAAAGCATGTAGATATAGATAGATAGATAGATAGATAGATAGATAGATAGATAGATAGATAGATAGATAGATAGATAGATAGATAGATAGATAGATAGATAGATAGGAAAAAAATAATGAATCCAATAACAATACACAAAAAAATAAAAAATAAAAATGAAGAAAAAAATAACAGGCAGCATACAACGTTCAACCCCCCCAATGTTCAAACCAAATCTACGCCCTTGGGATTAATGCTTATTGTAGACGCGAACCGTTTCAAATGATTCAGTTCGATTTGGTGAACTGGTTCAAGAAGATCCGGTTACATCGAGTGATTCGTTCGCGAACCGGATATCACTAAACTGCAGTGTTGTGAACGCGCCCACAAACAGACCCGGAAGAGAAGACAATGCTGAATAAAGTCGTAGTTTTTGTTATTTTTGGACCAAAATGTATTTTCGATGCTTCAAAAAATTCTAACGGACCCTCTGATGTCACATGGACTACTTTGAAGATGATTTTTATTACCTTTCTGGACGTGGACAGTATACCGTACATACATTCTCAATGGAGGGGTCAGAAAGCTCTCGGACTAAATCTAAAATATCTTAAACTGTGTTCCGAAGATGAACGGAGGTCTTACGAGTTTGGAACGACATGATGGTGAGTCATTAATGACATAATTTTCATTTTTGGGTGGACTAACCCTTTAAAGTTTGAGCATATTGTTTGCAAACTGCAATTGATTAATTAATTAAAAAGTAGTTGATATGCTGTGTTGTTTTTGTGGTTTAGTAGCAGTAATATGCAGTTACTAGCCGTATCCACTGTATTTTTTGTTGGTTTTCATGAGACCCCCCTTGAAATGACCAGGACCCCCCATTGCCCCCCCAATCAAAATTGTCTGGAGCCGCCACTGACTACAGCAGAGAAAGACATCATTTTGTCTTTAAACAAACAAACGTATGCTGGGAATCCATTGCTGCAAGTTGTATAACATATGTTGCATATAAAAGTACATTTCTGATTGGATTTTTTTTCCCTCTCTCTATTCAGTAGAGTTTTATAGAAACCACTGGCAATGCAGCAGCCCATCAGTTACAGTCAGTTTCTTTGGATGCACAGCAGAGTGCCAACTGCCCAAACTGTAGTGCTTGGTTTCATGTTTAATATGCTGAAATAAACTTCAGATATTCTCTGCTCAGCAGACATTCTGCTGAGTTTATCATTAGTAAAGGTTGCAGGTGAAATTTCAATAAGCAAATAAATAAATAAATAAAAAATAGCAGAATTCTCTGGGTTTGTAATATATTATGATATTACTATTTGATGTTAGTATAAAATAACATTCAAATTTGTTTTTGGCCTTTGGGAACAGACACAACAGAATCTTTCCTACAGATATATTTGAACCAACAAACATAAAACAGCTAACAATTTACAAACAGGTCCAGTTTGTTTACATTAGTTATCATGAACTATTAGCATCTATTAATCAGGTATCATGAACACTTTAGCATTTATTAATCTAGGTTAGTGTAATTTCTGCATATAATAATACATAATTAACATTTTGCAATTTGTATGAATTAACATTAATATAGTAAAACAATAGTATATTTATAAATAACCATTATAACAACCTAGATTAATAAATGTTAAAAACAATACAGTGCTTTACAAGGTTTAATTTGACTCTTACCAACCTTAGCAGAATCTGCAACAAATCAATCAACTTTAGTGGATTTTACTAATATAAAGTATTAAATTGTACAGGTCCTGACGGTTCTTCCCAGTATTGACTAGCACTACATGCTTGGATTATGCATTTGTCCATTCAATTAGGCAGCTGTGAAGGCTAAATCAAATGAAAATAGCGTTAATTGACAACAGTCTGGATTTATACCAGCCACAGTATCATATATTGCTGCTGATGTGTATCGATTGAACTCCATACAGGCACAGAAAGAGTGCAGTCTGTATGTATCAGAGGTAATACATGCACTGAAAAAAGTGTGTGTGTGTGTGTGTGTGTGTGTGTGTGTGTTTAGATTGAGGAGTGGATATTATCACACCAGCTTGCCTCTCCTGAGTGCGATCTATAGCTGTTCTGATGAGAGATATGGCATAGGTTACTGTTTGTACACTTGTGGGATACTAATGTTAAGACAGAGTTCAAAATAGGTGAAGCCTGGCAATTATTTGTACTAGGGATGCACAATATATTGATACTATATTGGATACTTTATTGGACACTTTTTTATTTTACTGTTATCCAAATTAGACATCCAATATTGGCATGTGGCCAATATATTTAACGTAATGCTCATTTTCCCTATTTGTACATTTAGGTTATAGTCATCTAATGTGTGCATAAAACTGATCTTTAAAACACTATTAATTTAATAACACTGTTAAATGTAATATTTAGCTAATTTTAAAATAAATATCCAATTCCATACTATACATTATAATGTGGTTATGCCTATTTTTTAACTCTTATATTTCATTTATTTAAATATTTAAAAAAATAGTATAGAATTTAATACTGGTAATTAATTGGTTATCAGCCATGATATGAATTATGAGTGTTGGTCAGAATATCATGAACTAATAGCATCTATTAATCAGGTATCATGAACACTCTAGCATTTATTAATCTAGGTTAGTGTAATTTCTACATATACTAATACATACTTAACATTTTGCAAATTGTATGAATTAACATTAATACCAACCTTAGCAGAATATGCATAATTGTTGGCTAGAATATTAATATATGTGCATCCCTAATGTGTACACATATGTGTCTTTTGTGGTTGCCCTAAAACCCTGCTCTAAAACCCAGGGTTGACAGCACATCAAGTACATGCACAAATAACATAAGAAAGACTATTAATATTGTCACCAAAGAAATCATTTTATGGTATTTGCTATAACAGCATGAAGGACTTTGTGATCTGTTTTAATGGTAGGATCATGATAAATTAGGTGTCTCTTTGCTTCTGCAGCAATCCCTGAGACGTCTGATGGAAAATCTGTTTTTCATTTTGCAATTCTTTCAGCCTCACAGTGTAGAGCCTCAAACTGTCTAGAAGAGGTGTATGAGAGAGAGGACATGTCTTTAGGGAACACTGAGTAAGATGAATGAGGTCTGTAAAAGAAAGTCAAAGATGACCACCCGCCCATCGCACCCCACCAGTCACATCACTATTACCATACATAACAATGTCCACACTGGCACTTAATGTTAGAATGACTTAAGTACTAATTACACTCCTAATAATGGGAAATATCAGCAAAAGTGTTTGGTGTTTAGCTATTCTAAAAAAAATGAGTATTTCAGTGTTTATATATGTGTATGAATTTGTAAAAAAAAAAGCTTTATTAAAGCGTTCTTCAGCTCAATATTTGATGTCACTCTCTATATCTCTGAATAAGCCATTCTTTTTTGAATAAATCTGAAATGCCATTTTACTATGCTGCTTTGCAATCTCTCAAGTCAAGCCTCTTTATTCTGTTTTTTTTTTTTAAGCTTAGGCTGCTATTTGTCATGTTATTCTCTCTACTAACCCTATGTAAGAGAGTGTGCATATGTGTGAAAGTGAAGGAAGGAAAAAGAGAGTGAAAGTGAGAGAGAGAGAGAGAGTGAGAGTGAGAGAGAGAGAGAATGCCCCTAATCTCCTCTGATTCACTTTGACATGTGAATGACATGGTGAATGGTTACCATGGAAATAAATGTGTAAAATTTATGCATGCACCTTTTTTCTGCCTCAGCCAAAAAGAGGGAGATTTTGCTAATGGGGTGTAAGTGCAACGGGTCTCTCTATCTCTCTCTCTATCTGTCTGTTTCTCTTTGTATGTATGTAAATGTGTGTGTGAGTGTGTACAAATGTGGGTGTGTGTGTCTTTCTCTGGGCTTAGCAGGCATTATATTGTGGGTTGTTCTTCTGCATCAAAGCATGTTAGCATGATTAGCAGTGATGCCACGTTGTGAAAGTACTGAGCCCCACACATGACATGCAAGAAAAGATAAATAAATCATGCACACGATTACTATTTCGTTCCCTCAATTTATTAATTTGTTCCCTCGATTTGCTAAATTGTGCGCACAATTTACTAATTCGTTCTCTCGATTTATAAATCGTGTGCACGATTTAGCAAATCGAAGGAACGAATTAGTAAATCGTGTGAACAATTTATAAATCGAGGGAACGGAATAGTAAATCGCGCACACGATTTAGCCTACTATTTTCTTCCTGCATGTCATGTACGGGGCTCCGTATGAAAGCACAACAATGTAAACGCTGCATTCTAAACCTAGACTGGTGCAATATAAACCCTCAATTATCATATAAAATTAGAAGTTTTGCCACATTTGTATAAACAAGTAAATTGTACTAATCTCATGAATATTTATGTCTTTTTACATAAAGTGTGTCTGGATGTATGGGCTATTATAGACATTATGGCTACATGATTATGGGGACAACATTTTATTCTATTATACAAATTACAGCCTTTGCAAACAATGCTACATATGAACTATGCAAGCAAAAAAAAAAAAAAAACTAGGCAAACATACTACCGTTCTTTTTATCATTGTAGTTTTCAATACTGGAGTAACAATAAATAAAAATATGTAATGATATTTGTATTATATAGTGTAACACAGGCTACTTTTACCTGGATTGGTGGACATGGTTTCCAAACAAGGTTTCTTCATTCACCGGTTCCATCAGCTTAGTCAACAAATTCATGTGTATTGTGTTACCCACTTCTGCACTATGTTTACACTTTGTTCTGCACTGGAAGCTCTTATCAGACAAAAACCATCTGTGTGTAAAAACATACTTTGCAATAAAGCTCTTTCTGAATTTCTAAGATATCACAGCATGACTGAGAAAATTCCTTTTGAGTTCCACTGCAAACAAAATAATTACATATTATTACATATATTGCATAAGTCATGGTTAAATGATTACAGCAATGTTATTCATTTTAAGGTTTTACTTTGTAGTCTTTGTAGTTTAACATTATGTTATCATTTGTGACGAGTTGGCAGCAAAAGTCAGAACAGAACAAAATGTTATTTCATATTAATAAATGAGTAAACTGTGTTTAATAAATGCAGTTTAAAACTGAACTGAGTACAATATAATCAAACTGTTAAAGCAACATCATGTAACTTTTGCTCACGGTTCTCCCATGTGGTTGATAAGCGCAATTGTCTGTTACCAGTGTCGTAAATACTGTCGCTGTATAAGCTTTGGGGTGGTCAGAAAAAAAAAAGTTGAATTTAGAATATTCGTCGAATTAAAAAAAACAAAAAAAAAACAGCTAAAACCAGCCTAAAATGGTTGGCTGGTCTGAGCTGGTTTAAGCTGGAAGTAGCTGGTATTAACTGCTTGTTCCAGCTGGTCTCCCAGCCTAACCAGCTAAGGAAGTTGCCAAACCCTCTCTAAAACCAGTCTGCTGACCAGCTTTGACCAGCTAAGACCAGCCAACCGGCTTAGGCTGGTTTCAGCTGTTTTTTTTTTTTGGTTTTTTTTTAATTCGACGAATATTCTAAATTCAACTTTTTTTTATCTGACCACCCCAAAGCTTATACAGCGACAGTATTTACGACACTGGTAACAGACAATTGCGCTTATCAACCACATGGGAGAACCGTGAGCAAAAGTTACATGATGTTGCTTTAACAGTTTGATTATATTGTACTCAGTTCAGTTTTAAACTGCATTTATTAAACACAGTTTACTCATTTATTAATATGAAATAACATTTTGTTCTGTTCTGACTTTTGCTGCCAACTCGTCACAAATGATTACATAATGTTAAACTACAAAGACTACAAAGTAAAACCTTAAAATGAATAACATTGCTGTAATCATTTAACCATGACTTATGCAATATATGTAATAATATGTAATTATTTTGTTTGCAGTGGAACTCAAAAGGAATTTTCTCAGTCATGCTGTGATATCTTAGAAATTCAGAAAGAGCTTTATTGCAAAGTATGTTTTTACACACAGATGGTTTTTGTCTGATAAGAGCTTCCAGTGCAGAACAAAGTGTAAACATAGTGCAGAAGTACATAGAAATTAAGGAAATAAAATGAAATATAAAAAAATAGACAATAAAATTTAAATATGATACAAAACAGTAATAAAAAAAAACTGATAGAAAAAGAATAACTAAACATAGTGTTAACAAGCTAAAACAGTAAATGAGCTGCATGGAGAGCTTCACACCGGATGGCCATCTGTGGCACCATCTTGAATTGAAACATTACCCCTCACAAAACTATCATCATTTGGACTACTTTTGGTACTATATTGTTACTAAAATTGTCATTTTCTTGCACATTTATCTCTAAAATTTCTCATTTAACACATTCTCTATAAAATGGTTAGGTTTGTAGGTAGGGTTCAGGGATCTAAAAATCAAAATAATTTATTGATAAAATGACAGGAGTGCATCTACTGTAATGGTCCTTCTCAAATAATTAGCATATTGTGAAAAAGTTCATTATTTTCCATAATGTAATGATAAAAATTACACTTTCATATATTTTAGATTCATTGCACACCAACTGAAATATTTCAGGTCTTTTATTGTTTTAATACTGATGATTTTGGCATACAGCTCATGAAAACCCAAAATTCCTATCTCAAAAAATTAGCATATTTCATCCGACCAATAAAAGAAAAGTGTTTTTAATACAAAAAAAGTCAACCTTCAAATAATTATGTTCAGTTATGCACTCAATACTTGGTCGGGAATCCTTTTGCAGAAGTGACTGCTTCAATGCGGCGTGGCATGGAGGCAATCAGCCTGTGGCACTGCTGAGGTGTTATGGAGGCCCAGGATGCTTCGATAGCGGCCTTAAGCTCATCCAGAGTGTTGGGTCTTGCGTCTCTCAACTTTCTCTTCACAATATCCCACAGATTCTCTATGGGGTTCAGGTCAGGAGAGTTGGCAGGCCAATTGAGCACAGTAATACCATGGTCAGTAAACCATTTACCAGTGGTTTTGGCACTGTGAGCAGGTGCCAGGTCGTTCTGAAAAACGAAATCTTCATCTCCATAAAGCTTTTCAGCAGATGGAAGCATGAAGTGCTCCAAAATCTCCTGATAGCTAGCTGCATTAACCCTGGCCTTGATAAAACACAGTGGACCAACACCAGCAGCTGACATGGCACCCCAGACCATCACTGGCTGTGGGTACTTGACACTGGACTTCAGGCATTTTGGCATTTCCTTCTCCCCAGTCTTCCTCCAGACTCTGGCACCTTGATTTGCGAATGACATGCAAAATTTGCTTTCATCCGAAAAAAAAAGTACTTTGGACCACTGAGCAACAGTCCAGTGCTGCTTCTCTGTAGCCCAGGTCAGGCACTTCTGCCGCTGTTTCTGGTTCAAAAGCACACGCCTGTGCACGGTGGCTCTGGATGTTTCTACTCCAGACTCAGTCCACTGCTTCCGCAGGTCCCCCAAGGTCTGGAATCGGTCCTTCTCCACAATCTTCCTCAGGGTCTGGTCACCTCTTCTCGTTGTGCAGCGTTTTTTGCCACACTTTTTCCTTCCCACAGACTTCCCACTGAGGTACCTTGATACAGCACTCTGGGAACAGCCTATTCATTCAGAAATTTCTTTCTGTGTCTTACCCTCTCGATTGAGGGTGTCAATGATGGCCTTCTGGACAGCAGTCAGGTCGGCAGTCTTACCCATGATTGCGGTTTTGAGTAATGAACCAGGCTGGGAGTTTTTAAAAGCCTCAGGAATCTTTTGCAGGTGTTTAGAGTTAATTAGTTGATTCAGATGATTAGGTTAATAGCTCGTTTAGAGAACCTTTACATGATATGCTAATTTTTTGAGATAGGAATTTTGGGTTTTCATGAGCTGTATGCCAAAATCATCAGTATTAAAACAATAAAAGACCTGAAATATTTCAGTTGGTGTGCAATGAATCTAAAATATATGAAAGTTTAATTTTTATCATTACATTATGGAAAATAATGAACTTTTTCACAATATGCTAATTTTTTGAGAAGGACCTGTATATAATTAGCTTTATGATTAGTAAATATTTAAAGTTTATTTATTTATTTTTTTGGTGTAAATGCATAATAATGTTTCCTCTTTTTTTGATTTTTCAATGTGTCCAAATGTTATGTTTCAGTTTCAGCAAAAATGTACAAAAAATTATGTTTTGTACCTATAAATGTTATTTAGTAATACTTTTGTATAAACAATTAGACCAGGCTGGTTATACACAAGAAATGAACTAGCTAAATAATAAGTGTACACATACACTCTCTCTCTTGCACAGAGGCAGTGGTCAAACCCCAGGGTGCAATTTTACTATTTTGGTTTCCTGCATGAATTCCAGGAATTGTGTGTGTGTGTGTGTGTGTGTGTGTGTGTGTGTGTGTGTGTGTGTGTGTGTGTGTGTGTGTGTGTGTGTGTGTGTGTGATTTTGTGTGTGCGTGGTGTGTGTGTGTGTGATGAGCATTACATCCATCATTACATTTTCTGAGGGCATTATTTCAACTTCTCTTAGCCATATTTTACAGCCTCATTTTTACTGCCACATTCTTAGATTTCAAAGTCATAGCCCATGTCCAAAAATGCTTCTCTAAAGTTCTGCACCCCATAAAAGAATTAGTTTATGTTGCAGTGCAGCACAAGAAGAAATTCTGTTTATGAAATCAGCAAACAGTCAGACATGAGATGTTTTACTTGCTTGTTTTACTTTACTTGTCACTGCTGCAGCCTTCATAATGCTGAATCATGTATTAATGATCCAGCAGGGTGCAACTGCAATATTATCTCCTTCATTTGCAATACTCAAGTATTTCAAACATGTTCTGCTCCTCTGTCTGAATTTATAAGCTTGTTAACCTTTAGATCAGCAGTCAGTGGGAGAAGAAATCTGATCGAGCAGTTCTGTACACAGGGTAATGGCTCTTTCTTTCTCATCCACAGGCCAGTTAGTCTCTTCATATATAATGGACATAGCAGCAGTGTAATATAATTCTTAGATATTTATTTTATGATATAATCTGCTGTTTAAATAGTGCTGATCTAGATTAAGACCTGGCCTATTTTAAGAGTGTTTTATAGGTATTTCAATAGCATGTAGCTTGGTTCGCCTTTGTTTTTTAAACAGTATGAAATGTACGAGGAGTTAAATTAATCAAGAGTACATTCCATCATATATCAGGAATAATTCTTGGAAAAAAATAATATGGAAGTGTAACGTTTGGACCAATCAGGCACACAATAATTCATTTTATATTAAATGAATAATCCAGCAAACCCCCTCACCCAAAAAAGCAAACTATGTGTTAGAGTTCTGTGGACAACCCCTGAAGAGCAGCTAACATCTCAAAAAGGCAGAACAGGCCTCTGGTTACCATAGCAAGCAATGACAAATCATCTTATAACATTGGTTTTATTTCTCAAAGGAATGCGGGCAGAGCAACTCTCACTCCATTTCTCCATAGGAAAGACACATAATGCCCATAAAAATGGACTCTTCCCTGTTCATTCATAGAAAACTTCCCGGAAGAATTCGATTGGAATTCCAACACCATGAAACCCTCGAACCATCAAGACTTTCACCCGAGACTGCATCCAGACACTCATTCAAAGGCCAAGGCAATGCAAGTATCATACATTTAACTTAATTAAACAGAGGTTTAGTATAAGCTGTAAGCCCCGTTATAAAACAGCGCTGATGGTTAACTGACTCATTTTACATAGCTGCATTCTCTGGTTTCTCTAATGGCTTCATTCATCCATTCACTTTAACTCCCCTGTGTATGTATGTGTGAGTGTGTGTGTATGTTTGTTAGACTAGTTTTGTGTTAAGTGTTTAGTTAATAAAACTTTTGTGCACGGATTACAAGAGTTTTTGATTCTGTCACTGCTTGTGAATAATGTCCCTTTAATGATCGGATCTTGTTACATGCTTGAATACACTAGTATTGTACCTTTTCTGTGGCCACAAAAAATATCATTTCTTAGAGTTGATATGAAATTACACTGAATGTTTGCTGGATGAACGGATTAGTTGATGGTAATATTGATTCTGCTACAGTTACTACTGGCAGCTGATATAAATTGTAATGAATTATAATTAATTGTAATTATTGATATACTTTTCCCTTTTGAGCTAATTTTCTACAAAAGACAGAGAGAGGCAGAGAGAGATAGAGAGAGAGAAAGGGATATATGGGCACAGAGAGTAAACCAATGACTGTCCCAAGCCATTAGAATGAGGGATATTTCAGCTTGACTGAGCAATTCATTCTCAGCATGTCACATTGAATTTTCTCAATTCTAAAAGCCCCCACACTCCTCACTTTTTCTTATCCTTTCAGATGCTGAAATATTGCTTCCAAACAGTCATTCTACCTAAATATGTTCACACACTCACCAAAAGTTTTCCAATCTGCTTACTTGGATTGTTTATCACAGTGTACATGAAAATGTAATTTGCAGTAAATGGAGTTTTAACCATAACATTACATTTCATTAACCATGTAAAGCATATTTTTAATAGGTTATTGTATAATACATGAACGGATGGAAGTATAAGGAGCGTAATCATCTAATCCTGCCAATCACAACCCGAAGGTAAGCATATATAAATGTTTTCTTACCTCACTGAACAAAGTGAACAGGAGAAGGCCTCTTGTAGCGAATCGATGTGTTTTTGTAAGAAAAATATCCATGTTCAAAACGTAATAATCACTTGATGGAAAATGGAAGCAGTTCCGGGGGAATTACGTATGAGGTCAGCTTTCGTCTGAAAGAAGAAAGTCATATACACTTAGGATGCCTCGGGGGTGAGTAAAACACAGCCTAATTTTCATTTTTGGGTGAACTAACCCTTTAATAAAGAAATATTGCCTGTCTGTCTCACTAAACTTAGAATAACTTGTGAAATCTGCATAGAGATAATTTTATGCATTTTAACTAATATTAATTGTATTAAATATTTACTTTTGTTCTGAATCTCTGTTTGATGCTGATTTTGGGTGAGTGACTTGCACTACACTCTATAACATCTGCTATCTCTATTTCTCTTCCTTACCTGACTTACCCCTCTCTC
Source organism: Cyprinus carpio (assembly GCF_018340385.1). Lineage (NCBI taxonomy): Eukaryota > Metazoa > Chordata > Actinopteri > Cypriniformes > Cyprinidae > Cyprinus > Cyprinus carpio. The sequence continues at coordinate 21,606,295 of NC_056578.1, forward strand.
TCCTCCCTGCAGTCAGACAGTTGTGACAGGCTGCTTCTCTCTGAATGATGTTACTGAGATGCCAAATGGGAGAGAGAATGGCAATTATGTCAAACTGCGTAGAAACATGTGTCTGTGTGCACCAGTGCCGACCCACCTCACTGCACCTGATCACTCTAAATAACTCTGAACACAGGTATTCTGTGCCAGTGGCAGCCAGCGAAAGAGACAGAACCCTATCCTGCGGGTTTGTTTTCCTACCTCTCCCTTTATTTTCTTTCCCTTTGTATTGTGTTTTGTTTTTTCTTTCCCCCTACGGCTCTTCAGTCCGCAGCCTTGAACTATCAGAATAAATAACCCACAGTGTTTCGATTTTTGAGAAGCTTTTAAAGTGTTGTAAGAGATAGGACTGCATTGATACACCATTATATGTTTGATTATATGTGTGTGTACACTCAAACGTTACATACAGTCTCTCAGTACAGAGACAACAGTATCCAGTGCTGAAAATTTAAAAATAGCAACCTGCAAATACATAGTTATGCTCCAACCACAAAATGGAACAGTGGACTAAATGAGATCTAGAGCAGATTGTAGGAACATTTCACAAGAGAGAAACACCAAGTAAAGCAAATGACAGAAGATTTATTTTCCCTTAAGTAAGTAAAGTAAGAACAATAAAGAGAGAGAGAAAGAAAGAAAGAAAGAAAGAAAGAAAGAAAGAAAGAAAGAAAGAAAGAAAGAAAGAAAGAAAGAAAGAAAGAAAGAATACTATAGAAAGTAAGTAGTTTGGCAGTGGTTTGCCAGTAGGGCACCATATGTGGAGGTTTGTTTTCATAGAAAACAATCTTAGTACTAGTTTTACTGCAGATCCACAGGCTGACAGCACTTCCTGGCACTCACCCAGTAACATGCAGGCTTTAGGATTTGTTCATTTCTGCTACTTATTATTTGGTGGGAGTGTGACAGAATTGTTACCGAGGTTTTGAAGACCAGAACCACTTCTTAGGACTGAATAATTGCTACCATGCAACAACACAGAAGAAGAAAAATAGTAAAGTTTGGAAAGTTTGGTGTGCGGTTTAAGGAACTAAGTGACTAAAGGAAAATGTTTGAAAAAGAAAATAATGTGTGTGTGTGTGTGTGTGTGTGTGTGTGTGTGTGTGTGTGTGTGTGTGTGTGTGTGTGTGTGTGTGTGTGTGTGTGTGTGTGTGTGTGTGTGTGTGAGAGAGAGAGAAGGAGAGGGAGAGAAGGGGGGAGGTTCTTTTCCTAAATCTTGGCTAACATCCAGCGGAAGGTAATCTGTGTTTCTAACCCTCTCCCTCTTCAAGACATATGAATGAATGAATGAATGAATGATGCAATTATATAGTGCTTTATTGTGTATTTCTGTACACCCAAAGCACTTTACAATCATGTGGGGGGGGGGGGGTCTCTCCTCAACCACCACCAGTGTGCAGCATCCATCTGGATGATGCAACGGCAGTCACGGGACAACGGCGCCAGTGCGCTCACCACACACCAGCTACAGGTGGAGAGGAGAGAGAGAGCCAATCAAGTGGATGGGGATTATTAGGAGGCCATGATTGACAAGGGTCAGTGGAGGGAATTTGGCCAGGACGCATGTCTACTCTTTTACTAGAAGTGCCATGGGATTTTTAATGACCACAGAGAGTCAGGGCCTCGGTTTAACATCTCATCCAAAGGACGGATGAAGACTCAAGAAAATTAAATGGTTGAGATTGTACTCTAGAAGTAAATCACATAGTATGAAATAGATTTAAATAACATAGTATGAAATAGATTATTTGCTAACTGCATTGAAAATGAAATTAAATGGCATAGAAACAATTTTCACTCAGAAGTCGCTAGTAAATTTCACAAATAATAAAAAAAAAAATAGCAAGAAACATTGAATTAAACATAACATTTTGTGGTAGAAAAACTGAAATAGTATTTTCTTGCAATATGTACTTTAACTTTGAAAGATTCAGATAATCGTGGTGGCTTTGTTACCTTTTTGTACTTTTTTTTTTAACTCTTACAAAATATTGTCATAAAAAATGATTTCCAAAGGCACCAGTTATTTCTGACACCCTGAGTCATGGTTTTTCTTTTTTTTTTTTACAATGAGTGGACATGGTACATGGTGTGTTCCTGTCTTCAGATTTATATCTTTTCAATATTATTTCAACATAGCTTTGATGTAATGATGTCATGTCATATTAGGCTGTAAATTGTGCAAATTGCTGGAAGTGATGAGTTTTCAATTCATTTATATTCCACATCAGTGAGTGTGAGGCTGTGTGTGTCAGATACATGCAGGACACATTTTCATTCTCTGCAGTTTGAGGTTTATTTATTTATTTATTTACTGCCCATTTGACATTCAGGCCTGAGCCAGTTGTCATCATCTTTCCCTGATTAATTTACATTAATGCATCTTACATTCATAAAGCCAAGATTTCATTGCTGATAATATCCACTAAAATGGCCTTGTTTTTTTTAAAAAAAAATCCAGAGTTTGTATTCCATATCAATGGTATGGTTTGGAATCCAGAGTTTGTATTCCATATCAATTTTAGAACAAGACTAATGAGATATCACTTTAGGCTTTTGATTGATAGTGAATGTGGTCTATAAGAGCCAACTGTTCCCCTAGAGTAGATTATGAGCATCACTGACTGCAATGCTTTCTGAGCACTGGCCCAGTTCTCACAGTCCTGCACAGTGAGGCTGCAGTGTAAAATAAACACAAGGTCATTTGAAAGGATTTATGACATGTTTATGGGGCAACAGAATTCACATCCCTACTTCTTCTACTTCTACTGTTGGGCTAACCTAAAAGCTGCCACATTTTACATTCCCATTTCCCTTCTTATCTGATTTCCAAAAACACTCAGAGCCAAGATGAGTGTAAAAACACAAACACACATACACACAAATCTTTGAAAGCAAAATAACAAATAAATCTTGTAAATGATCTATCATCATTTAACTCTCTTCTTGTGACAGTATCACATAAGTAAAGAATAAGGAAGGGATGGAATCCAAGTTAAAGGCAACAGAGAGAAAGACAGTCATGGCAGAATGAAACATGTCATTATATGCTGATAGAAAGGCACACTGAGGCATATAATGTAATTACTTCCCAACTTTCACAGTGTGTCAATCACGCCACTATCTGCTTATGCTTTAATGGGATATTGAAATGTCCTCTCAGCTGAGAGGCAATGAAGGCTCCTGCTAATTAGTATGAACGAGGAGCGTTAAAATGAGTAATGCTGTGGAGGACAGGTTTTAATTGAGAATAATATAACGCTCTATCCCTTAAATTCATCAAAGCCACACACTAATTGCTCATCAGACTAATGTTGCCACAGACCATGTTTTTATTTCCTGTACATTTTTGGACTAAGAAAGTTTATTTGCGCTAATTGATGTATGATAATTATAGTAACATTTTAGAGTAGGGTGACATTACACATAATGCAATAAAAATGTGCAATAACCTTCTATTTATTTGTTACCACTTCCATCCTAGTACATCCCTGCATCTCGTCCTATTCTATTCCATTCTATAGCACAACTGTACATACAATTGAGTTAATTCAATATTTGTCTATTTATATTTACATATGTGTATTTTTTATTCTCATCTTATTTTTATTGTCTGTGTGTTGTTGTTGTTGTTGTTGTCTCTGTGTACTGGAATCTTATTTCACTAAAACAAATTCCTTGTATGCGCAATCATACTTGGCAATAAAGCTCCTTTTGATTCTGATTCTGATACACATTTTATAAGACAGTGCTTAACAGAAATTAGGAGATAAGTATATTACTAATTAAGTAATTAGCAGTGGTGTGGTAGTGACTCCAAGTGTGTCAGTAGGTGAGCTGAAGTCTCAGGGCATTTGTCTTAGAAATGGGAGTGCTTTACTGTTTATGATTCTCAACAAGATACCACATATTTACTTGCTAGGTCTAGAAGTGGTAAGTAATTTATTATAACTATGTAATGTAACAGCGTGAGATTTTTTTAACCTTGTTAACAATGGCATAAATGGCATCTTAAGAAATGTTGCCTTAATTTGTATGGCTAAATTTGATCATTTATTCTTCGGTCTGTATGAGATCTCCCTTATGAATCATGATACTCATGACCCAGCACGGATGACAACATTGCAGCACATTATTACCTACATTTTCACAGTGCAAATAATACAACTGTAAATGCCAGAGAAGGATTAGAGAGCAAAAGAAAGATAGATTAGCAAATGGTGTAGTGAGAAAAAGAAAGCACTTTTATCTTTTATCTATCTCATCATTACTGACTGCTGTAATAGAGGCGATGGCCCTTGAGGGTTATATGTAAAATGCAAAGACTGCATATCCACACTGCATACTGCAGTATCAGCCATGATGTAGAAGGGAGGGGGTGAGGGTGGTAGAGAATCAAATCTCATGAAAACCTCATTTGTAAAGGGCAGAGTAAATGTATTCCCCTCTGATCAAATGTAGCCTCATGTTGTTATTCTTACAAACAATTAAGATTCACATGCATGAGTTAAGAAGTGCAAACACTCAAAAAGCAGCTACACCCAAGCCCATCAGGGAGCTCAGTGACATATGAGTTACCTTTTTTGATTTTTACTCAGTTCTGGGGTTTGCCCTTATAAAATAAACATTTTAAATATTTAGGCCCCTGCCTTTGGAAACAATGATATACAGTAATTTATTTATATTTATATGGAGATTTCAGCTGATTTCAAGCAATTGCAGTAAATGCATTTTAAATGTTCAGTAGATTTGCTGTTGTTGTTGTTGTTGATGTTATTATTATTGGAATTACTTTGCTCATTTATATATGTACAAACACATGCATCATTTCAGGGTTATATCACTGACCAATGGCTGCATTGATGAAAGCACATGTATCAGACTTTTCTTCTGATGGGCTTTTGGACATGATACCAGCCGAACGCTTTATTCAATGACAATTCGACTTTATTGCATTACAAAGGGGGGAGAGATCAAAGACCCCAGTGTCTGATAATGAAGACTGAAGGCCAAGCCAATTTCACAGACCCAACAGCTTGAGAATCTCACCCCTCTATATGAATCCATGTATAATGGGGGAACAAAGCTTGATATCTAAGAGGACTGTAGCTGAATCTTGAGAATATCTGTTCTATACACAACGGAGCAAAGCTGTTTTGTCAGTTTGCCAAGGTCACAGCAGAAGACACCCTTCTTTAGATTCATAGCAGATAATAATTTGGAGCTCTGGGTGGAAAAGTAATGCTGTGGGTCACATGTTTGAGACCCAGAAGACAAAAATGACACATAACATATGCAAAATGATGTGTAGGCATGCTATATGATAAATCACAAGGCAAAATACAATACACGATTGAATTTGTATGCATTGCGAAAGGGCACATATATGGTATCATTATCACATCATATCTTAGTGTGGCCTTTATAAAAATGCAGCTAAAAGATTTGCATTATGTGAAGTATTTGGCCTTGTTTTATAATAAGCACATGAGAATTGAGATATGAATATTATTGATGCCACTGATGCCTCTTCTTCTACATCCACAGCTGTTCGTTCTAATTTAGAGCACACTGCCACAATGGAGAGATCACAAGCTTAATATGAGGGGCGCATAAATAAAGATTATTAGGTTAATTAATTATTTTGCATTTATGATTCTTTTATACCTCCACATAATTACTATGGGCTGGTATAATTGAATTTGAACTTGTGCCAGAGTGGGATAATTTGTTTTCAGGTTACCAAATGGTGACAATGTTGCCGGGTGTAGAGGAAATGACATGAAGTGTGAGTGTGGCATAATTCATCTGCGCTCAGACGCTGACATCAAACCCACAGAGAGGAAATTAATTCAGTTTCCCTCCTGCCACATGGGCAAACAACATTACACACACAAATAAGTAATAACAGAGAATCAAAGATGCTCCTGCGCTCATCAGATCAGGCGCATTCATCACCACACTTATCAAACGTAATAACAACAACGTGGAATGTGGAACACCCTCCGTATCTGATCGCCTGTGTGTGTGTGTGCAGGCATATGTGTGTAGATAACATGCACGCATGTGTGTTTGTCTGTCTGTCTGTTCATGCATGTTTATTTTATGAGTGTCTGTCTGAAGGGAAGAAAGAAGGAGGAATGTAATGCATATAATGTGCATATACTGCATGGTTTTTCTTCCCCTTTGTAAAATCCTTAGGCCTTGTAGATAATTTTAAATGTGAAAGCACATCTTAATTAAATTTTTGGCTCTTTTGGGTTATATAGGATAATGCATTGTATGAGAGTGAACATTTTCAAATGAAACATTGTAAATGCAAATGCAATCATGATTGCCACTTACCTTCCAGCTGAGCCTCTGTTTTGCTGATGGAGTTACTTTCATCTATAGCTCTCTGATTTAGACCCATGGGATTGCAGAACTCATCCCATCTCATACTGCACTATACATGCGTGAATTATTATTATTATTTTCAAGAAAATAAGTTCTCAGCAACCTTTCAGCTTGTATGAATAGTTAAAAGGAAAAAAGTTTTAGTTTTAGTTTTATTTGTGTCACTAAATACAGTCTCCATTATAATTTGTTTAAAATTCAGAATTATATTTCAATCATCAAATTTGGTTTTGTCAATGCATTGTATGATTATCTGAATGTTGTAAATCCACACTGTTAGTCTAATGACATAGCTTCAATGTGAAATAAATAAATAAATAAATAAATAAACCATTTAAATTACTGTTATAAATGATCAATCATTGTAAAATGCCCCAAGTGTGTTTGTAGACTGTAGCCCCTTGTGGTCATAATTGGGAATGTTAGCCAGCTGCTTCAACAAAATATGTTTGAGTTGGCTACAGGAACATATATATGTCACATCCTCTCTCTTTCAAACTGCCCCACATTTGCCTTGCATTAGTTAAGAAATACACTTCTAATGACATTTTTCCTAAAGCTTTGCTTACCCATAAAAAGACTGTGCATAGAGCCGAGAGGAATGCTGCCTATTCACATGCAAATTATCTACCCAGGATATTCTGTTCAAACATCTTCTGTGCCTTTCAAATTCTGCTCAGTTGCACTAAGAAAAACTGCATATAGGTTGTCTTTACTTTTCAAGAAATGTTTATATTTGATAAGACCTACATAAATTATGTCTTTGTTTTAATTCATAATCAGTTTTAGTTTAATTGAACTACTTGCTTCAGATCAAAGTGCAATTTCGTGTTTCTGTTCTGTTCTTGAAAATGGGCAGAGGAGTTCCCAGCATGTGTATTTCATGTGTTTTTGTGCAAGATGAAAAAAGTAGGAGTTTTTTTTTTTTAGTGTTAAATGTCCTGTTATGTTGGGATTTACAAGAGATTTTGGGATGCTAAGTTTTGGAGTCTGTGCTTAGGTTGAGGATGAGCTAATGGGAATGAAGGCCACCATGACCTTACAGATTTTACAGCTATACCAATATAGCTGTAAAATCATGACATCAATTTGTAGGCTAACTCAGAAGGCTAATTTACCATTAGTTCCTTTGGGAACCTCCTATGGGTTTACAGAATAGTGTTTTTCTTTTATGAGTAAAATACGGTTTGTGGATAATAAGACTTTAAAAGACTTTCATATTTTGTTCTACAACATAAATCACATACAGTCGTATCCTAGTTGTGAATTCGGAAGCTGCAGTGTTTAGTAAAACTGAAAGTTGCTATATAAAACTACAGTGGTTGCCCTATTCATCAAGCTTCATGTCATTTATAGAACAAAACACATAGCCTAGAACAAAAAGTATCTTCAGGCAATACTGCATACTTTATTTAACTAATCACAAACTCATTATCCCAAAAATGCAAATTCATCCAGGTTTTAGAAGCTCAATAGTGTGAACAGTCTCTTCTTGTGCACCTCCACTAACATACACTACATATGCCTGCCTTTGTGTTTGTTAAAATGAATTATCAGCATGACAATGTGCACAAATTCTGGTAGCTAGTACTTAAACTGAAGGAAGGCTATTTTTATATCTATTTTTTTATTTTTTTAGTGTGACTTCTTACAGCTGATAAAATCACACAGTCACACGTATACCCAAAATATTTAAAAATTTTAAATTTTAAATAAATATATCCTTAAAAAATAATAGCCTACAAGTTTATTCAAAAAAACACAGTGGCATGTACAATGCATGATTACATGATTGATATATATATATATATATATATATATATATATATATACATATATATATATATATATATATATATATATATACTATATATATATATATATATATCTTTCTGGGGCTGATAGGGGAGTGGCGATGGGTGCTCGGGGAGTGGTCGCAATGAGTCCCACTGTCTCTCATACTCCTCCATCACAGCTTGATGTTGGCTGAAGTAAACAGAAGACCATTGGGTGTCCAGAGTCGCTCAAGCGCTGTAATGAATATGTGAACACCGCTTCCCAAGTTTCTTGGACTAACGCCGCCATCGGACAGTATTATTCACGTGTCTGGAGGGCTTAATTTCATTTAATTAGCCAAGCTTTGAGAGGCTAAAGTGTCTCCAGATCTCCAACTGACCGGAGATCGGCAGCTCCTAATTTAAAACGTAAAGTGTGGATTGATGGAGGCGTCTTTGAAACACAGAGAGCGGGAACAACCTTGTGTTTAAATCATCCAGCAACTGAGCTTGTCTGTGAGCGTGTTTTTGAGCGGAAAACATTATAGCGGAGTTGCTGTTTGCCGGTTTTCTTTGTGTTGCTCTTCTCCAAGCATGCTTGAACCTCGCAGCGCAGAAGCAGTTTGAACATCGCCAAACCTTCCACAACAAACCCAAAACTATGGCCAGCGATCACTGCTTATAGAAGAGGATTACTAAAACTCCTTACAACACCCTTTCTCTGTCCCCTTGAGCTGCATTAAACCCGCGTTGTTCACCGCTTCTCTCTCATTCACCGCGTCTGGATTGTTGAAGGACAAGTAAGAGAAAAATTGCGCCCTTTTCGTAGAGCAGCGCTTCGCCGAGAGGAAACATGGATGTATTTTATCCGTCTGCCGGAGGGAATTCTATTCCTGGAGACCCACAGAACCTGGATTTTTCCCACTGCCTGGGATACTACAACTATAATAAGGTGAGAGAGTCAGTTTGAAGCCCTGAGTTGAGGTTTGCAAACTAGGAGCACAAAGTTGATTCTCTCTTTTGTTCAGTAAATTTGAAATTGGGACTTTTTTTTGAGGAGCACAAAGTTTTTTTTTTTTTTTTTTTTTTTTTTTTTTTTTTTTTTTTTTTTTTTTTTTTTTTTTTTTTTTTTTTTTTTTTTTTGCGACTACATGCTTGTTTTTATCCAGTTTAAGTTATATGGTAACTTTGGAGATGTTTATTGAAAGGGTCATGATGTTTTCAGTGATTTAACTTTGTAAAGCACCATCATTCAGAGCAGGTGGAAGAGCTACTGCCAAAACATGCTTACATGTGGCAAGCCATTGTAACATTTATTCTTTAAGACTAAATACGTTTTTATGTTACTAGTACTTATTTTAAATAACTAATAAGTAATCTGATAGTGATTAACAATTTTTTTTTTCACTGGTGACTATTATACTCATTAGATACTGATTCTTACTTCTTTGCTACTTGATAATGATAAGCAACTATTTCATTGCTGCTGGTAAAAAAATGCAAATGAATGTCTCATTAGTGTGTTTTAATTGTTTCTGGTACTTATATCAGTTTTACCCATAATTATTTGTTAGAAACTAGTACCTGTTGGTGAAACGTAAACATTTTTATGAAAAGTTACAATTGTCAATCCCCCCCACCCCCACGCATTTAATATATAATAACTTGTCAGGAGGTCTGAATCATATTTTAACTCAAAATCTTACTAGTAACAATCGGAATGCATTTTAGTGTCTTTTCAGTGTCTGTTAAGAAAACTGTAGCAATTAATAGCAAAGGAAGATAGTGAAATTCATAATGACATTAGTCATTATTAGATTACTTGTTATATGAAAATAGTTATCAAGATGTAAAAATTAAAATTAAATTAAATTTATGCATTTAGCAGACACTTTTATCCAAAGCGACTTACAGTGCATTCAGGCTATCAATTTTTACCTATCATGTGTTCCCGGGGAATCGAACCCCCAACCTTGCGCTTGTTAACGCAATGCTCTACCACTTGAGCTACAGGAACACTTGTAAGGAATAAATGTTCAAATGGCTTGCCATACTCTGCTCTCGTTCTGTCCTCAGTTTCTGAGTACTTTTATTTTCCTTAAACAGTGTTGAGTCAGTCATGGATAAACATTTTTATAGAGATTTCACCCAAGAGTCAGCCCCACTCTTCCTTGTGCCATGTCGACTGTAAGTTACTTCCAGAACCCCATAGGTCTATGGATTTAGTAATGACTCTACAGAAGAGGGATTCATGCCTTCAGCAGTTAAAGAAGATTTTCAGACAAAAGGCTGTCAGTGTTACAGGACAATACATTAATTGTGCTGCCTTACAGACTCTGCTTAATATGACAGGAATGTTTTTATGTGCTCCTGGGGGAACAGTTCTGTGATTTCAGGATTTTAGCCCTCCCAGCAAATGTTGTTGTTTAGTAATGCACAGAACTATAAAATCTCATGTCACAGTGTTTTAGCCTGGCAGGTGTTCTCTGTGTTAGAGGGGCTTGACTTTAGGCAGCTCTGTCATCAGACACTACATTATTTTGACCCTATTGATAAATGGTGATGGAATTGGAAGTAAAGTGATATGTTACATGTTTTTTCCCCTGTTATTCTGTATACCAACTCAATTATATTCTGTGTAGTTAATATATTCTATAGTTTGCATGTAAAGCACAGTTTTAAATATGATCTTTGTCTTTTGTTAAGGTTTGAGTCAAAGCAAAGTTGCCTGCTCTTCAGCATTTACCACCTGCCGACATAATTATATAATGCTTGACAAACCTAAAATATCTTCAAGAGAAATTTGACCCATCCCTTCTGGCCTATACATAACTTCCTGCCTTTTTAATTAGCCTATATGATGTACATTGACAATGTTGCTGCAAAGGCCATTGATCAGAATGTACAACACTAGAACCATAACTACCTTATTAGCCATCAGTGGCAGTGTCTAGATGTTTTTAGACACTGTCCAATTGTAATTACGTCCACAGCACCCTAACATTGCTTTCAGGCGTCACATCTTTCTTAATCTCTAAAAAGTGGCAGATAAGAAAAGATACAGGATTCTGTAATGTTCTCAACCCAGAATGATCGTAATGCAGGTTCAGGTGTATCCAAAAAAAAAAAAAATCTGAACAGTTTGAAACATTGAAACTGAAACCACAGGTTTTGGAAAGGTCAGCGATCACAACTGATTTGCAAACAGCCAAAAAAGTAGGTGTGTCCAGTTGACCGTTTTAATAAATGAATCGTTTTAGTACAGTAACAGATATATGTTGGGCTGTAAGTTCTTAACCCAAACTTTAGGGTATCCAGTTAAAGGCCTGTACCCTTGAGCTATAAGGGGTCTTGATATGTGTCTGCAGTGGATTCTGGGTAATGAGTGTGGTTTGTGCAGGAGCATTGGGTTTATGAAGCAAACACATGTGGTAGCAGTCAGTGAAATGTACTAGAAAAGTGTTCCTGATGGCTTAAATAAACCAGTGCCTACATTTGCAGAATGCAATGTGATTTTATTTTTGTCTTTTTTGTAGTTTAGAGTTTTATGGAATTTTGAATGACACAGTTAAATGCTGTTTCTGTTCTGTGTTTGGTCCCATTTTGGTTTGTATCGATCAACTGTACTTAAATATCAAAGACAGATCTGTCACACTGAACTGAACTCTGTGCTCGCTTTGTAATTTAGTGAGTTAGTGGTTGTATTTATATAATGTCAGGTATGAGTAATTTGCATTCTAGGTGAATTGTATTTACTCTGATCATTTACAGATGTCTAATAGTGTAATAGAAGGAGCCTTTTTATTATGAAAAGGCATTACATTTGACTGATAATTTTCTCTGAAAACATTCAAGGCTGTTGCAAAGGAGATAGTATAATGATTACATGGATAATGAGACCACACATTTTGGCAGGGAATGTCCGTCTTTCGTTTGGTGGTTGTCAGCATTCCTAACCCTATTCACTCTCTCTCTTTCTCTCTCTATCCCCATCTGATCTCTCATGAAAAGCATCATTCAGTTATGCAAGAGATGGACGATTGTCCTGGAAATGTTTGTGTATGCATTTTGAATTGATATAAACAGATCACTTAAGAACTGCTGCAAAGTTTTGCACTCTAATTCACTCATTGTTTAAATGTAAAAGACGCATGTATGTTGTGCAAATTATACAACAAAACAAAACCATAAAAGGTTTATATAGTCAACAGTGAGGTTTTTTATTATACAAACTCTCTGCAGGGAATGACAAGTTGTGTGGGTTTAGTCAGACTGTTTATAGTACAAATCAGAGATTGTTTTGACATACTAAGTTATTGCAATTTCAAATGACATTTACTTTCCTTTGATAGCCAATCTATCAGTTTACTAAATTATCTGTCATAACAGTCAGATGTCAGTATATAGCCAAATTTTTTCAAGAACTCTCAGAAATGCATAAATTTCTTTTTTTTTTCTATCAGTTAAATCAGTGAAGAGATCACATATTGAAAGAGAAGTACAGAATGAAAGTAATTTAGTTAGTTAAATGCATATTTGCAGGAGCTGAGGTTATTATAAGGAAATACTGATGGCGACTTGAAATAATAAATTATATATATATAGTGAAATGTTACTAGTTTTTCTTAAAGGGGTCATATGATGCGATTTCAAGTTTTCCTTTCTCTTTGGAGTGTTACAAGCTCTTGGTGAATAGATAAGATCCCTAAAGTTGCAAAGACTAAAGTCTCAAATCCAAAGAGATATTCTTTATGAAAGTTAAGACTGGTCCACACCCTCCTAAAACTGCGCGTTTAAACACACCCCCACATGTCTACTTCACGATGTGGGAAGATTTTCATAACGCCGCCCAAATGTTCACGCAAAGAAAAAAGGCATAACCTTTGATTCTTGCTGTTGCCGCCAGCGCCATGTTGTGGAGACGCTGTTTCATTGTGAAAGCGAAAATACTTTGTTTGGCCTTCCAAAAGAGGACACAACTAGAAATCAGTTAAGTTAAGTTGTACTGTATTTACAACACTGTTCCAGAACAGTTTAACCCAAATATTCAGATGTGTGCAGCACATTTTATGGAGGACTGTTTCCTGATCCTGAGAGAGAAGACTACAATGCCGGCTGTTCTGACTCACAGTCTGTAAGTACGTTTACATATTTAAAGGATTTGCCACTGATGATTAAAATGTGAGTTTTGAGCAGTGTAGAGTAGCACTTGGTGACTGTCGTTTCTCCGATCACAAATGCAGACATGGTTTTATGTTTATGCGGCGCGATGCAACACAACACATAAAAAGACAATATAACTCATTATAATCTGTAATCATGTCCCCACTGGATGCAACAAATGGCTCGTTTGTAATGGGTTTTGTTGTTTTTGCCTTGTCACGCCGGTGTTCTGACCGGGACACGCATCACAGTATGGCAAGTAGGGATGGGCGATATGGGCTTAAAAATGTATCACGATAATTTCTGATATTATATGTGATAACGATATCAGGGACAATAATTTAGGGAATCCTGTTTTTTAGAGAAAAGTATTATCTTTCCTATTTTTACCCAAAATAGGATGTTGTGAGCAGTACACACGACTGTTTAATTCATACTGGAAGCCAGAGGGAGCCCTTGCGCAGAAACTCCACATATGCATAGTAGAAGTAATGCTCCAGGAAATCACTAATATGGACAGAGGTATCCATCCAGGGATCGCTGTAGCTGAATAAAACGCAGATAGAGAAATCTTGACTGAGGAAACCTGAAGACAATAAACATGCAATTGCACAAAATATATGGTCTGTGTTCTTCAAGCAATCTTGGGTATTTTTTATAAGGATAAAGTATATTTATAATGCAATGGTAATCGGCATAGCCTTTATCATTGTATATAATGCTATAAAATAGTATGATTTCTGCCTTATTCTGTGATACGAAACCACATCTGATCTAAAAAATAAGTTGTTTTAAACACTCGTCTATGTTATGAAGTTAATATGGAGAAAAAGCACGTCAATGAATTATATCTTTGTTGGACAACAGGTTTGTAAATGACTCATACACATGTAAAACTGTATTTCACACGTGCTACTGTAGTACATTTACTCAAGGCTCAGATAACGTTTTGTGGTTGTTTGAGGAGTTATTTATACATTTTGGAGATTGTAGAAGGAGCTGCTCAATCAATCTGTTATCGTTATTATCGCAGGAAGACTTTATCATTATTATCGCAGGAAGACTTATTCTTATCATGGGGAGAATTTTTACTGGTATATTGCAAACAATAAGATATTGCCATCTCTAATGGCAAGGGGCGTAACATATCCATCACATGCTTGAGGCATTCGGCCAATCACAACGCACTGGATAGCTAGTCAAACAGAGCACACCTTGCTTTTCAGACCAATGAGCTTTGTAAAAATCGATGGGTTTCAGAAAGGCATGTGGAAAATTATGTTTTTTTTGTTTTTTGTTTTTTTTTACCTTAAACTGCATAAATACATTCCATTACACCAAGTACCCAAAATAATGTTCTTTTTAGCAACATCGTATGACCCCTTTAAACTATATATCTTAAGTAACATATTGAGTAATGCTCTTAATAAAGACAGAAATGTTTCCCACATGAGTGTAGGAAATCACTTTTACACAAACTGTTTGCAGGTGCTGGCACTGATCTGATTTTCCAGGATAGGCTGTGTTTAAATACAACCTCATATAGCAGACTGTATGAACTTTAAGGACATAGATGCAGTTTCATGGTTCTGTGCTGAAGACAAAGCTTAGAGGCGACAGCAGATGGAGTTAGCAAATGATTTTGTTGACTACATTCAAGTGCATGTATTCACTTGTTAACACCCACACAGAGACTCTCATCCCCCAGGTTTATAGCTTTTCAATTCAGGCCCAGTGCTGATCCATACAGCAAGGGTTAAAATACACCTTCATACATTAAAATCTGTGTACAGTGATACAATGAATGTACACAGCAGGTGTCATTACACACATGGACAGGAAGCAGCAGAGATCTTGTTTATGAGTTTTAATCGATGTAACAAAATCCCCCTTTGTAGAGAAAGTGGATATGTGTGTTTGTAAAGATTCTTGTTTCAGATTCTTTCTGAATGGAGGATTTTTGTCAGATGTTGCTTAGTGTCAGAAATGAGAGAAGAAGAAGAAAAAAAAACTTTGTTTAATTGAAAGTATAATTATTCATAAATATATTTTGAAGAAACTTTCAAGAAAGAATGTAATACAGGTTTGGAATGACACAAGTGTGAGTAAATGATGACAGAATTTGTATTTTTCAGTGAACTATCCCTTTAAGCTGATTGACAGCTGAAGAAAATAGCAACTGTTAGCTGATATGCGAATGCTGCAAATGATATAGTTTTGCTTGCCATCTCCATTCAAGCAACATAGCATTTTGAGAGCAGAAGCAGATGGAAGTGAGCAGTGTGTCTGAAATGTTTCTCATTGCTTTTGCCAGGAATACTGATGTATTTATTGAAAGTGAAAAGCTTTAATCAGAATATGATTTCACCAGTATTATGTCCGAAATGGCAGACAGATGTGAAGGTTGTCATTTGGACTTGTGGTGTTTGTGGCAGGGTACACATAATCTGCTACTGAAGGTTCACATCTTGTACTGACACTCAACAAAACGGCTCTCCAATCACATTGTGTTGCCTTCATTTGCATCTTTGCAGAAGTACTGACTTCTCTTTTGTATTTTATTTTTTTCCTTCTTGGCTCTGATTTCTGGTTCTTTTTTTATTGAACCATTTCTTTAAGTGAACTAAGACTAAATGTGATTTCGCCTCCAGGATGAAAAGTCACTTGATGGTACTAGTCGCATATGGCAACACTGTGTAACCTACATAATGTATCTCGTTCTGTGCGTTGAAAGTATCATCATTTGGTCTAAATAGCAATGTAATTCACTTGAGTCCTTGACAGCTAACTGTAACCAATGGCCATCTCAGATGCATCAGTGACTGATGTTAGAAAGGTAACCATGCCAGTACAAGCCCCATGCAGGTTCAAGAGCTCATTTCCACTAACCCCTATCAGCAGACTCTTTAATAGTGGCTATGATTGATTTAGTAGCTGGCTGATATGATGTTATGTGCCTTGGCAAATATGTAAATTTGTAGCTGCCTGACACACACCATTAGCCAGGCCAGATCATGCTCTATAAATCATGTCTTTAATCCTCTACATGCTGCTTCCTGTAAATGCTCTTCATCTCAGTATTACCTGTGTGCCTCATCTGGTTGCTATATGTCGATTTTCTGAGTTAATGTAAATGTCTGTTTTTGCTTCTAATGAATGTGAGACATTTCTGAATGTGTTTGTTGAAATAAAGTAAAATAAGAAATGAAACCTGAGGCGATGTACTCACATATTACTATATGTTTGTGTAACTGTGTGTGAATTTAGATTGTGAGAGAGAGGGAAGGTGAGACAGAAAAAGAAAGGAATCATTGATCCCGAGCTGCTGAAAACTGTCACCAAATCTTCCCCTGAGATTGTGTTGAACAAAGGTTTGATGGCTCCTCTTCAAGACAGGAATGTGCCCCATGCTAAGGGCACAGCACATCTGACAACACATTGTGCTGATGCCAGTCAGCTATGTGGAGAGGGTTTAGCATGTCCTTCTTCTTTTGTTAAGAGCCCAGCTGAAATTCTGATTCTCATCCTGTTCCAAAATACTTCCCAAATCTTATTGTTACAAAACAAAGGGTGCCAATCTGGAATGCTGATCACACAGAAGATATTCCAGTTATGACAATGGCTTCTGATAAGAGAGAAAGGAAACTTTTCCATACATTGTTTTAGTTTGATGGGGTTACCAAACATCACTGTCATGATGAGCAAGGCAAGCCTTTGAAAATATTGCTACATTTTTCCACTTCTTTTGGGGTTATATGTGTGGAAATCATATTTAATGGTCACATTTTGGTATATTATTTATACAGAGCTGTTGATTGACATTTTGTATATTGCATGCTTATGCATGTACTTTTCTAAACTGCTGAGTTAAGTCACAATGACATAGACGTAGCAGCAGTTATTTTCTTCTGTATCATTAAGTACATCAGAGTGAAACAGACTATTAAAAAATAAAAATTGTAGGGCGGTGACTTCATAGGTTGCTGATTGTATTGAGGCAGATCTTAATGCAATAAACTGTAAAATGGGCGGAGTTTAAGCAGACCAAATGATTGGAGAATTCCTGTGTATGTCACCAGAAAGTCTGTCATTTCACAGGAGGATCGATTTTTGATACTTTATTTAAATTATTAGGTCAAAAATATGCATGGATGGATTCAATAAAACCAATAACATGCATTTAGAAACTAGAAATGAATGAATTTTTGTTTAATGTTGACTTATAAGGAGTGTGATCTGACAGGTTTCCAGCGACAAAATTTTTTCTCTCTGCGCTGAATATGAAACTGCTGTGTGACGTGACACAATGTCAGCCAATAAGATGTTTAATGTATGGTTATGTGAAATTTGGACCAATGAGGTGTCTTGTCGCTCATCATGATTGTGATTGTTTAGATAAAAACTCTGATGTACTTGTAATAGATAGCTTTTATCTCTTGTCGTTTTATCGCGTTGAGTTAGGACGCACTGTATGAGAGAACATCTGTCTGAATTTATATTGAGCTTTATATAGCCCTTCGAGTGTACTGTTTCTGAGATTATTAGGGCTGGACCAGAATATTCGAATATTCGTTCAGTGGGCTGGCATACGATTTTTTTTTTTTTTTTTTTGAGATTCGAATATTCTTTTTTTTTTTTTTTTTTTTCAAACCCCTGGCATCCCCCGCAAAACTGTTCTCATTCGCTTGAATATGAATTGCCCATGAGTGAACGTCATGAATGTCTTGATTCATTTAATCTGGAAGAGAAGACAAACTTGCCGAAGACCTCAGCTGTGTGGGAGCACTTTAACTTGAGTGAGGACAAGACAAAGGCAGTGTGCCAAATATGCAGTTTGAAACTGGCCTACCACAACAGCACATCAAGTTTGAAAAATCTACTTATTTCTGACAGTAGCCTAGTATGCCTATAGTATATTGTTGGTGTAAAAAACAAACAAAAATCAAGCTGCTTTTATCCACCATGTTAATCAGTAATTTTACACATGATAAAAACGTGCACTTAAAGGGATACTCCATCCAAAAATGAAAATTTTGTCAATATTCACTTACCCCCATGTCGTTCCAAACCCATAAAAGCTTTGTTCGTCTTCAGAACACAATTTAAGATATTTTGGAAGAAAACAGGGAGGCTTAAGACTGTCCCATAGACTGCCAAATAAATAACAGTGTCAAGGTCCAGGGAAGTATGAAAAGCTTTGTCAGAATAGTCCATCTGCCATCAGTGATTCAACCGTAACATTATGAAGCGACGACAATACTTTTTGTACATGAAGAAAACAAAAATAACGACTTTATTCAACAATTCCTCTCCTCTGTGTCTCTCCAAATCAGCGTAGCGCCATTTTGGCAATTCTGAGCAGTATGCAGATGGCGTACGCTCTTCTGTGTCAGTCGCACCATAAGAATACGTTTTTTAGGTGTATTTACGCTTTGGTTTGAAAGCAAACAACGTATCGGCGCATCTGCAGCTAAAGTCTGTCTACACTGGACGCGACAAGGCGACCGTTGAAAATCATTTGAAATTTGTGTCAGTATGTCATAAATAGAACGTAGCAGCAGTTTGCTGTCGGGAATTTATCCCACCACGCCGTGCAGCATCCAATGTAGACAGCATAATAGGTTCTATTATATTTTGTCGCAGCACGGCGTCCGGTGTAGACATGGTGTTGACAGAAGAATATGTTCAGCGCCCTCCCTCTGAAGCTTCGAATATTCGGTGTTGATTACTACTGAAGCTTCAAAGCTCAAAAAATGGTATTCGGACCAGTCCTAGAGATTATAATTGCACTAATGATTGGTCTCATTTACTTTGATTTTTTTTTTACATCCTTAAAGCTAAAAAGAAGGAGAGGCAGGGCTCTAGACTAACTTTTTGCACTGGTTGCACAAAAGTTAGGTGCACCCAAATTTTCGACCGCATCGCATTTAACACCGCAGTTTTACAAGTTCACTTTTTTTAAATCGCTGTCCATATAGGCAATATTCACTTGTAAATGATTAACTAACAATCTGGTCAACATAAAGTTCTTTATTTGAAGCACAATTCTACAAGAAAGGTAACTTACTGAAAAAGTGTTGGTGCTTTATGTGCTTCACTGAGCTGAAATCTAAACTTAAAACATCTCAAGATAAATGAAATAAAAAGAAAATCTAAATTAAGTGTTTTAAGGGCTGAAAATCTCATGGCTCAATGTCTTTTGGACTATCCTCGATTGCAGTCACATGCCCCTCGGATCGCCAACTGGACTTCTTGATCTTTGGCCTTGACTAAACCAGCTGGCCACACTCTCTCTAGCATCAAAATCTTCCAGACTTGGTCCCTCTACACTGATTCTTATCAGATCTTCCACTGTGTCTGAATGAAGGGATGCTCAAGTGTCAGATCTGAACAGCTGAACAGTCCCTAAACAGCTTAAACTACTGTCTCAGCTATTACAAAAGTACAGTTTTGTATGTAATAGCAAAGTGATAATATTTTGTTTTTTATTAAGTTAACTTAGAAAAACGTTTGGAGCATTTTTTGTTTGTTAAATATAAGTTTTTTTTTTTTTTTTTTTTTTTTTTTTTTTTAAGTAACGACCAAGCGGCCAACGGCAGACAGTGAGCCTATGTTTGATCAATTTAGCCTTCTCAAATCATCACGACTTGCCTAAAATAAAATCTATAGATATAAAAGTTCAAGCATATAACAATGTTTAAACGTTAGACCCAGATAAATGTGCGCTATATCCAATAGTTTGTGCAGAGGCGCTTCAGGACATGGAGACGCCAGCGTGATCACTTGCATTTTTTTTCAGTAGATACGATAGATAGATTTTGCACATAAAAGTAAGAGTAATACATCATTCGTAACTGTAAAGGGTCTTTTATTTGTGTGCACTCACAATATCAACAAAACATTGTGTTTTTATGAAATAAAGAAAACAAACACGATGCACTTTCTGCGTCTCGTCTTTAACAGGAGTGCAAAAATGAACCGAAACTCAGTGAAAACATCCCTCACAGAAATGATAAATATATCTATAGAAAGCTTTAAATGATTACTTAATGAAATAAAACTAATCGAAAACAAAAACTCTTTCATTATAATCATAATCCGTAAAGATGCACTTCTCTCTAAAGGCGCGTCTAATGAGATGGCGAGTCAGGATCAGCAACTTCATCCTTGCAACACAGAATCAGAAAACACTTGTTTATTAGTAAATAATTCAAATATCTCCTAACTATTTCCCCCTGTCACATTTATGGTAATTACTTTTGCCAGTGCTTTGCAGCAAACTTGAGCCTATTGCGTGTATTTGAACAGAGAACTGTTCAGCTGCGCTGCTGCTGGCGGGACAATTAACACCGTCGAGCCGCTCTTGACAGTCACGGTAGCACGGTCTCGTGTTGTTTCCTCCAGCGTGGCAATTTTTTTTTCATCACTAATTGATGGATGTCTAAGATATAAAAGTAAGGAGAAGTCTAAAACAGGCGGGATGCCCGGCCCACGTCTGAACTATGACGTGAAAATTATCCCGAAGGCCGGCTCGAGGGGCATAAAATAGTCGGGGTCCGTCGGGCTCGGGCTGAAATGTAGGGCTCTAGAGTCTGTTGTTGAACCACAGGGAGACTTTCAGAGTCACGGAGACTTTTTTTTTCTTCGAACGGCTGGTCGCACCGATGCAACCTCTGATTTTTTTTTTTTTGTCGCACCATTGAGAAATTAGGTCGCATGTGTGACCAAATTGGTCGCACTCTAGAGCCCTGAGAGGAAACAGTCTATTTATGTTATGTTTATGTTCATGGCCCTACAAAGTACAGTATATTTTGGTCTCTCAAAGCTCTCACAAGCTTTGTCCTGCTTCTCTAAAGTTATCGACCTCTCAGGCTTATTGCAGGGATATTTTCAGTGATCTAAAACAGCTTATGCTCTGAAATCAAGCGTTTTCTAAAGATCCACTTGACTCTCCATAAGTGTGCAATACACTATCTTTATGGTTATAACAGCTACTTTTATTTTTCAAAAATTGCATTATATAAGACCACTGTCTTATCTAAAACAATTCAGTAGTCTCAGCATTTAATCAACTCGAGTTCTTCTAATAGACTTAAACTCTTTTGATTGTTAGTTCATACGTAGTTAGAGTAACATGAGTCTCTACATAGGCCTATTCAGTCATTTGTGAAAAAGAGGTACAGTGTCAGTTATTCATTTGATGAAGACTTTTTTTTTTTTAACAAACTCCATTTTTTGATATCCTGTCACAGAAGTGACTAGTGACGAAAAAAGAGGAAGAGGGGAGGGAGGATCTCATTATTGTAACTGAAGAATGGTGCCTCAGATACCACGTGTCAGATGATAATATAAAATCATACTACAGTGCTTCTGTTAGTCCTTTTTCAGGTTGCACCACACATACCCACAATGCCCTGCGGCTCCAGGTTGTCCTGTATGAACTGACAAAGACAGCAGGTGTGCAAATACTAGTAAGGCTCACTGAGCAAAGAGTTCAGATACTGAGGGTAAACAAAAGACTCATTTGAATGAGCAAACAGAACACATATTGAAATGACTCGTATGAGAAACAACATTCATATAGAAGACTGC
This sequence comes from Cyprinus carpio, assembly GCF_018340385.1. NCBI lineage: Eukaryota > Metazoa > Chordata > Actinopteri > Cypriniformes > Cyprinidae > Cyprinus > Cyprinus carpio. Next base: position 21,628,260 of record NC_056578.1, read on the forward strand.
CTTCAGAGCGGTTACATGAGTAGTATTTCTTTTTTGTTTGCTTTTTTGCTATTTTTTGTCTTTCTTGCTTTCTTTTTTGCTTTTTTTAGCTTTAATTTTTTCTCTTTCTTGCTTTCTTTTTTGCTTTTTTTAGCTTTAATTTTTTCTCTCTTTCTTTCTATCAAAATGAAATTCAGTTGGATTTTAAAACCAGTAAGGTGATTGTATGCAGCTGAAGACAGTGTTATGGAAATTAGGGACCAAATGTATATTTGCTATTAGCTTAAAAAAGGTCAGCGGTTACTGACACTACAGGTAACTCTTGCTTTCCCACAAGGTATCTGGGTACCTTTTAAATATCGTCAAATCCAGTTCTTCTTTACAAACTGAAAAGCTGCCATCTCCCTTGCTCTCTCTCTAGATTTTAATTGGATCCTTTTATAAAGGTGCATTAGACTGATAAGAAAAAAGACCCTTTGTTTGGCATGGAAATGTAATTTTCTTTTTTTCTGTGTTAAATAAATCATTAGGCTGTGTACATTTTGGCTCTACACTGCACTCCCTCTCTCTTTCCTCTTTTACGTACTCTGTCATCCCTTTTTCCGAATGGATTTGGTTTGTCTTATGTTTGTCTTATGTTTACATTAGCACTTCACAAAAATCGGATTCTCCGCATGCTGATTCACGGCTGCTCCTTTGGATTTGTTTGCTTGCAGTTACTTTATTTCTCAAAGCGAGCAGGACCCACCATTGTCTCCCATGCCTGAGGCAGAACAGGAGCATGGTTTTGTTCTGTAGCGGCACATTGCTCCAAGGGTAGTGATTTCCAAAGGCTGGCAGCTTGTGCTGACATGCCGACTCATTTAAATTGTGCTTGACAGAACAACCCAGGGCAATTAATCATTTGAATAGCATGTGGAATGATGCTGTATCACAGACAGAGGAGACACATTTGCTCTTCCTATCCAATTCGCCAACCATGAAATTGTTATCATGCCCATGACAGCGTATTTTCCCTTGTAATAAAAATCTGCTTCATACAGAGGAGCTCCTCTTTTCATTAAGCCAGGGCAGTGGACATTCCTTTGCTGTCACTTGTATTGTAACACATTAAGACATATGTTCTCTGTTTGATGCTAGATGAAGACAAGGTTCTGCCAGAGGGAAGAATGATGAAAAAGAAAGAAAGAAAAAGGGAAAAAAAGTTTGACGCTGTGTTAGTTTTTCATAGCCACCAACCATATGGTTTGCCTCACTGCTGAGCCAGCTGCTGATATTTATTTCATATGCATATTAAAACTGGAGAGTGGATGCTTTGTAGACGGTTTTCAAATATTGTACAGTATTTGCTTCATTGCTGATGGGTCTTTTATAAGCCTCAGAGGAATCCTTGAGAGAAATGCAGTCTGCACTCTCTGCTAAAGTGTGATTGAATGTTGCATTTAGCCTCTAATAAAGTTCTATTGGAGACTTCAGCAGCTGGATCCCATCTGGAGTTTGTGGAGAGGCTTTTACTGTGTGTGAGTGTGTTTTGGGGGGTGAGGGGCTTTTAATTAAATATATTTAGGTAGGCTTAAAATGGAGCACCTCCTTTTTGTTCAATGAAATTTGACTAGAATACTGTGTAGTTAATATGGTACTATATGAAAAGATATAGTAGGCCCAAGGCTGAGTTGTGCCACAGAAGCTGGATGACTACAAGGAGGACCTTCACAGGGTTTAGTGATGTCTTGGGCATGGTGTTTGGTTGAAACCAGTGAAACCAAAGAATAAACAGTTGAGGTTTGTATTGGGTGCTAACATCCCAAAGTCACTGGAAAAATGTGCCATCTGACAAGTTTTTTTTTTTTTTTTTTTTTTTTTTTTTTTTTTTTTTTTGCGACAGTTTGGAAATTAAATGTCTGGTCAATTGCTCTAATAAAGTTAAAGCTCTATCATGTTTGAATAACGTATCACTTACACTAAACATACTGTAACAAATAGTGTTAACAAAAGCAAACTTGAAATAAAATGCATTAGCTGAAGCAACCATACCATTTTAACTAGCTTTTTCAAGTCTTGTAGCTCTTTTATATTTTGACCCGCATTTCACGAGACCCGAGAACTTTGTATCGCAAGTGCAATGCTGCACCAGGTGAGCTACTGATCAAGGTTACTGTGTCAGAAGAGCCTTACATGTGGTGTTGGTTATGTGATGCAAATGTCAAAATGTTTACAAATCACGTGCTATGGTTAAAGTGTTGTGAGGTGTTAACGGATGAAAATATACATGAAAATAAGTCTTTATTAAACTGAAATTATATAATCTACTCCAGGTAATCATAATTTATGTGAAAAGTTTGGCGTTCACTGGTACCAAGTATGTTTTTGGAGTTATGCAAAAATGTAGGTACAGGCATGTTTTCCCAATGATTCTGTTTGGTATGTGTATGATTGAATGACTGATGTATGATTGAATACTATAATAAAGAGGAATGTGATCTAATTTCAAACATGGAAGCTCACTTCTGTTGTCAATGTACAGATGCAGTCGGCTTTTAGGAGTGTTGCTTTTCTCAGATGCAAATACATGGAAATGAAGCCTTTAAATTAATCACTGCCAAATTGGTTCAACAGGATGATTCACTTATCACTTTTACTTATCACTTATGAGCACTTTAATTATTTTAATACATTTAATCTCCTGTCATACACTCCTGTCATACACTCCTGTCATATCCTTAGCATGAATCTTGGTTCTATAGCTGAGGTAAATAGAACCTCAACCTGTTATTGCTAATCTCTTTCCCTTTCTCTCTCTTCATTAGTTTATATAATGGAGAGTTGTAAAAATGTATTATAATGAGTTGAACCAAAAGGTTACAGCAGAATTTAACAGCTAATAAAAATGTTTAAAAATAGTCCAACAAGAGTGCTTTCTTCAGTGTTTAGGAAGAAACTCTGTGGCCTTGGATCAATAAGAATTCCAATGTAAGGATTCCTTTGTATTATTTTAGACCATTTTCAATATAATCAGCTTGATGATTTACAGTGTTAAGCATTTCACTTAAGTTTCAAATCTCTGCTAAACCTCCACATGTACAAATGACATTGAAAAAATGGTTGGCTTTTTAGTAGCTCTCCACCATATAGACCTATTTGCCAGCTTGGGGTGCGTCATGGCATAATAACTCATTTATAAGAACGAATTAATCTCTCATCAACCATATTATTGACGATTGCAAACTTACTTTTGCATTCATTGACCTTTGAAGCTTATTGGAACTGATCATAGATCACATTCACAAATGTCCCTCACTAGCAGAGCATGCATTCCTCAGTAGATGGATAATCTTTGCAAATAATGTGTCACTTTAGCACTTTTAATATTTTTTTGAGTGATTCAACATAGAAGCCAATGGCAGTTTGAGGTGGAAGAAACCTAGTGGTACAGAAATTAAACACTTCACCTTTAATAAACTTAATTTCTGCTTCTGTGCATGACTTTGTGTGTTTTATATGAACATACAGTCAGTAGCGGTCACCAGATGTTACTGCAATGTTAACATCGGTTCACTTGGACCACTGGACAGTGCGCTATGGAGTCTGTCTTACACTCTGTAAAACCCCCAATGGTAGATTGTTTTAGGATCATTACCCTTCTCACTCACCCTGATAAAGCTTGTATGAGAGCATTCATCTCCCCATGCTCCTCTGAGCGACATGTCAGAGCCCCAGAGACCGGAATCTCCAAAGCTCTGTTTACACGTGGGCTCAATCCACTCCTGAGTTCAACTACCCTCACCAAGCACTGGCATGTAAAAGAAGGCCATGATCGCTACTAATTAAGCATTGGGGTGGAGTCCAAGCTGTTTGACGTCCCCTGGTTTGAATAGGCATTTTGTTCTGTGCCACTAGTGAGAGAGTGAATTGTTATCAGTGTAATCTTTGTGGGTTGAGCATATAAACAATGTCTCTTCAGTATAGAAACATTCTGTGTAAATGACAGGCAGTGTTGTGTTCATATAGGGATCTGATTTAGCTATATAGGTTTTCACTGCCTTGGCATGTGAGACCTCTGTGTTTAACATCTTTGTTCTCAATATAGTGGTGCTGTAGGATACAATCTACTTGTACGGCATTCCTCGAAAAGATCGCTAAGCTATCTTCTCTTTATTCGAGAGAGAGCTAGAGAGTGTCTGGCCCCTGTCTAACTGAGGCTAAAGGGCTTCAGAGGAGAGCTGTGATATTTGAAGTAATTCACAAGTGCATGTGTTCGCACATTAGTGGGATGCAGTTGGACAGCCACAAGGTTGAGAGCTAATTACAGCATTTAAAGCCTATCAGTTCCATGTGATTGCTGCTTGTGCTGGGTAAACGGCTTTTATTTGGTATGCCGTGGAAGTTCCCCCTCATAGCGAGGGCTCTGTGGCAGCAAATTATTTTCATCTTAATTGCATGTAGGTGGAGACATGAAATAACAGGGCATATTTGTGTTCAATCTGCTGTGTTTTCATTACATTGTGGAGGAAAACATTGTTAGCGGGAGTTAATTAACAAATATGAGTAATTGCTCTATGCTCATATTTATCACGTGTGTGTTTGCAACAGGCGGGCCTAAAGTGCTACATAAATCAAAGTGCTTTTCTTTGCCAAAGTAGAGCCCTTGGGAGGTACCTTAGAGCTTAATTAGAATCTAGGAGGATTTTGTTTTAAGTGTGAGGTGAGCAAGCACTTGAATAACAATGACAAATTAGGCCCCAGAGCATTGCCTGTATGTTTTGGACCGTGTGTGCAATGTTATATTCTATTTCTATATAATTCATAAAGTGCGATGGCAGAGGCGCTGCTCCAGACGTTCTGGCGGTCCTGTCGATTTGATGAGAGAGATTAATACAGGGATTGCTGTTACTGGCAGAAAAGTTTACTGAAATGATGCCAGAGTTTTCACTGCAGAATTACCCAGATGGGATTACGTGGACTATTCAGATTTTATGAGGCCGTTTAGAATATTTTTCTTTTCACGGAGTAATACGAAGCGATGGTTAATGTTGTGCTTCACTGTCAGTCATATTTCAGTGATTTGGCAGACCAAAATATTTGGCATCCAACATATTTGTGGTCAGCCAATAAAGTGTTCATTGTTGACTCTTGATGGTAAATTACTGATTTCATCAGTTCTTTTCTTCAGTTTTCAGTTGTTTTTTATATACTATTTTAGACCGTCATTATGGGGTTCATTTGTAAAAAAACTTTTCATGCACACAAACCTATTTATATGTGAAAAACAGCATGATGAGATGTTAGATTCATAAATCAATTAAATGTTTTTCTTTTTAATTAATCTAAAATGTTTGTATAACACTTTTCACAATAAATGTTGTTCCAGTTTACAGTTAACTTTGACTACACCAAACATAATTTTTCTTAAAAATTTTCAGTGGACCCCATCCTCCTGGGGGGTCTCTGGATCCCTTTTAATAAAACCCTGGACTAGCGACTGACTTCAGCATTGTAGAACACACACAAAAAGACCACTTTCATCATTTAGCCACGGAAAGAAGCGGAGTGCTCTCATGTGCACGTACAGAGAGCATGTTACTGAAGTGAAGGACTGTGTATTGCCACGTAGTGCTAATTGAAGGCTTCTGTTGCACTACCGCAGCAGGCCTTAGAGGTGAATGTTGTCTGCAGATTTAAAAAAAATAGCACGCTGAGTGAAAAGACTTGTCTGACAGACACTTGTGCGATTTTTGATTACAGTCATACTGATACTCTGTGGCCATGCATATGGACTGCCTGTCTGTCTTGGCACCAGATTCAGCCATCTGGCCTCAATTATGCTTTAAACATGCTTTGTTGTACATGACAAGTCCACACTGACAGCGAGTCTGCCAGTGTTTAAACGTCATGCCTCTGGCTACGATTATACTCAATCAGTCACTCTGATTTTAATTGGAACGGTTGAGGATGAGTGGGAGACGTGAATGAAAATAAAACTGTCTTCATCTCTGCTGTGGTCAATTTGGAGGTTTTAAGTGTGGATGTGCAGTACAAGAAGGAGCAAAAATGTTCAAACTGTTTGGAATTGGAATTTGTACTACACAAATAAGAGTATCCTGCATTATCCTTTTTAATCAAAATGTTTAACATGTTTATCTCTGCTAAGTCCCTCTAAAAAATTTTCTTTTAGGCCAGTTCTTTGTCTGGATCTACATTAGTTCAGTACTAATAATTGTAACGAGTCTTGCGATTGACTAGTCATGATCTGTCCTGAAAATCTGACATCTGGGTTTGGGACCAGTCAGAAAACTAGCATTGATCTCTTTTATGTAAATTAATGAATTTATTTTAATTTTATTTTTTTATCAATAACATCTCTTCATCACCCAAGAGGAAGTATGGAAGCAGTCTCTCTCTTTTCCCACCATCCTCAGATGATGCATTCCATGTCAGACCTTTCCTCTGTCTCTTTGCTCTTAGGCTGAGATTAGCCGCTTGCCATTGTCTTCACCAGTCCTGCTGTTGCCGTAAATTGGCTGGCTGTGCTGTTTTGAGGTTACTGCTTTCAAAATATCCACGCTAACAGTGTTAGGAGTACACAGAAGGCCCCAGAAGACCTCTTCAGATGCAGAGAAATGGGTCAAACACTGACCTAATGAAGACAGATGGAGGTGGACAGTGTCTACATGTGCTGTGGAATGTTTTGTGCGCTTTGGCCAATCTGTTATTTTAGTATAGCAGTTTTCCCATTTGGCCTGTAACAGAGGTCAAGACTCAGATATAGGATCTGTTATTGACCCCCTTTTCAGACTTTTTACTGTAAAATGGGATAAAATTGCATGATGTCCTTGCGGTGAAAGACTGTACAGTTTTCTGGACTCCAGTGCATAATGGACTTTATTATTTTGTAAGCAATATGGTTGAATTATTTAAGTTTAGTATTTGATTTTATCATAAGTTGCATTTAAAAAGTTTTGATGAGGTCAAATTTCTGTCGTGTGATTGACATGTTCTCTGACTCCTCCGATTTAGTTTGTTGTTGTTGTAGTGCCAGAATCACTCACAGGATGATTTCCACTGTCTCTTCTGTTCTCTTAAAAACTACTTTGTTGCTGAAGATAAGTTCTCTCCATCCACACTGCATGAAACCCTTTTAACGATGTGGCACAGTTTCAGTAATTCTCTGTTTTATTTCAGTTTCTCTTTGATCTCTGTGCTGTCACACTTTCTTCAAGAGTGGAATAATTTTAGGGCATATATGTGGAAATCCTTATAGCTCTTTTATTCCTGGGCTCTCAGAGTGTCAACATAATGACCAGAAGTGAATAGAGAAGATTAGGAATTGTAATTTCTGTACTACTTCCATCGCAATCTTATCCCTCCTTTGAAAATGCAATGACAAAGATGACAGTTCAGGTGTAAACATTGCTCGATATGGAATGCCTATTGATTCACTTGAATGCCTCTAGTGGTTCGTTTTTCATATTTTTTCTATTTTTTAGCATGAAGCCTGGAGCACTGTTTGGCTTTCATATGTGAGCAAGACCTCTCTTTCCATACAGCTGTGTGTGAACACACAATAGGTGTAAGCGGTCTGTGTGGCACAAAACCTATAAACCGTTTTCATTATTCAGGCTAATTTATATCAACCACGTTGTTAATCTTCCACAACCTGTTGATTGCTTTGTTTCTCGACACATTTCTGGAGGGCGGCCATAACTGTGTTTTCAGAAGGACTCCTGTCAGTGGCGCCAGGCTACACAGCCACAAATTGGAATGTGGCACTGGCCCGGGAATACAGCCAAGATTTAAATTAGACAATAAACTCTGGCCCCTCATGCAGGCTTCTCTCTGCAGCTGTGGGCTGATCCATTTGTTTAATATGGTGGAGTATTCGCTAGAATAATAAGCTGATGTATGAGCCGGCTCTTAACAGTTTGTGTTTCACAGAATTAAAAAGACTGAACAACTGGCAGGAAGAGCACTGCAGATGTATCCAAACAGCAATAAAGGAAATGTACAGTATATAACGGCTAAATATACACACTTGGAGAAATTAGTCATGGAAATGATGAATATAATAGAAAATGCTGCCTTGGAAGTTGCACAGTGCACAGTTGCACAGAGTATCTTGGTAATATGAAAATGCATTTAACATTTTTTTTATAGGGTACACTTTTTATTGCATATTTTTTTATTATACAGGGCTTGTTGGTACATTCCAAAATCTGAAATAAAATTAGGTGCAAGTCAGCATACACATAAACCGTGTTCACTTCCGTGTGTGTGTGTGCGTGAGTGTGTAACTGGATGTTCTGTTCTGTTGTGAAAATCTCTGAAGCTATATCCAGCTATAGCTTTTCTGTGGCACAGAGCCAGTGCTTTGCCAATCGAGATCAAAGATGAAGCTTCAGCTAGTCAGGGCTCTCTTTAAAGCTTTTCTGTAAGAATTGAAATAGAATAACTGACCTATGACTCCAGCACAGGAAGTTACAGAGGTTGTCATTAATCAGAGGTATTTAGACAAGACAACAGGACTGTTTCGCCTTATCTAAATACCTCAGATTAATGGCATTCCCCATGGTACGTCCGGCTCTGTTACATAGCAGAAACAGATGCTAGGGTGGAAGGAGGTGACGTTCCCTAGTGTACTCTTGTGTGACAACTTATATTGTATGGCATGTTTTACCATGAAGATGTGTGTCCACATAGGACATGTTGCATTATCATTTAATCTAATAATAATAATAATTTTACTACTACTACTAAAACTGCTTTGAGTGTTTTGTAACACATGCTTAGTTTATTATAGTCAACCCATGTTTTTCGATGTCAAATTTACTCCTTTTAATTTGCATTCGATCCTCCCTCTTTATGTATTACAGGGGTATAAATGCCTGTTGTACTGAAAGCTCAGTGGATGAAAACACAAGAACTTGTAAATGGATCCATTTCATATCTCTCATCTGGTGGGAAAAGTCTCAAGTAGCTCTCAGATTTCGTTGTTGCCACTTGTAGCTCTTTTGGCATCGGTGCACTAATCCAGATCTTCTGTTTATCTCTCTTCCTGATATGTTTGCAAAAGGCCAGCTTCTACAGCAATAAATTTCAAGTATTGCAGTTTTCATTTATAAATGGCCCTATACACCCAGATGTACTTGTTTTTAAATAAACTGGGGTATAGCAGAATGCAATAGCAGAATAACAAAGCACAGGAGAGAGAAGGAAAATGAGGGAGAGAGGGAGCGAGAGCATGAAGGAGAGAGATGAGAGGAAGAGGTGACTGTCTAAAGAGAGTCTCTGTCAGTGTGATTGTATTCTCTCTGTGTGCAGTGCTTTCATGTAATGATTTTAGCTTTAAACTGACTTTTAGTGATCGATTTCTCCTGCGGATCAGAACAGCCCTGCTTTAGGCTCTTTGTGTGGGCCTGCTGGACAAAGATGTCAGTTTACACATTTACCTCCCTGAACTGTGTGTACTTATGTTGTTTTAAGTTTGTGTGTGCTGCTTATATTGTTTGTTATTCACGCCATCTTAGAGGCTGAGAATTACTGTCTCCCTTAAAATACCAAAGATAATTCCTTTCTCAAAGTGTTATATTTTTATAATAAAGTAAACTCAGATATGCATCACACTGCAGTACTTGTGTTCAATTTTCCCATTCGTAGATAATGATCATGTGACCTCAGTGATTCTTCAAACAGGCTGTTGGTCATGGTCACATTCTTCTCAAGTGGATTGTGTTTGTGTTGTGTCGGTTCTGTAATATCTCATAAAAGATTTTCTGAAAAGAAAAACAACAACTAACTATTACTTGATGTAATTAATCGACTAGTTGGTTGTTGAATGAATAGTTGACTAGTCATCTATTGTAACTTATCCCTAACGGGGGCGTGTCTTGAGCTTGTTACTGTTCACTAACGAGGCAGAGGTAGTTTTTGCATTGCTCTCATCTTGTTAATTACAGAGGCTCCATTGTCTGATCTGACCCATTTACAGCATTCTCTCTTTCATTCTTTCAGTTTGTCTCATCCTCCCATCACGGCTAATCTCATTTGGCATCTGGCTCAATCCCACCCTGCCATGAACATGAGAGGGTCTGCTTTCTCACTGAAGAGAGCCAAGAGTGACAACAACACCCCCTGTGTCTGTTTCCATTCACACTAACTTCTGTTTCCTAAAAGCTCTTGTTATTATATTTCTGTTAATCGGCATTAGTTGTTAAATGTACAGCTGACAGGTGAGAGGTGATTTAAAGCAGCACTTCTTGTCCTTCTGTGTTATCCATTTGAGAGTAATCTTTGTTCAATGAATATTCATGAGTTGTAGATCTGCATGTGTCAGTGATGCGAGGCAGAGAGGCAGGTAATGGGATTTAAAAAAGAGTGAATGCTGATGGTGTGAATGGATAACTTAAAGCCTGTGTACACACACACACACACACACACACACACACACACACACACACACACACACACACTTCTTTCCCCTTGCCGTTTGTATTATGTAGACCCACATAGGTGATGAAATGAGGCGTGAACTTTTTTCCACATTCCCAGAAACCACCTTGTGTTCTCTCTCTGTCTCTGATTTAATAGATCTCTCTCTCACACACACAATCCATTCATCTCCCTGTTTTTCTTTATTTTTAACTTTCTCAAAAAGTGATCTTTTTCTAATTTAATTGGTAAAGTCAATATTATTTGCCGTCCTTAACCCATTTTCTGTAATGGAACTTATTTTAGAGTGAAACTGGATATTTAATGATGAATAAGTGTGTGGTTGAACCAATTGGATCATAAAAATATGTTCAATACCAGAATAAAACAAGACCGAATGTGAGTTAAAACAATGCAAATGATATTTGATTATTTACTCTTAAAATAAAGTTTCTTAAAAAAAAAAGCATCTCTGTGAACCCCCCCTTTTAAGAGTGTTAATTAACATTATCTGATAGCCTGAGTGGGCTAAGTGATATCAGCAGAAACAGAAACTTGTTTCAAAGAATGACCAAATTATTCTGTTTTGATTTAAGGATTATGAAGACAAACCCTTTATTCTTTTGAATAAATTGCATTGATGATTTTTTCCAAAAAATACCAGTTTTATTTGAAAATTCCATGTTGACTCTAAACAGTGCTGCAATTAAATTGAGTTGCTTTATTACTTTTCTTTTTTTTTAATTCTCCATTTTTGGAATGTGGGGTGAGGGGTAATTCTTCTCTTTTAATGAGATGTTTAGTCAAAGACCTTTCTATCTGTCTCTCTCCCCATTGGTTGCTCCTAAAACTCGTTTTTCTCTACAGAGACATGTTAAAAAGCAGAAACCATTTTCTTTTTTCATACTACTCTCAAGCAACACCAATTCACCATCATGTATTTAAATGGATAGGACTAAATGTGACCTAAGGAGAGAGTCCAACAGAAAACTGGACCACCGACAGCAGACTCTCACTGATATGGTCAGAAGAGTGTTTAATAACAACAAAAAAGAGCAGAACAAACACTGTATGGAATAATGGTCATTTTTCAGGGTTTCTGTTTTCAGCGCGACATTATGGCGCTGACATTATGGTGCTGTATTGTGCAAGGCAGCGTGGTGTTCCTCTTTAGTATAGATGCACCAGGTGAGAGCTCCAAAAGGCCTCCTCAGCCCAAAACACCTGCTCTTCAAGTCCTGCAGCTGCTGCAAGACCCGTGTGTGTGTTTGCGTTGTGCACTGGTATACGTGTGTATGTGCTGGTTAGACTTTTAACATATCAGCTCGTTCTTTTTTTGTCCCCCCCTCCCACTCTTTCTCTTGCTCACTCTCTCTCCAGGGCATAGACTAATTAATGGATACCATTCGCAGTTGATTAGCTACAGTTCCTTCGGTAATTACATTCGCATACTAACCACTCAGACAAAAAGATGAGGGGGAGAGAGAGAACAAAGCAAGGGAAAAATAAATTAATGCTCTTCTCATTTTGCTCTGATCTTAATTTGTTCCTGCAATTGTTTGCCCTCCACAATAAGATAAGAAAGTCCTTTTTCTCTCTTATTCCAACTCTTCTGGTTGTGTAACATCTGAAGGAATCACTTTGTTTTAAACAGACAAAAGCTTGCTGTTGGATGCACAGTTGAATCATGGCCTTCAGGCTGTTGTGGTTGATGTTTGTGTGTGTGCTTGGTCCTCACATGTGTGTGTGTGTGTGTGTGTGTCTGTGTGTGTATGCATGATTTGTCTGGTTATAGAGGGCCCTCTGTGCTGGCTCTCCAGCTGCTAACCCATAATTCCTCATTTTGCTTTTCCATTGTTCCTACCTGTCAGTGTGTTTGTGTCTCGGAAGAAAAGATAGGATGCCTGCCATTTCAACAATTTGCCATCACGTTTGATTTAGAGCGGTACATACAGAATAAAGAAAAGAGCTCCATTTAGAAAGGAAGCTGTAGAAAACTACATGGATGTACTGTACAATAAACACCATCACCATCCAATCATATTTTCACATGTTAAAAAATGACCTGAATATACTGTACAGTATGTACCCTCAGTTTTTACGCAAATTATTGATTGTTTTCACATTGTTTTCACAGCTCCTCTGTGTTCACCTACTGTAATAAACCAAGATCTTTCATCAGCCTGTGTGGGTATTTCAGATTAGTAAAACGACTGTTTGACTCTCCCCCACTTTTGTAATGCAAAATTAGTCTCTGCATGACAGATAGCAAGCCACACCTAGCTGTCCCACTGATGCATTACAGTAAAAGATGACGTGAGGCGAATTAGAAACTGGGATACTTCCTCATTTACATGAGGGGTGAACTAATCAATGAACCGTTTGGGTACCGCTTTCCAAGATAGAAAAAATATTTCCGATATCATTTATGTGCAGGTACATTTTAGTTCAAGTAATTATTATCATACTTTTAAATCTGTATTTTAAAATAATTGTGTTATCTGTTCTCATTGTAACTTTATGTATTTGTGATTTTTTTTTTTTATTATTATTATTTCGACCAAACATCGAATTAGATTTAGGATATCTCATGCAAGAAGTAAAATACAGTCAACATATATAGTTAAAAATAAACCAGGTACTTTTCAATAAATAATTACATTTATTTTCATTTCATTTCATTATATTATATTAATTTAATATATATTTAACAGCACTATTATTTACCAGTGCAACACAGACTTTTGTAAGTGAAGACCAACAAATCATTTAAAATAAAAAGTCATGACCTCGCTCTTTAAAGGGGTCACGAGCAGCGTTTGTTTTTTCTTATTTTGTAATGTTCTCTGAGGTCCACTTATAATGTTATCAAGACTTCTACATTAAAAAAAAAAAAAAACCTTCATAATTTAAAAGTAATAGGCTATTTTTTGTCCTGTTTTGACCCTCTCATCGGAATGCCCTGTTTGAAATAGACGTGGAGGATTGTAGACTCGGAAGTAAACGCTGCTATGATTGAGTAACAGTTGTGTATGTTTGACATCCTACATCCTTCATAGATGGACGCTGCTGTGATTTAGGTTAAAAACACAAAAACTCACTGCATATCAAACGATCTGTAAAAACAGACAAAGCCATAGTGACCATGTAATAAAAAGAGTTACTCACACTTGTGTGGTGCGACATTACTGTCAGATCCAATATAGTCGGCACTGCATCGTCTTTTAGTTTCAATCTTTCTGAAAATCCTGTGTCGAATTGTGCCCTGTTTGTAAACGAATCCGGAGTAAAAAAAATGAAAAAGGATCAAGTTCTTACGTGGTCTGGAACTTCATTAAAAGTAACGTTCATCTAATAAAGTTTATCTGAGTTCTGAAACTTACAGAATGTATTTATAGCACAATGACCTCTTCTATGTCAAAAGATTGAGGACATTTTGATTTCTCAGTTCATGACCCCTTTAAAATGATTAAATCTCCAATCCCCACTCCTCAGAATCAAAGAATCAATTCTTTTATAATTAAATTCCCAACCCTACTATTTTGTGCATATAAAGCTAATTTAATTCTTATACGGTGACTGCACAATTAGACTACAGTGAATTGGAGAGTGAGAGGAGATGGCAACTGAAATAACTAATGCATTCTTTTTTTCTTCTTTTGCAGTTTGGGAATAACAACAACTACATGAACATGGCTGATGCCAATGGAGCTCTATTAGTAGGAGATGTGAGTATATGCTTGAGGATATCCTTTACATTTCCATGGATTGTTAGTTTATGCCATGAGCCATATTATTCTGGAATGACTAAACAGTCATTTTCATGTCTAACCATTTATTGTTTTAAAACAAAGTCAATTAATTTAGCATGCATGCCTCTGTATGTTCAAATAAAATGATTAATTTCAGCAGCAGGTGTGCAGCTGCTGCATTTACATAAAACACGATTAGCTCCCTACATGCCTTCCTGAACTGCTTTGGGATTTTCCACAGCCAAAACCCTTAAAGCTTATAGCTCGTTACGCCAGCGGCAACATGTTCATACACATACGCTCCCGATGTTAAAATCTGACTGAATGATACCAGTGGATCTGGTATGTTTATGTATCAGTGCTTAGTGTTAACAGAGTGACCGGCTCAGTGCTGACCGGAGGTTGAGGAGCACAGGGGGTATTGAGCGTTGAGATGGGATTAGGGTTGCTTTTGCAGGGAGATATACCACAGGTGCTCACATCCTGCAGATATGCTCCAGGTGAAAGCTGCCGTCAGGCTCTGGTGACGGCGGAAGGAGTGTGTATGTAAACACCTGTCCCCATGATCATTTAAAGATAGCATCAAGCTAGAAAAGGAAAGAAAAGTGGCACCTCTCACAAAAGTCACTCTTTCTATCCATCATTTTTTTATCCCCTGTCAGTGAGTCGGACAATATACACTGCAAATCACAGGTTGTGTATCTAAGGCTGGCCTCACTATCTGTGTATGATTGTATACAGGCCCCTTACAGTATGTGTTGTCACTCATTGTTACACTCACTGTTGCCACTGCCCGATTTCCATCACATTTCCAATGCAAATCTCCTTCTCCTCACAGTCTCAACGACATCGATAGACTCATGCTGGCTAAGCAAAGATAATGTCTGTGCATGTGAAGAGTGTTTGTTGCACATTTTTTGGAAATGATGTGTTAGTGTGGGCCTCTTGCTTCATTTTCATTTTAAGTCTAGGTGGTGAAGCCACAGCTTTGTCACAGGCAGTTGTATCCACATTTGATCGAGTTGCTTGCAATCTCCATAAATTCTTCTGATAAAAGTGTTCCTTTGCCGAGGCCAAGCTCCAAGTTGGCACCTGCAGTGGAAGTAGAGCTGCTGAGTGTTGACGGAAAATTTCCCCCAGTCAAATTTTTTCTTAAGAAATAATGTTTGCTCCTTCGCATTGCAGTATTATGACACATGACACAATGAAATTAAAAGCATTAACATTTAAATTCCTCTTTTTCACATATGTGTAGGGGGTGGGAGGGGGATATTGTTTCTTGTAACTCAAGCTGAAGAGAAATTAAAGGGACTTTACCCTAGTGAGTGCTGTAATTTCACAGTGTGATGGGTTTTCTGTGAGCTTTAGCTCTTTCATTAATCTGCTTAATGTGTCATCTTTAGGCGAGAGAGAGGGAGACCAGGAGAGAGAGGCTAAGTATCTCCGAGTCTGACACTCTGCACTTTGTGTATGGACACAAATATACTGTATATAAGATTAGTTTTAATGTAAACCAGGTTTTTATATACACATCAATTTTTTTTATCTTTTGAAAAAGAAATTTGAAGTAAAAATTATCCTGTTAAACTTAGGGTAAAAAAAGAAATTTAGTGGCTGTTTTTTAGAGCTTAGTTTTGTATAAATTGTGTGAAATTGTTTTAGGTTTATATTGATTTTTTGTTGGTGCTTGTTTGCGTTTTTTTTAATATTATATGTAAATTTTTTATTAAGTGATATCATTTTAATTTACCTTATCAACTTGAGTTACAACCACAGTGTGCTTTTTAACTTAAAATGTACCAATAACCACAATGATAATATGATACATATGGAATCAGAGTTCATCATAAGTGGCCTGTTCATACTCATGTATAGATGATGCACAGAGTCATATTGTACACACAAACACAAAACACCATCGGGGAACACATGACACTAAAATAATTCAATAAACATTAACAATAACTGAAAATGTAAAAAAAAAAAAAAAAAAAAACTGTGAATATAGCAAATGTACATATCATAAATAACTGAACAATATAAACAAAATATCATGTATGATTTATCACGCAGGGTCTTTTGGGAATGTCGTGTTGTTTTTAACTGTAAACTCTAAAGTAATTCATAGTTTTTCCATAAATTATGCAGTAAACTACATATAATGCCATATTAAATCATTTACAGTTTTTACAGTATATAGTAAGGTAACCAACAGTTCACCAATTAACAGTTTTTAAATAGCAATTTTTAGTCGTAAGTTGTCAATAATTCATACAGGTTGATCATGAGTTAAATAATATTTCAAATATAATATTATAAACCACATTATCTTGAACATCGTACTGCAACATGATATGGAAACAGTATATCACAGTGCTTGATAAGCTGACCTCTTCCTTCCTGCTGTTGAACTGAAACTGATATAGCCATATTCAGTTCCACTTAGTAATATCACTTATCACACACAATCTCATTACACACATGTAATCACTACTGTATATGAAGCAATGGATTTGGAATGGCTGCTGTTGGACTCTGAGTGTCTTTGCCACTGTCATCTGAGGAGCGCTTTCTCTCTGCTCCGCTAATGTTAGGAGCTTTGCTCTATCGATCCTTCTAACCATCATGCTCAGTAATTGTGATGCACTGCCTTTTAACAACTGCTGCTTATGTCTCTGCTGAATCAGTTTACCGAATATACAAAGTTAAAAGGCTTACTGCTTCATAATCATTGCTGTTGGTTTACCTTGGTCATCTGAGTTTAGCATACTAGGGTTGATGGAAGTTGGGTATTTAGATCAGATCTGTTCGTTTATGTTGAATTAAAGGGATAGTTCACCCAAGAATCAAAATTCTGCCATCATTTGCTTAAGCTCATTTTGTTTAAAACATGTATGCAAACATGCATGCAACACAAAATAAGATATTTTAAAGCATGTTGCTAACCAAACTGTTTCAGTTACCGATGACCTTCATTGTACAGACAAGAAAACAAAGAGACATTGCTTAAATGTTCCACAGAAGAAAGCAAGTCATTCAGGTTTGGAACGACATGAGGTTGAGTAAATCATGACAGAATTTTCACTTTTGGGTCTTTTTTCACATAATATTTAAAAGTGTTTTGGCCTTTACAGGTTGGCATACAAATGAAAATAATTGCAGGCATAGTTCTCCTTGATGATGTGCTTAATTTATGTCTATGGAGATTAAAGAATAATAAACACTACTGTAAACTCTCAAAGGTGTTCTGCACTAATGAAGGCTTGAGGGTTGGACAGCCTTGCAGTGCCAGGTAAAGTGATGAAATTATAACAGAAATATTACACTATTGTATTCAGTGTACAGATGATGTATGTATAACCTGAGGCTGTTTGTAAATTCAAATCAATTGTGATTAATCTCATGATGTTTTTGTAATAAACATTATTGATTTATCACAATTGGTTTTGCCAAAACTGTACTGTGTGTTCTGTTTTATTGGATTCATATTCTATTTATATTCTAAGCAATAAGCTAAATATGATAAGGATGTTTTATTAATGCCTAAAGATCAGTAATTGTTTTTATTTGTTTTATTGAACAAGGACACCCAAGTTTGGTTCACCTTTTAAGTGGACCAAAAAGTGAACTGAATGAAAATAAGCCTAGTGTCTACTTGCGTTTACATTGAAGGTCAAATCTATTTTAGTCTACTTTAGTTTTCAAAATGTCTCAGTCCACCTTCAATTATTATTTTTTTAGAGTTTAGTTCACTTACAGAAGAACGAGTTTGTTTGAATATTTCTCATGCAAGGCAAATTGATTCAAGAACACTAACGTAAAACAAATAAGTGTGAACATATGTAAAAACTGTGCTTTCCTCCACCTGAACTGAAGATTGAGCCTACTTTACACATACTGATCTGATCTTTCACCACACACAAATACACTCTCCAGTGACCTAATACCTCATCCCACAACACCAGCGCTACACTGACAGCTGAAAGCTTCTGTACTTAAGTCATGCTACAACCATATGTCAGTTCTCATTTACACACACACACACACACACACACCACCTCAATGTCTCCAAGAGCAGGTGTTAATTTAATCTCTGCCTTCTCTCTCTCATCTCGTTGTGTTCAGTCAGGTGTTCGGTGTTTTTATTTTTTTATTTGTAAAGGTCAGAGTCATTTTAGTTATGCTCTGATGTGAAAAAGATGAAGAAAGGGACTATATGTACCTCACATTTGATCTTTGAATGTCGTATCAGATCTTACAGCACAGCTGTGTGTTGTTGGGACATTTAGGTCGGGCCACTCTCTTTTTCTCTCCCTCTCTCTCCTTCTCACTCTTTCTTTCTCTCTGCGGTATTGTACTGTGAAAACATGCTGGCACTGCAGGTCGTATTCATAGAGAAAGGTCATGAAGTAAAGTAAATGAAAAGAGCCCCACTCTCTCCGTCTCTCTTCCTGTTTTCTCCGCTTTGCTATCATTCATTCATCCTGTTTCCCTCTATTTTATCAATCTTGTATTTATTATTCTTTTTTATTTAGTTCCTCTCTCTCTCTCACTCTCTCTTTTTTATTTTGGTTCCTTGTTGGCCTTTAAATTCAGTATCAGTGATGTCTTGTGATCCCTGCCATGTGCATGATATCCGAAGCGTTCTTATCTCATGACACAATTTTTATTATTAATGCCTCAACGCTGCTGTTTTGATTAACACACTGTTAACTGCTCCAATGCCACAGGGAGGGAAAATAAGTTTGTAGCTTGTGTGTTAATGGAGAGCTGGGAAACAGAGCTGGGCTGGCCACTAATGGCTTTAGTTGGAGATAATGTGAACATGTGTTAGGCACTGCAAGCCCCTGGCCCTCACTATGACAAAACTCACCACTGCCTTTACAAGATCCGTTGCTCACAGCTGTGGAAAAAATGCTGCAAGTTAAATGTTGGAATGGAGCCACATAAAAAATGAAATAAGAGTGAGAGGTGACGAAAAAAAGAGCTGATTATAAGCCTTACCCCTCGGCTGGATCTCATCATACAGGCATTGAATGAGCTTTGAGTCTCTATATGTGTGTGTGTGTGTGTGTGTGTGTGTGGGTGGGTGGGTGTGGGTGTGGATGGGGGATGGTGGTCAGGTTTTGCCTACATATGAAAATGTCCCCATATGGATAGTAAGGATCCCCTGAAATCACCCACATTGTCACCAGCCAATGGCCATGAAGAAAATGTTTTAATAAAAATACAAAAAAAATCTTCATTAAAATCTGAAATGCAAAAAGGTTTTTGTGAGGATTGGGTTTAGGTGTAGCATATAATACCATTTATACCATTAGCTCAGTATAAGAAATATAGAAGTCAGTGGATAGTCCCACCAAGTGTGTGTGTGTGTGTGTGTGTGTGTGTGTTCTTGCACTAAATTAAGAAGAACATTAATATGCTCTAATAAAAAAAAAAAAAGTGTTGCTATATTTTCTGTGCACTTTATGCTTTAACAAAAGAGTAAGAATAAAACTGGAAAGACAGAAGGTTGAGAATGAGGAAGTGGGAATATGAAAGATACGATATAGAGGGATAGCAGGAAGAAAGATAAGCAGCTTCAGAGGATGGATGGTGTGTTGACATGATGTTGATATGTTTTTCGAGGCAGTGAAGGAAACACATTGAGAGTATTAAAGTGAAGATAAAGAAAAGGATTGAACATGAAACGAGGTTCTAAATACATAAAGCGAGAAATTGAGGGAGACAAAGAAAAAGAGAGTGAGGAGTGGAGGTTAGTGAATTCCTCGATGAGGAGCACAGAGCAGGTAGTCAACATAAGCAAATTAAGTGTGACGATAGTCTGTAATTCAGAGACGGAGGGATTTGGTGGTTTGATGAGCAGATTTGTAGGTGCTCAACTGAGAAGAACAAAGTGCAACACTTCTGGACAGCCAAAATCTGTGTGAACGTTCTCTAAACTCATCATTCCCTGCACTTCCTTTTCTCCTCCAGCCAACATCATCCAGCTTGATTTAAGCAGCTTTTATTTTGTCCTGCTAGTTTGATAGTCACACATTATTGTATTTCAGAGTCAGACATCTTGTTTCACATCCTGTTTCATGGAGAATGCATGGTTTGGGTCAGAATAAACATCAAGTTTAGAATTTTAAAAAAGTTAAAAAAAAACAAGTATTAAATACGTTTTGTTATATTTTCTGCTCTGGTCATCATATACTTCACAGCTCTAAAATTAAATGTTTCTCCAATAGGGCTGTCAATAGATTAAAATATTTAATCATGATTTATCGCATGATTGTCATAAGTTAACTTAATCGCACATTTTTATCTGGTCTAAATGTACCTTAAATTAATACTTTTCAAGTTTTTAATACTCTAATCAACATGGGCATGGATGCTTTATGCAAATGTATGTTTATTATTAGTGAACCATACTCAACACAGATTTTTATAATGCGTTATCTTTGTATCGATCTACCAGGTCACATTTACAACTACACCTTTGCTGCATAAAAACATGGGTGAATGTTCGCATTGGTCTGAACAAAAACAGTAGACAGGCTTATTGAAAATGCAAATTCATTTTCTGCCAGCAGATGGCGCAGCAGCTGACTTTGAAATGTGCAGCACTCATATTTATTCAATGAAATCATCCCCTTTTGAAGTTTAATTTTCACATTAAGCCATATCGCAATTCTTGTATTTTCCTTCTCAAATTTAAGACCTCCTGAAATCATAATTAAGACTTTCTTGTACCATTTTAAGACTTTTAAGGCCTTAAATATGATACAACTAAATTTAAGACCTTTTAAGACTTTTTAAAGACCCGCAGAAACCCTGAAACAGAAAATGTGTGCTGCATTAAAATGCATGTTAAAATGAATTTGCGTTAACACGTTAATTTTGACAGCCCTAGTTTCTAACTTATGAGAAGTCAGTAGGCTATGTTTAATTTCTAC
The DNA here is from genome assembly GCF_018340385.1 of Cyprinus carpio. Lineage (NCBI taxonomy): Eukaryota > Metazoa > Chordata > Actinopteri > Cypriniformes > Cyprinidae > Cyprinus > Cyprinus carpio. Next base: position 21,649,357 of record NC_056578.1, read on the forward strand.
AGTGTTCTTTTTAATAGTATTAACATCATAGTGATTTCAGGTTTTCAACTTCACAGCCCTGTCCAAATTTTAGGCAAATTTAATCCCTGATTTTCTCATTTGTTTTTTTTCTTAGACGTTTCATACTCCAAGTCTTGGTGATGAGGAGTTCGAAATACCTCCCATCACCCCTCCTCCTGAGACCGAGCCTGGTATGGGCCTCCAGGAGGTGGACTCAGCTTACCCCGGGCTACCTGACCACCCCAACTCTCAGCGGGGGTCGTTCACCCCTCAGTTCCCACCCCAGAGCCTGGAGCTGCCCTCAATCACCATCTCCAGAAATATGATGGAGCAGGAAGGACAAATCAACAATGGACATCCAAGGGTAAGTGTCTGGTTATTTTCTGGTTATTTGCTTGAACATTTTAAAGATCTTAATGTTTGCAGATGTTGCCTTAGATTATGCAAAGCCAAAAATGACACAAATTATATTTCCACAACATCATTCACTGGCAGTTACATTTAGCTTTTAGATCCTCCTGGATTTAAGTGTTGATTTAAATCCAGGTAGGTTTCCTCCTCTAAATGCAAATAAGGTTGACAAAGATATTATGTGCAAAACAAATCAAGGTGGCTGACGCAACGTGTTGTTATAAAACTGGATTTATATTTGTAGATAAAGCCTTAAAGGGATAGTCCATCTATAAATATAAATTTAACATCCCCTCTAGGTCTCCTTGGTATGTTTATGAGACGTGTAACAATATTAAATTCTTGATCAAACTGTTCTTTTGGGTCGCATCTCTTCATTAATCAGTTTGTCCAGTTCACAGAAATGGGCTAAATTATTAATTTAAATATCTAATTTGGTTCTCAGGTTCAACTCTCAGAGTCTGTGATCTGGTAGTAATGGTTAACAGCTCACTCGATTAGAAAATCATCATTAATTAACAACTTCAGTTTTGGTTTTTTCATCACACAAACCATTGTGTGGCTTCATAAGACTTGGATTACAGTGCACAAGTCATATGCACCATGTTAATGGTATTTTATTGGTTATTTTCCAACCTTCTCGAAGACTAAAAACTCTAATCCTCACTCGTTGTGACTTCATGGAAAAGAGCTACCAATATATTCTTTAAAGTGTCTATATTTTTTGCTCCATGGAAGAAATAAAGTTAAAAGTGTTTAGAACAATGTGAGGATTAGTAAATGACAATCCTTTAAAAAGACAACAGATGGATAATGCCAGCAATAAAATTGGTCAGCTTAGCTGAATATATTTACTTTTTAACCTTGTGTTGCTGTGATGACTAACTCGTAAGATAAAATAATGGTCTAGGCAAGCGCTTGCTTCATAATAATCATGTTTTATGATCAAACTTTTATGGCTGTTAATTCAGATAGAGAAATGGCTCCTAAATGCCACAGACATAGATTTATCAAAGAGGAAGCATTGAAAATGCCATGGCTAGACTAGATGTTTTAAAACTGCTATAATAGAAATGAAATCGCTATCAGTAAAATTTTAATACATAAAAGGACACAAAGTGGCATTGGCCAGCAGATGTTACGTTGACACGCTTTTGATGTTTTTGAGAGTTTTCATGAATTTTACAGATTTTTAGCCATTTGCTTTTTTTATTATACGGAATAGTTCCTCCCTTTCCCTTAACCTACAGTACAGTGGAATATGTATATATATGTGGAATAATATATCCTTATTTATATTCCAATATGGATAGGCACCATCAAATTTTATTGCTCTTTTCCTGGCCATCCGTGCTGCTGGCGAGTAAAATAATTGCAGCTTTTAAAATATCTGTGCTGCATAAGTGACCGCCGGAAGGCTTTTTGCCTAAAGAATTTTCATTTCATGGTCAGTTAAGCTCGTATGCATCCGGAAGAAAAACGGAACCTTGACACAATTACAACATGGCCTGTTCTCACCGCGCTGTGAAGGGATTAGATTTGATTCTCCAACATTATTCCTCTTTAGCAGCTCTTTCTGTGGACAGTGGTTCTGATTGTGTGGGGACTATATTAGCGGGTTTGGGGGAGAATGAGGGCACTCTGCTCTGTGCCTGGTGGCATTGTGACCGTCCCTCTGATTCTTCTCTATCGCTCATCACTCATTGTCCTCCTGAAATACTCTCAGTCTCTCTCCTCTTAATGGAATTGATCTCAGTTTGTCCTGCTCTCTGGGACTGGTACAGACAGTGCCGTGCCTTTGAGTCAATGCCTCACATTTATAAAGGACTCGCTAAGGGTTAGCGGAAGTTAGCATTGTAACCTCCAACGTTGTCCTTCAGTCAATTTGATGTTTTAGAATTATAATTTTACATCCAATGCAGAAAGACAGAACATTGAATACAATTCGGGATCCAGATGTTGTAATATTTAAGACAGATGGTCAGCACGAGAATAAAACAAAAATGTATGTCAAGAAAATGTATACATGGCCTCGAAAATATCCATTCCAGCTCTTAAGTGCAACTTAACAAGATCAAAACAGAACAGTGTACCTGTGCTAGTTTCATCTACTCTTTGTATTTCTGCATTAAAGCCAACTATTCCTCTAATTTCTTCCCTCTAATGCTCCACGTATGTCAGGCGAAATTAGCCACAGATGCTGCTGGCCAAACCCAACTCGGCAAAATCCATTTCTCAGCTGTGAAGAAGTCTGGCGGGATTCAGAATGTGAAGTCATTATTTATTTAATCTGTTCCCCTAACAAGCTCCTGCATCTCGTTTGAGACTCGCTGGAATGTGGGTTCTGTCTGGATCTCAGAGTAGACGGCAACTGATAAAGATGCAAATTACAGTATGTGTTCACCTATTTAGACTAATTTCAAGAGAGGTGTTCTTTGAGGTTGTGCAGAGCAGGTTTAGCATTCCTATTTTTCTTGTGTTTCTTCTTTTTTGAAACAGTGTGCATGAATTCAAAAGCAATAGCAACAATCTAAAAGCGGTTTATTACTTTTGCTGACATTCTTTTGTTATGCATACATTTTATACACTGCAATACATTGGATTAATTTGTGCATTTTTTTTGTAAAGACTAAAGAAAGGAATGCATGTTTAATATATGTATGAATATATATATATATATATATATATATATATATATATATATATATATATATATATATATATATATATATAGTAAAACAATAATTAAAGATCATTATTTTACCTAAATTAAATATATAATGAACAGGCAGTGTATGTGTGTAGAGCAGGTGTTTCTGGGATTCGAAGCAATCTACAGTGGAACAGTTTGTCTTTAAAACATGATCCCTCAAAAACTGATGAGGGTCTGACTGCTGTGAATAAAATGAAAAATATGACCAGTGTTGCAGAAACTATATTTTTCGTCTCCTCCAATACCAAACACACACACACACACACACACACACACACTTTCCTCTCTCCCCCACTCTTTCTCTTTACACATTTCTGTTATCTTATCTCCAAGCTGAGTAGTTGTGACATCAGTTGTACATCAATCTCTGAAAGTGGATTTTTTTTTCTCTCCCCTTCACCTTCATGTTTTTCTTTCTTTCTTTTTTTTTTTTTTTTTTTTGTCAAACAGCCATTGTGACATATTGAGCCGGTAAGAAATGAAAGATATTCATGCAGGCATGCAATACTTGTAATGAAGTCTCAACCTGACCTTCTGTGTGATTGATTCTGTAATTTAGTTTTCTCAGCCAGTACTTGAAATGAAATGAAATCATGTTGAACAAGTTTTAAATACCCATAGTGCAACGGGAGACATGAAGGGAGGGAGGAGGAAAGGAAAAGAGATGAGAGTGAAGAGAGGTTGGTTGTAGACTAGTCGTTTTTTAAGGCATTGGAACAATGTTTTTGGACCATTTTTTCAAAGGGGACAATTCGTACAGGGTGCATTGAGCATGAACAGTATATGAGCTGCATGAAACGAGAGAATGTGTGTGTGTGTTTTGTAGATGGAATAAGAGAGGAGAGTGAGTAGGTGGAGGAGAAATAGGAGTAGAAAACTATTTATCTTCACGCTACCATGGTCTCTGCAAGCATTCAAAATTCCATTTTCTTCTTCTTATTTTTTTTTTCTGGAGGAGCCAGTTATGCAGGTGCCCATAAATGGTTGAAAAATAAAGCAGCATGTTGGTTAAGGTTCCAGTGCAGCTGTGAATATGTGCAGGGGGCTGATAAACTATTCATAATAGAGCTGACCTTTTCACACTGGCCAAACTTGTAAGATTCATCCTCATAATTACCATATAGATGATTATACTCCTTTTTCTGTTATGGAACATTTCCAAGAGCTCCACAGAATGATTGAAGGGAAATTGAACTTGTTAACATTCTTTTCAGCATGGAACAGCTCATACCAAGCTGCTTTTAATAAACTCTCCAATTCCATTCCCACCCCCCACAGAGTCCTGAGGCTGGTATCTTAAAGAGCAGACCCGGGACTCTCAGCCTTTGACACGGCGTCTTCAGATTCTTATCCCGATCGTCTGAAAGCAGTATTGGTTATGTTATGGTTATGAACACATGCTGGAAAAAGAGGTCTGGGCCCCCCCAGTATATTTTCTTTGACTGTTTAGTTGCAGTTCCTGCTTTTCATGAAAGGGGTGAGGATAGTATTCGAGGCAGAACCAAACTGTCATCCATCTAATGTCTCAGTGTGTTGGACAAGGGGCTCGTTGTGTGTTGTGGCTGTATGGTCAGCATCTCTTTTTGGTGTCTTTAATGTCAGAAGCTTTTGTGCCTGTAGTAAAGTAGGTTGGGGAATATAGATACGAGGAGAAAAGGGTTATTTTTTGCTGGAATACAGAGATTGGCTGATTGCTGGAATAATAGCAACATTTGCACAAGCACATGCAAACATAGAGGAGAGGAGAGGGCACATCTGGCCTCTTTGCTCTTCAGATAAGAAGTTATTTACAGATTTATGAAGACTATCAAAAGCATCTGTGTAGATGTGAGCTGTGTGTCAGCAGACAATGTTCCAATCAAAATGCAAATGGAGGGTGTGCAGCAGGGACATAAATAAACAGATCGGATACTGACTCACTCTTACTACCAGCTAAACCACTCTGACTGCAGAAATCACATTTCTTTCATTGCCTACAAAGGCTGCTATTAGCAAAAGCTGACTGCTGTTTGTGCGGGTTTAGTACGAATGCTCCATTCATCATCCGTTCTTTTCCATCTACCGATTCTACACATAAATATGTATTTCATACAAAATCATATAATGTTTTCTTTTTCTGCTGTATGATCATTGTGAATTTGGAAGATAATGTTGCCAAATCATTAGATGCATCGGGATAAATCACAGCTTTTTTTTCATAATCCGCCTTGGGAATTATTTCTACATCTGTTCTGCTTTGTGCGACCAGATCAAAGTGCTCCTGAAACTAAAGACCAGTTCTGACCATTTCTGGGACTTCATTCACTAATGTAGTCAGTGCATGAAAAGAAAGAGAAAAAAAAAAAAAAGAGTAAGTGGGCACATGGTCGTCTTACAAATGTTGCAAGTTCAAATCATTGATCATGTCGATGTGTTCACATGGGGGAGAGAGCCAAAACACAAAGCCCAGCCTGAGACTGTGATGATAAATATGATTCCTCAAAGGCTGCCTTACATCTTTGTGATTCTCTCCGCTCTTTACATTACTGACGCATAGAGAATGTTGTAGTGATTTCATAGAAATTTGTACAGGGCATTGCTGACTGTTGGTGTTGAAAGTGTTAGACACAGATGGTTGTGACTAATGAACACAGTAGACAGGTCTGACACAAAGACTGCTGCTGGCTCTGTCACTGTATTCTAGCGATGAAACTAATGCAAATGTGTATATTTCTGTGGCAGTGTAATTCTGTTATTAATTTGTTTATTTATTCAGTGATTCTTTTATTTATCCACTTGCTTCATTTTTTGTAGGATGTTTCTTTAAAAAAAAAAAAAGTGCAAAATTTCCAGTATCGCCCTAACAGATGTTGAAAACAGCTATTGTTTTGTAGATTGTGTTTTTCGATTAGGCATGGATTCGATATGAAGCTGCATGTACCCAGGGAATTAATACAGAGAAAATGTAATCTGTGTGTGAGGGAAGGTGTTAGAATATTGTACTAAGGGAGAGGGTTCAGCAGGTCTGGCCAATAAGGCCAGGTGCACAGTTTTATGATGTGTTGACACATACAGATATTGAGTTTGAGTCTCTGAATACCAGATGGAGAGAGAGAGAAAGAGTTGATGTAGAATGGAAAATGAACAAAGGAGATCAAATGAACTCTTGGTTTTCTCTAGCTGTTTGAGTAGATTTTTGCTCTGTAATCTGGTTGCTTTTGGAGACTGTTCAGTCAATGCAAAACACATCAGGTTCCCCACTTCCAAACTCCCACAATACATAAAACATCATACACTTTTATTTTAGTCTTGTTTGGGACTTTCCTTTTACTTCTGTTCTTTTTTATATTAAGCTAATTCTATTTTCCTTTAACCTAAGGTTGCAAATATGTTAAACCTCTGGCTGATACAGATAAACTGATAATTATTATTACTTTTAAATATGTTTTAGCCAATAACTGATAAATGTCCAATATTACGTTCTGTACAATTTTCTTTTTTTCTTTAACTTTTTTTTATATTAAACACAAACTGTTTCTGAGTCTAGCACTATAATATAGGCCTAGCCTGCCATTTGTTTTTGACAGAAGACTGCAATTATTTGATCGAAAATGCAGAAAAATTAATATTGTGAAATGTGACAATCAATTTAATGCATCATTAAAAATTGTACTGGCACACAAAATTTGTGAGGTAGTGTATATCTAAAAAAGTTTTGTTGTCTGTTTGCTCTGCAGGCTGTCAGTCAGACCCACCTCCGTCAGTACCCTCCAAACCCCACCATGGTGATGCGTTCCATCATTAGCATGCATAACCCCAATGGCATGATGTCACAAAACCAGCTTACCACCATCAACCAGTCCCAGATCAACACACAGCTGGGGCTAAATATGACCGGATCAAACATTGCTCACACGTCCCCATCCCCACCTGCCAGCAAATCAGCCACACCCTCTCCCTCCAGCTCTATTAATGAAGACGATCAAGAGGAAGGAAACAGGGTGAGTGTCATTTAATCCAGCAGTGTTTTCATCATAACATTTAATCGAGAATTAAATCATCATCCAATTAGTGTGATCTTATAGCAAGCTGCTCTCTCTCCATCAGGTGATTGGTGAAAAGCGTCCCGCCCCTGACGCAGGTAAGAAGCCGAAGACGCCCAAGAAAAAGAAGAAGAAGGATCCCAATGAACCTCAGAAGCCAGTGTCTGCATATGCCCTGTTCTTCAGAGACACCCAGGCGGCCATTAAAGGCCAGAACCCTAATGCCACGTTCGGAGAGGTGTCCAAGATAGTAGCTTCTATGTGGGATGGACTGGGAGAGGAGCAGAAACAGGTAACAAACTGCTATCCTGTGTAATATCAAGACATATTTTTAACCTCAAAAAGAACACCATCTGTAACGTTCTGTGAATAGAGCTGTCTGTTGTGGAGTCTTCTCACTTGAGCTAGAATAACAAATGTATTGAATTTCTACTCTGAGATTTGCACAGAATGATTCTTGTCAGGTATTTTAACAGACTGCAAGATATTTTCACCCTTCTTTAGTTTTTTATTACCGGCTGAGATGAAGCCTGCAGGCTCTCCCTGTTGTGAAGTTCATGCTTGCCAGTCAATGTTTCGCTAATTATCTGTTTATCACGCCTCACCTATTCTGTTCTCCACAGGTTTACAAAAGCAAAACAGAAGCAGCAAAGAAGGAGTACCTGAAAGCTCTCGCAGTGTACCGCGCTAGCCTTGTGTCAAAGGTGAAGATGATTTCTGTTTAAACAGCTCCTTGCAGACTATATCTCACTCATTTTTTTTTCACCATTCATCATGTTTTCTATTATATTTCTATTTACCTATATCTGAATAATAGTTTAGCTCACTTTCAGGCTTGATAGCTTTCACCTTGAGTCCTTTTAAAAGATAAGACCTTCTACACAGTAAACTTTTCAGTGAAAGCACCAAATATAGAACTGACAGCTGAAAGGCAATTGAAAACAGGAGTTCTTCTATCACTAGGAGTAGTGTTTATTTTATTGTGCATTCGTTGATTTTCTCAAATTGAACTTCTAAAAACCAGCTGGAAAAGATTTTTAAAGTATGATTTTTCTTGCATACTTAAACGTGGCTGTGAATGTGTTTGTTCCATCACACTAGAGGTGTAAAAATAATAGCAGCTAATGAATTAGAATGGGGTATTCTTATGATTGATCATGCCTCATTAACTCGCTGTATCAGCCAGACAGTTGGGAACATTTGCATATTTGTTGCTTCTTATAAAAATTAAGATCATTTTACAGACAGTTTAGTGGTACTGTGTGTTAAAGTCTAAGCAACTCAAGTACTAGAGATTTATGCTACATTTATGACACCAACACCACATTGCTCTCGATTCAGCGGTTGAGTAAATTTATCAAGCTTCTTTTCAGAAAGTAGAAACTGTAAAGTTTGTTATTTTCAGTGTGCAAGACTTATTTCAGATGTTTTTCTAGGCTACTAAATAATATAAATTCCCCTCTTGGCAAGTTCTTTAGATCAAGGAATTGTAAGACAGCAGCAATTTTCTCTGAACAGCTTTTCTGTCGAGTCAGTCACCAGATCAGCACTAATAAAGAAGAGGGCACTACATAAGAAATAATCTGTTGAGTACTAGAATTCATTTGACCACTCTCTATTTCTGTCTCAGGCTGCCGCAGAGTCAGCGGAGGCCCAGACGATCCGCTCGGTGCAGCAGACTCTCGCCTCCACCAGCCTGTCCCCAGCGCTCATGCTGCCTTCCCCTCTATCCCAGCACCCCTCGATGTCCGCCGCAGCACAGGCACTCCAGCAGGCCCTGCCTCGAGCCATCGCCCCAAAACCTCTGCAAATGCGTGTCGGCAGCAGCCAGATTGTCACCTCAGTCACTGTAGCTCATCAGAACATGACGCCCGGCGGCGTTCAGTCGCAGCTGCTGGGGCAGATGGGAGCGGGCGGTCCGCAGTCGGGCATGTCACCACAATTGAGTCCACCGATGCAGCCACGGCACGCTTCCATGCAGCAGCAAATGCAACAGCAGCAGATGCAGCAGCACTTGCAGCACCATCAAATGCAGCAGCAGCAGCAAATGCACCACCAGCAGATTCAGCAGCAAATGCAGCAGCAGCATTTCCAGCATCACCTGCAGCAGCAGCTTCAGCAGCACCACATGCAGCAGCAGCAGCAGCAACAGATGCAGCAGCAAATGCAGCACATGCAGCACATGCAGCAGATGCAGCAGCATCAAATGCAGCACCATATCCCGCAGTCACAGTGTTCGCCTGTGCAGCACTCACCTGGCACGCCGCACTCGGGCTCTCTCGGCAGCCCACCGCCCCCTCCCACGTCCCAGCCTCACCCCTCGCAGGTACAGGCTCATGCGCAGGTCCTGTCGCAAGTGAGCATCTACTGAACCAAAAGCCCACAGTCGCGACTCCACGAGAAAGCCAGAAGGAAGTGAAAAGCATCATCGCAAGGTTGCTTTTTTTTAAGTTGCACTTAAGAAGTGTGTAAGAAATATGAATGTTTTACAAAGAACTGTCCTTTGTTCTAGATGGATATAAGATATGTGTTAAAAGGACAAAGCATCTAAGCTGGATTTTTTGTCTATAAGATAGGCTGAGCTACCGGGAGGTCTGTTGATAGACTTGTGTGCCCAGTAGTCATTTGTATGTATATTTAGTTCATTTGGTTTTTCTCTCTCTCTCTGTCTCTCTGTCGTGGAGTTTAAACTCTGTCAGCGCATGATGGCGTGGGAATTACATTCAGAGATGATCACAGAAACACCTGACAGTTTTATTTAACAGCTTTATTTATGAGGTTGGATTCTCTTTCACCATCAGACAAAATAGAAGACCGGATTTCTGTGGATATGGAATTTATAAAGAAGGCACAGTTTCGCAAAAGAAATGAACTGAACTGGTACTAAACTGGTCATCAGAGACATGCTGAATGGCTCTTACACTGTCTGGCCAGTGTATCGTCAAGTCTACCCTCTCTTCTTCCTTTTTCCATCATCTTTCTTGGCGTTCCCATGGATGAAACTGTTTGACAGTCAATGTTGGGATGCTCTAAATCAAATCATCCTGCTTTTAGAACCGAGTGGTGTTTGACACATCTCGTGCTGTGTTTTCAAATCTCCAGTGAATTTACAATTGATGTAAAACACTTGGCGGTTTGCTGGACTATTTGACACACTTCCATTGATCATTTCAGTCCTCATGTCTCCAAACACCTTCTGTAACCTGCTGTATGTGTTCTTAGGAAAGAAGAGAAAGTTTTTGGAGTTCTTTTCCTCTGGCCAAAACCTTTCATGACACATTCACTCCAACATATGTAGTAACAGCACTCCAAAAAACCTTCTCTGTAATTATCTTTACCTCAGAAGTTTTATTGAATACGTTTTGGTTTTTTTTCTTTTGTGTAAGGAAAACTTATTTTATGGGGGTGGGGGAAGAGCGAAATTACTGAATTTGGGTTGTTGGTTTACTGATTGGGGTATTTTTATTTCATAATACCCCACATTTCTCATCACGGGCCGTTAAATGGGAGTCATCAGATGTAAGATAAAAGAAAATGAAGTTGTACATTTTTCATACCTCTTGTTGTAAAGTTTTAATACGTGCGGCTTTAAATGCAGACGTTGGCAAGCTGACCTGTCACCTGCTTTATCTCATAGTGCTCTTTTCTACTTTTTTATGAGTTACAGTAGCAGCAAATCATTTGTTTGTATTTTTGCTTATATTTCAAAATTAATTTTCAAAAACCTGACAGTGAAACAAATACAGTTCATGTCAGTTGGAAACTCCACCTGTTTTTAAATGTCATTTATTAAGTTTTATTTTTGCCATCCAAAAAAAGAAAACACATTAAAAAGAGGCATTCCATCATCATCAACATGATACTAGCCATAATTTTGTATTATATTTCTCTGTGTCTCTCTGTTTGCAATTAAAATAATCAAAACTATTTATTTCAAGGAACTGATTCATTTTGAAGATATATTAGCCATACTTTTGTATAAAATATTTCCTCAATGTGTCCTTGTTAGTTATGAAAGATTTAAAATAAAGACATCAGTACTTAAAATATTCTGTTTATTTTGGATATACAGTTGTATTTATTTATTTTTTTCAACTCAAACAGATATTTGGTTATTTATTTCTGCAAATATGTTGTGCATTTTCTATTTATGTTTTCCTTTATGCCTGTTCACACCGATCTCCTTTTCTATGGTGTTTCACATTTTAAAAATGACCCCTGAGCCCCCAGACACAAATAGTTGTGGGGGAAGGTAGGATTAGCTAAAGGCTAATTATCATAAAGGCACAATAAGCACGTGAGGACAGTGGAACGCCTTTATCTGCTGAGCGGCGCTGGTATCTTACACACTACACCAGACAGAGACACCCGAACACAGCAGAAGGGAAGGAATCTGTGCCTGCGCATATCTTGTTCCACATTAATAGAATTTTCAATCTGTATTTTTGTACCCAATTAGTTAATTTTGAGAATGCTTGTGCAGTTTGCATGAGAGAGGCTGCAGTGATTGGCTCTTGAGTCGGGTTTTGTGTCACAGAGAAGCCCACACTCTCACTCCTTGATTAATTGCAGCATCTGTTCTGTCAGAGGGTATAGTGGAGAGGTCTGCAGGAAAACTGCAAATAAGTGCTGGCAACAGTCTTAAAGCGCCTATGATGAAATGAAAATTAAAAACAGCGAGTACCCCACATGCCCTGAATTTCAATGGCAAGAAGTGGGGAGAGAGAAGGAGGGAGAGAGCGAAGATTGCTAAGCATAGAATGTAAGAGTGGTGTCCATGGCGACCAAACACATCCTTTAAAAACAGCCAGTAATGAGGGACTGGGAAATAGCGCTTATTATTCCAAACAGTCTCATGGAGGGCAGCATCAATAATGCATGCAGTACCTTGTTATTTGGTAAACCTTGTTATCCGCATGGTCTCAGTGAGGATAAATATCTCACAACAAGGGTTGGAACTCTGACACACCCCAGTGATGAATGAATAAATAAATAAAGGTTTGCAGATATTTTCAAAACTGATTAAATGTCCTAACAACAGCCGATGATGTTGGCACATGAGCGATTGTGAATTAATCATGTGCCGTTTCAGGGACATGATAAAAATATGATTATTATCTAGTTCTCATTTTAACACACACACACACACACACACACACACACACACATATATATGTTTTATTTATTTATATTTCCATATATGAATATGCATAATATAGTCTTTTCTATGTTCCACAAAAGAAAGAAAGCCATACAGGTTTGGAATGACATGATGGTGAGTAATTAATCACAGAATTTATATAGAAATATATATATCTTAAAGTAAAATGTTCCCATAAATTCTTCAAAGCAAACATAAATTCAACCACGACTAGAATTACCCTCCAGTATTCATATGATGTCTATCTATAGAATCTAGTTCAAACCACAGTCACATGATCTGACAGTAGTTTTATTGCATATAACCTAATATTCCACTGCTATTCATCACTCTTTGTGTGTGTGTGTGTGTGTGTGTGTGTGTGTGTGTATGAGCACACATGCATTTTAATTTAGTCTGTGTTAAAGACACAGAGGGAAAGGTCATATGCATAGTGAATGTCCCATTTTTGTAATATCAATCAATGATTGATTGGTGTCTTTCATTACCCTGCTGTCTACCCAGATTCAGTGGGAACAGTGTGACAAAAGGTCTGTGTCCTGAGGCCGAGAGTGTGAACTCAGTGGCTTGTGGTCTCTTTGACTAGTTTCCATCCGAGCATGAAAACAAATGACCATAATTTATATCATATTTAACATGGATAATACTGTACTTTCTACCAAGACAAAGCTGTAAGCCTGCTGTTGTGAAAAGACTTAATATTTGAAGCTAGCAATCAAGAATTTCTACCTCATTGAATATTGTCAATCTTATAAAATTTGAAATATATATATATATATATATATATATATATATATATATATATATATATAATATTTGTGATCGGTAATTTAAGGTAATCATTGATGCAATTTCTTGGTTTCTGATAAAGTTATCACTGATAAAGCAGCTACATGACAGATGGAGAGTTTCTGGCTGTGGACATTGTTTGTGTAGCTTAGCAACAATAACCAAATAGGGTAGAACTTGAATAGGGCACAGGTCATCTCTAGCCACAGAACATCAGTAACACTGTCCGGTAGGCCATGCCGTTTGCCCTCCATTAACAAAACTAACCCCCTCCCACACAGCTCCCAAAGAACACATGCAACCTTTGACTTGACTTCAGACACCTGGCCTTGCAGTGAGTGAAGAGTTTCGCTGACTAGCTTTGGGCAAGATCCTGCTGATCCCTGGCAGCTTTTGTCTGAATAATGTTGACCTCTCAGTCAGAAAGAGAAAACTTTCTTTAGGTGCTGCTGTGAACATTTGTATGAAAGACTCCCCAGACTGAATGAAAGGCTAACAGCTGGGTCTGAGGCGAAGTAAAGAACTTGACTTTCAGTTGTTTCTCTTTTCTTTCTTTTATTTACTTTTCTTTCTTTTGATTCATTTATAATATGTTTTAAATTTAATAATTTTATGCTACATCACACAGAGCACCAAGGCAACACTTTTTTTTTCATCTAATATTTTTGTTTAAAGCAGACATATTATGCCCTTTTTTACAATATGTAATATAAGTATCTGGTGTCCCCAGAATGTGTTTGTGAAGTTTCAGCTCAAAATACCCCACAGATCATTTATTATATAAATTTGAAAATGGCTATTTTGAGTGAAAGTAGAAACAGGCTGTTTTTCGGGCCTGTCTCTTTAAATGCAAATGAGCTGCTGCTCCCCGCCCCCTTTTCCAGAATAGACCTGCGCCGTTACAGATCGGACCTGCTAAAAACATCTGTTTTGGTTCTGATTATCATGTTTGTCGCGCTGAAATCATGCGTTTTAACGCATACGAGTTTAAATTTCTGATAAATGGTTTTCTGAGCGTGCACAGCCAAAGCGCACGGACAGAAAGCGGCCACCACACAGCATGTGAGTACTAAACTAAGTTCTCATTCACACACAAGTTTAACATTGAAAGCACACGAGTTACAAAAACAGTAGGTTATGTCGGTTAAGGTAAACAGCTGGGAAATAAATCGCTTGTTTATTTTAGATCTGAGTGGCAGCAGCAATTTACATTAAATAAATCAATAAATCCACTGCTCTGTTGTCTCCACTGAGGCTAGGACTGTGTTCGTCTGTGCAGCCAAAGAAAGAACAGTTAGCATGTTTTGCTGCTACTTTCGCCATTGCATTAGAGCAGGTACCTTTGTCGCTTGCGAAAACACAATGAAGGGGCGGTAATATTATAATGAGATCCCTTTGCCACATCACCAAGGGAGCGAAATCTGCGCGCTCCTTTTACCAAAACAAAGTTACTGGGTAAATCATTTTCACGTTTCCTTGGTTGATAGATGCACCAGGGACCTGATTATAGCACTTAAACCCTTAAAAAGTCAGATTTTCATATGTCATCTTTAATTTTAGTTGCTGTAAGCTATTTATTTATTTATTTATTTATTTTAATTTTTAATTTTAAGCTTCCATTCACAAAATGTTTTTAGTGTTGATTTCTCAATTAGTACTAGTTTCTATAGTTGATTGCCTTGATAATCAGATGAGCATGATATGTTTACTCCCTGTATCAAAGCAATGCTTCAGCCCGTTTCCTCCCAAGTACAGATGCAATGGGTTTCTAGATGTTCCCAGCAGCCCTCTCAGCTCTGGCAGAAACAGCAGAACTGCACTAAATTGAAGTTTAAATTCCCAGAAAGTAGTTTTCGCTAAAGCAGGATACTTATACAGACTTATTAATGTCAAGTGAGATTATTCTGTGAAGCTAAATTTCACGCTTCCACTAGAACGCTGAATACAATGAAGCCCTCAATATTTTAACTTCAAGTTCATTTTATAAAATGCCTTCCATATTATGAACTTTCTGGATGTAAGTGAGTATAATTTCAAATTCTATTCATTGTTCTCTACAGCTAAAATCATTTGAATGTGCTCTCTTTGAATATACAGAGCTTGCATTTGCAGTACAGCACTCCAAAAGATTTTCTTTTTCTCAGCTCATAAATATTCCATAGACTGAGTCACTTCTTATTGGTTAGATGAATAAAAAGGACTGCATTTTCTATTTATTTTTAATTGCTACAACGATAATAGCATGGCCAAAGACAAGAAATGCTGTGAGATGTTCACAAACTGCTTTATTCCCTCAGTTTTCAGCTCTTCTCAAAGTCCAACTCTGAGAGTTAAAGGTCATCAAACAAACAATCCTGCTTTAAAATCACTGGGGTGAACAAGCCCAGAAATACGACTCTGTTTCACCTTGCAGGCAGTAAAAAGCCAGCAGTTCTCAACACAGTCTCTCCAGGAAATCTCCAAACATAGTTTATTGTACAGTCAGTGTTTCTGTGGCCAACACAAACAATGTGATTAGGTTTTCAGAACAGTTTGCACATAACTGGAATTTTTCTGCACTGATGTTACTGTTACATTTATTTAACGTTCAGGTAGAGATTCATTTTAACATTGCATTGTGGGCTGGCATTGATTGAGGAACATTTGCTTTGTTGTGACAGAGAACTAAACTTTGTAGCTGATAGATGTCTCAAGGAGAGAGAAAGAGAGAGAGAATTCATTCCATCTCCTTCAGTTGCAGAATATAAAACCATATCGTTTCCCCTGAGCTACTTCTTTCCAATTCCTCTTCAGTATTCTATGGACTTTGTGTTCTTCGGAGAAACCTGACTCTCTGAAATTGCTTTTTATTGTGACTTACTTAGGCTGTTAATGTAAGCTATTACTGAGCTCACATGTTACTATAGCAACAAAGCTGATAAAGTGTACTGGGAGACCAATGTGATAGATTACATGTGCATGCTGTGTCATATCCAATAACTCAAACTTACTATATGGCACATTATTCCAGTGGTCTGAGAGAAATCAATAAATGTGGACACAACCCAACAAGCCATGCTCCATCTCTCTCTCTCTCTCTCTCTCTCTCTCTCTATATTTGTCTCTCTCTCTCTCTCTTTCTCTCTCTCTCTCTCTCTCTCTCTCTCTCTCTGTCTCTACATCAGTCTCTCTCTGTGTCTAATTCTGTACGACAGTAAGGAAGCCGTAGCAGATCAGGCCATGTTTCTGTGATGTCTGTGTGGAGCTACAAGAGGCAGGTGCTGTACAGACACCATTCAGAGAGACTCTATTCAGCTCCTCTCCTCCGTTTCTCCATTCATGCAGGGCAAAACGCCATCTGCTCCTGTTGTGCCTGGAGCTCTCACAGCTGACCCAAAAAAATCCACCCCAACAGCTGTTGCCAAACAAAAGCCAAACAATTGGGGCAGAGAAAGGTTACACACAAGTTTGAAAGCGAGAGAAAGGGGGTGAGAGGGAGGGAAGGGTGGAAACGCATTGCTATGATGAAAGGGGAGCCAGAAACAAATCTTTTACAGATTATGAGGAGGAATGCTCTTTTCAATTGGTGCAGTAAAAACAGTTAAATATGAGATGGTAAATCTTGCCTCTTGTCTCTATGAACTTGGTGGACACCATTACGGCTGTCAATTAGAGAAAGAGGAAACAGTATTCATGGTTAGTCTTTTGAAGGCCCTTTTTTTTTTTACCTCCACGCAGCCAATAGCGAGAGTTTGGGGCGTGGCTACTGTAGCAGCTGAGCCAGAGGATGTTTAGCCAGAGTGGAAATAGGCAGTTAGATTCCGTCAGAGAAGTGCTAGCCAAAATTCGATGACTTGTCAAAATACTCAGACAGACAAGGGTTAACATTGGCAGCGTTTTGACAAGATGGAGAAATTTGATGAAATGTTTGGGTTTCAGTCGATAAGACAAACTTGCCGAGTTTCTTCCCGACAGGGGAAGCTGAACTTAAAGTTTAAACTATTCCTTAAATGTTAGACTTTTTATTGAAAGTAGTCTAATGTTACTTTTACCTGTTGAGACATGACTTCCATTTTTTATAGACCCTTAAGAGCTGTGTTTGAGTTAGGGAAGGCGTGAGGCGCGAAAAGGACGCTTGCATAGATTGTTTGAAAACATGTATTATTTTTGTATTTCTGCTAGGTGACACTATAGTAGCGCAGAGACTGCCTACAGAACCTTCAATGCACGCTGGAGACATGGTAACGTAAGCAGTATTTAATCTTTACTTTTCGCAAAAACATTGCGATCTAAGTAGTTTGTAGAAACAGTCATTAAATTAAGGAGAGCTTTGGACCACTTGTTTGGACCACCATTATGCAGTCTGCTTATTGTCACAGTTTTTGCAGTTTATCAGACACAAAGGGACACAAAAAAAAACAATATTAATGCATTTTGATTTTTTCCCCCGAGGCTAGTATGCACTACATTCAAGAATAAAGTAGTGTTGGTGAAAATGCTTTTGAAACGACGTTGATTGTCACGTGGTAGGCATTAATTTGCATGACAATTGGAATATAACTTCACGTCTGTTTTGATAAGCATAAGTAATTTCATATGTTCTTAAAAATAATCAAAAAGATAAAACAAAGAGAAAGAGATAAAAATAAAAATAAAGGAATGATCTGCCAAAGGTTATGCTCTTCTGCTTCTATATACAGATGAGGCAAATACTCACAGAGAATCACTCAGAATCCTACTTGACAAATCCAGCCAATGATGAATTCACTAGTGAAGTTATTTGGTTTGGTCAGAGTGTAAACTGAATTCCACATGAAGGTGTAGACAGCATGAAGACACATCAACTTAATCCTAATCCTCTTTCATAACAGTATGGAATTTTGTGGAAATAATATGTATTTATGTAAATTAGATTCTTTTGAACCTGATGTGAAATATTGTCAACAAAAAAGTGTGAAGTTTTATGGGGTTTAAGAATATATGTGTACATAATTATAAAACATGGCCTCCAAATGGCACCGTTATTAAATCCAATGCAGCTGATTTGTCAGTTTCAAATAAGATGAAATGATGTTAAAATCAGCAAACACTAAACAATACTGCATTTACCATCTCTGTCCTTCAAACAATCTCTGCATTCATTCTGCTGTAGACTGCATCACAGTACACACGATTTGTGAATATTAAATGAGTTTTAATTAAAATCAGTTCTCTATTGTTCTTCAATGCTTCGACCACCCCAGTGATGTGATCGTGTGAGTGTGTGAATGTGTGTTTATGTATGAGTCTGGTTTATTATGTTCATGGTTCCATTCCATTTGTCATGTGTTTGACTGTGTTGATGAGGCTGTGGAGGTGCTGGGGCTATTTATCACACAGCTCCTAATGCACTAATTCTGTGTTCATGATCTTCAGAGGGTTCATCCATCAACATCAGGTTGACAGAACCCCACCCCACCCCCACCCGTTGTCCCTAACCCCGCCTCCCCCAAAAGCCGTCTGTAAACATATGGGCCTCATTTTTTCATCAGTGTCCTAAATTTCACACAATCACTCCATCTTATGAATCCAAACAAGCTGGATAGGATGTTTGATAAATGCCATAAGAACATGTACCAGACTATACAGACCGAATGCATTTAGTTATTAAATGAATGATTAAATGATTAAATTGTTAATGAATATATACAGAAAAGCACTGAAAACTAAACAGACACAAGCCAAATAAAGCTAAGAAACATAGATCCTTGGCTTGTGGCTTTTCTGTATGTGTGTGTGTGTGTATGTGTGTGTGTGTGTGTGTGTGTACGTGTGTGCAACCACACAGAGAAGCCACAAGCCAAGGGCACAACAAAAATACAGTGTGTGCATATTTGTTGCATGTATATATAGAAAAGACTCATCTAAAGCTAGTGACCTCATTTATTTGTTAGACTTAATTAATGTGGATTAAACATCCAACCATGGCTTAGCAAATAATGTTGTTTTATGAGTATTGATAATGTTTTAGATAATACTGATCCGTATATGTGAATGGTTCCATCTCCTCTCCTATTACAGACCAGCTGTGTTAATTGCCGCTGTGAACAATAATGAGGTCTGAGCAATCAAAACACAATTAGAACAGAGTTTGTAATTAATAAAGGATGCTGATAATGATGGCATTAAACATTACTTAGTCATTCAGTTCTGTTGCTTGTGAGCAAGTGTGTTCTTCCAGATATGAGAGGTGAGAAAAATTATCCAGGCAGCAGAAATAAAATGGCAGCGCTCTCTGTGATGTCCTGTCCAACAGTAGAAAATGAAAACAGAGAGGCTGGCTGTGGGGAAAGGTCAGAACACATGTAGTGGAGATGTCTTTTGAGAACGCTCTACCACAGATGGCTTGTACTTAATGATGAGGTGGACCAGGAAGCATGAGAAGATTTTGATTAAACTTTTTCTTCAAATGAAAAGTGTAAAAGGAACAGATCCATGTAACAAAACTACACATTAACTTAGATCTGTTTTATCTGTGTTTTAAACTAATCAAAAACTTGTTTAGTGCGATATAAATGTACAAGAAGATGACTCTAAAAAGTGTATATTGTGAAATCTTGTAACAATTTACAAGGACTTTTTCTTATAAACAATTATTTTTTTCCTGACATGACACAGCTAACATTTCTGCAATCCTGCAGTACATGATCCTTCAGAAATCATTCTAATAAGACGATTCACTCCTCAAGAAACATTTCTTATTGGGGATTTTTTTGATGAATAGAAAGTGTGTGTATGTTGTCACTGAGGACAATAAAAGGTTTCTGTAAAGAGCTCCTGACCACAGCATGATTCACAGTTAACACAGTCTGACCTGGCTCTCATCTCTCTGTGATTGACTGGGTTCTCTGAGACACTGGTTCTCAATTCCAGTCCTGGGGACCCCCTGCTCTGCACATTTTGCATGTCTCCCTTATTAAACAAGCCTGATTCAGATCACCAGCTCGTTAGGAGAGCTCTATGAAATTAACTGAGGCCACATCCACACAAAGCCAGGGCTTTCTCTATCCGATCTTTTTTTCTCTCCATAAAAAAATCCATAGACACAGTGTCATCTCAAGAAATATTTGCGTACACACGAAACCACTGAAACTGACTTGAAACGATGTAGTATACATGCCAGACCAGTATGTGGTGCTGTAATTCTGCCACAGATATAAACAAAAAACAGAGAAGAAGACTTGGAGCGTGCATAAACCTTGCACACTGTATACAAATATTTTTGCTTTAGTGATTTATTTATTTTTTTTCTTTAGTAAAGCTAATAGGCTCAGTAGCTTCTGCAGCAGAGACACTAGCATGTAGTACGCCGTTGTTGTTGTTGCTGTTACGTTACGTAGCAGTGTCTGACTAGGACCGAGACGTGGGGTGATCATTTCACAAAATATACAGATTGGCTGTATACACGAGAACGCAAGGGTGTCGTTTTCAGATTTATCCACTCTGGGACCCAGTTTCAGGCTCTCAAAATGCCGGATCCATCTGGACGAAACGCTGATATGATATAAAAATTTTTTGGACAGGCTCTGAGTGTGTCAGATAAGAAAGACATACAAAATGCGCAGAGCAGTGGGTCCCCAGGTCTGGAATTGAGAACCATTGCTCTGAGAGACACATTTGCTGTTGGGGTTGTGTTGTGTGTTTCTGGGTCAGTGGCCTGTTTTTTTGGGGGGATGAGGATCTTTTGTAGTGGACCAGAGTTTTAATACAATAGAGACTCTTCAACAGCTGCCCTGTTCTCAGCCTGCCAAATGAAGTGACCAAGCCCTGATGAACTTTTCCCTTTTGTTCTCCGGCTCTGCCATCTTTTTCCCCCTCACTGGATTGGCAAGCTCATATCATTAGGCTTCATTGGAAGTGATGTACAGTTGGCTTTTGTTTGAGCTGTGTTGTTGTCATATCTTGTAATTCATTAGACACAGCAGAGTGCACAAACACAACAGGGACTTCACTGAATCAACCTTACATGCATGTTGATTATGTAATGTTGAGAGTGCATGATGATGATGGTGGTGTACTGATTAGTGTTGATAAACAGCATCTGTTTAGCTCAAACCTGAAGAATAACCTTTAATTTATTCTAAATAAGGGTTCTCTGCACATCAGTGGAGAGGGACTATCTTCTGTGTGCCAGAACGTCATGGTTTATTTTCATCAGATTAAATGATTCTGATGTTGAATCACATCTTTTGCAGCCTGCGTAAAAAAAAAAATCTTAAAATTTAATCTTCTAGGAATATTTATAGTCTAGGCTGCAACATTTGGTGAAAAAAGTTAAAGTTATTTTGTTTTTGTCACCCTGTGCCACATTGGAGTCTTTTGAATTCAGTCATATATGACATACTGTAGATTACAATACAGTGTTTTATTATTTTTTTAGTTATTTTTTTAAATGTTGTAAACATTTTGCTCTGTGGGGATGTATAAAATGCTTTGCCTTCGAGCAAGCGAGAAGCTGGGAGATATAATGGGAGAAATAATGTTATCCTGACAGTATAAATCAACTCCAAAGTTAGGTAAACATTTGTGTAGCTGTCACATTTAATAAAGTGCCCTGGCATTTCAAGCATCTTTGAAGAGTTGTTCAGCGTAATAAATAATATATCTAGCCTTGGACTTCAAGACCTCGTTTGGAAGCGAACAGTAAATATTAAGAGGAATTTTGTGTTTCGAGTGCTGACTAGTCATCAGATTTAAAAACTAAACCTGCAAGGGTCGACTATGTTCCCAGACATACAGCCCATTCTTCTCCATACTATAAAAAAACGAAATTGCCTTGACAAAATACACAGTCTGTACTTCATACCATGTCAAAAAATGTGATCTAAGTTGGCATGGCAACAAATCTCCAGGGAAGGAAAAGGTCATAGTGGCTATAAATTCATTGCTTCGGTTAGAATGAGTTGGTTTCCTATTATCATCTCCATTCTGCAGTAGCTTTATTCTCTCTCTCTCTCTCCCTCATGCTCTTATAAATGTGGTGATTCACTGCTCCAGAGCTAAACAAGCTGATGATTTTAATTTTCTGTTTTCAGAGTAATAAACATTGACATGAGAATGTGCCTCAGGCTCAGGCTGCTAATGAGAAAATGAAATTAGTTTTTCAGCTGACTGATCAGCAACATTTTACACGTAATAATCAAGCATTTATTTGAGTGTGGGAGCTCTCTGTTTGTGAATGCTAGTATGTGTTTTGTATGTTTATATCCATTTCTAGGAAGAAGAAGAAAAAAAAAAAGGAATTGCAATGTGTGGCGTTCATTCATAGCCCTCTGACTCCATTGAGCACATAAATTCGTATTTTTACTTTTGCTGCCTTATATTGAAGGTTGCAAGCAAACATTGTCGTATCTATAATTTATCTTTGTTGTAGTTTAGAGGTAAAAGAGGTGGCCCAATTACCTTTCTGACACAACATTTATTCCATTTACAAACTGTCTGACCTCACATCTCAATGAATAATGCACTCCAGGTGTGTATTTGCTGTGGTGACACAGGTCTTGAGTCATACACCAATGTCTCAATTGCTTACAGATGTGCAATGGCTGATGCAAGAAGTGCTCAATAAGAGAGGCCCTCTTTGTCCTTTCTGCCCTGGTGTATACAGTACGGTTGTGTTCCCTCAGACGATTTTATTTGAGAAATTGTTCAGGAATCTCATACACCAGAGAATTGCAAGATTTTCAAAAGGTCCACTTTTTCCCTAACAGGAAACATTAATTGGACAAGGGTGAAGCTAGGAGAGCTGTACATGGTGCATTGTGGGTATATGTAGTCAACCGAGAGTGCCCGCCAGACCGCTGTCCGCATAAGTTTAAACTTTACTCATTCATGTACTTTGGTCCATACTTGAGCCAAGGCTCTCTATCATTTCGTCCATATTGAGTTGTCTACCTTTGAACTGAACATGCTTTATTAGTTTTATTCCTGCTGTTGGCAGCCAGTGTTGGGGAATCACATTCATTAGTGTCAGTTTCATTGCCCGCTGAGTTCAAAGCATTTATCTGATGAGAGAGAGTTGGCGCGGTTACACTGAGAAACCCGCAGCACCTCTCCCCTGCTAACACTTTACATCTGTCACTCAGCTGATGCAAAACACAAAAACAGCAACTTGTTTATTGGCATTGTTTTGTTCAGTTTTCTCTGTAGCGTTCCTCAGAGGAGAACCTGCTGTGATCATTTGTGTTTGATATAAACTTGTAACAAGTTTATTGCCCTTGAGGGTTTTAATTAGCAGTAGTGAATAAACAGGCAGAGCTGCATCATGCCCTTGTGGTCAGTTAAAGAAATAGAACATACATAAAAGTTATATATACTGAAAAATAAAATTAATAAAATGTTATGCCAGTTATTCAGATCTATTTCTGTGTACTGTGTATTCATTTAGAACTTAATAAAAACAAACATAAAAAATTTGTAAATATGCCTTAGGAATATTTTACATAGATTTTATTACTTACATTCCTAGATAATTGGTCAAATTATAAATTATCTCTGTTCAAAAAGTTATTTGTGATTTAAGCTACTCCTCAAAGTGACCATCGCATGTACTCCTCGGTAGACCTAACAGCCACATAAACTCCTTCGCGAAGGGATTCGGTTGCTGACTCTTGTTATAAACAACTCCGAGATGGTCGCTTGTCGCCACCTACTGATGTAACAAATAATCTGCTGAAAGGTGAAAAGTGACTGCAACAAATGAATCATTCACTCAACCGATTTGCTAAACAGTGCTGATTCATTAAGAGTTTGCTCAGAACAATGCTGCCAAGTCCACGGTTTGCCTGCAGAATTATTATTAAATTGTTGCCGCATGCTGATTTTGTCCCCCACTGGTTAAAGGTTTGACATATCGACTGTGTTTATAATTACTACCAGTCATATATATATATATATATATATTATTAAATATATATATATATATATATATATATATATATATATATATATATATATATATATATATATATATATATTTTTTTTATTATTATTTTTTTTTTTTTCACGTTGAAATTATGATTTTTGTAGTGGCCTCATTTAGAACTTTTTTTTTTTTTTTGGCAGAGTAAAAATACACAAAGTAACTGGAAATAACAAGTCTAAAATGTAAGTTACACAATTCTTATTTGTATCTTTATAGTGCAAAAGTTGTTATATTGTGTGATATTCTCTAATTAAAACATATCCTAAAGAAAAAGTGTATGAATGTCCAGTGAAGTGCAACACCCTGGACTGATCTACAGATTATCCAGGGTAGAGTTTATAAACAGCCTGGAGGTGATGATGATTTACGTCAAATCATGATGAAATATGCCTCTTTGCCAATTACTCTCACCTTCTGAGGTTGATGTCAGACAGGGCATCCATTATGGTCAAGTTATATACAATTTACTTCTAGGGTTTGGATCTCACATACTTAAAACAAACTACATCCATATAGCTTTTCTCCCAGACTGTTCTTTCTTTGAAGGCCAAAATTCAAATATTTACCCTGCACCTAAGTTTCAAGCTTTCACACTCACTAAAGCAT
Source organism: Cyprinus carpio (assembly GCF_018340385.1). Taxonomy (NCBI): domain Eukaryota; kingdom Metazoa; phylum Chordata; class Actinopteri; order Cypriniformes; family Cyprinidae; genus Cyprinus; species Cyprinus carpio. The sequence goes on from NC_056578.1 coordinate 21,674,001, forward strand.
GGAAAAAAAGTAATCAGGAAACGTGCAAGAGTTTGAGAAAACCATCTAAACAAATGAGGCATGAAAGGATTCGAAGACTTTCTCAGACAGTAGTAGGAGTGAGCATGAAAGCACATTTGATATATGGGTTTTTAAGTGCTCCCTGCAAAACCCAAAAAAAAAACCAAACAAAAAAAAAAATTCTAATAAATGTATTTTTTATAGCTTTCCAATAAAATACTTAGACATCCTTAAAGAAGAAACATTTGTCTGAGAAGCACAGATGTGCAAGATAAGAAGACCTGTTTTTTATGTTTAAACATGGAACTATTGGTAATATATATATATATATATATATATATATATATATATATATATTTATATATATTTATATATATATATATATATATATATATATATATATATATATATATATATATTATATTTATATTTATATTTATATTTATATTTATATTTATATATATATATATATATATATATATTTATTTTTATTGTTTGCAGCACTGTATATGGCTTTTCTTTTTACTCTACATTTTTTTATGGCTGTTTTTTTTTTTTTAACGTGGCTTTATCAACATTGTGACAGCTTTCTGTAGCTGAAATAATAACTCACCTCACCATTTTCCAGCAACCTCATTAAGCTTTGGTTAGACAGATGTGACAAATTCGACACCATGTGCAAAAATCACCTCAGGCTGTAATACAGTCAGGTAACACTGACCTAAAGCCCAATTACAGACCTGTGATGTCCTAGTACCAACTCTCAGCGCTGACCCTGCACCTCACAGTGCATTGGTCTACATAATCTCCCACCATCTGCTTCTGGGAACTACAATCCAGAAAAATTCCAAAAGAGATGCTGCTACACCAGAGTGTGACAGATGTAGTGAGATGACCAGGGAGGGAGAAAAGATTTTACCAGGTATCGGCAAAACAGCAAAAACTATGAAATGTCCCACACCATTTATGCTACAGGCATGAGTAGTACCTCAGATTTCATATATTATTGAGAAGATATGCACTTTTTTTTAAGTGATTAGACCAGGGGTGGCGAACTCCGGTCCTAGAGAGCTGCAGCCCTGCAGAGTTCAGCTCCAAGCCTAATTAAAACTCACCTGCCTGTAGCTTTCTAATAACCTTTCAGTCCTTGATATGCTTGTTCAGGTGTGTTTGATTAGGGCTGAAGCAAAACTCTGCAGGGCTGCGGGTCTACAGGACCAACGTTCGCCACCCCTGGATTAGACGAAAAAGTTTTCACCCGGTGCTTGAAAAAAAAATATTTTTAATAGTTATTAAAACCTCTTAATACCCCAACTGCCCAAAATAAAACTGTATTTGAAACACTTCTTAGACATCAATCTCACATAGACTTCTAATCGTCTTTGATTATTATGAAATCAGTAGGCCTATACAGCAGCATGCTGTCTGGCTGTAATATATATAATGTTAGAAACAAATTTTTTTATGTATTTACTAGATACTCCAGAAATATACTGTGCTGACTAATGGTAACTGAAATGCTGCTATGTCATCTTTGCTAAACAGTGTAGCTCTTTGACGTGCCATACATGTGACCATGTAAATGTAAAATATTATGGTTTTGTGAAATTGAAAAGGAAGTTTTAGTGGGGGATTATGATTTTCTATCCTCTGACTTGAACTCTAACACACACCAACACTGAGTGTGCTGAACATGATGTAGTGCAAAGCACAAAATGAATATTTCCATAACAACTGCAATTGGTTTTACCTAAATGACTGCTCCCCTCAGTGCCAGGTGCACATGCTTTATGTGCAGTTTTACATTATTGCATTCTGTTATTTATTTATCTGCACCAAATTGAATTTTCCATCTGGCTCAAGCTATAAAGCCGTCTTTGTTTGCTGTTAGATCATTACTCATGATTTTTTACCTTCTTTTTTCCTCTCAGGGGACGTCAGGGCCGCTTTTATCCAGAGGAGAGAAATGCACTGTGAAACATTGCCCCGTTTTCCACAGCGTTAGGGTTATTTCATCCTGCTGTTGCTATGCAACAATGTGAAATGTTGGCACAACATGATTTAGATCTCGCACAACAATAAAATCCTGTGCATAGCGGCGAATGAAACCTCTCTACCTCCACACCTTTAATGTTGCCAGCTGTAGGCGAACACAATATAAAACACTTTTATTATAGATTTTCTGTCTCAACTACACCATGGTCTGTTTCTCATTCTAAAAGCTATTTTTTTCTTAATCTTATAATAATGCTTGATGTCTGTCTGTATAGATTTGACATGGCATCACTGATATATTTTGCACGAGACAGAAGAGAGAGAGAGAAAGAGAGAGCGAGAGAGATGTTGGCTATGTTTCAACTTCCTGGTAATTGTGTGCCGATGTATTTTATACTAACTGCTGCAGAAGAAGAGCATTCAAATAACACTTTAATCAGTCGTGCTGTTGATGTGTCTTAGATAGCAGTTTAGAACAGGTGTTATTCAGCTGATAAGATCTTTCTTATGTTAAAACTGAACTGATAAGGTGCAGTGCGGCATGAAATAGGCATAGTTTGAATGTAAGGTTAATGTTTTTGGGCTGCGTGTTTGATACAGATAAAACTCAATTACCAAAGCTTTTATGCACAGATAAGATTTGCTTAGCCTTTATGACTTATGCAGAGCCTATTAAAAGAAGGATGATACAACTGCTTCAAAAAATTTAAGAATGAGCTACCATTTTAGTTATTTTTGTATTAGAAACAGCCTTTAATTCTGTTTCCAGCCAGCAAATTTGATAAATTAGAAAAAATCATATTCACACATCAGCTAAAGGGATTGGTTATCTCAGTTTGTAATATTTTAAAAAGACATGACCAGATGCCTAAAATGGCTTTGAAAGCAGCCTGCCATGAAATTACCACACTGTTTTCAATAATAAAGCTTATAGTAATATGAATATTTCCGACATTATTACTTGCTGGTAATTCTCAATTTAACCTCTACCATGGCGAGCTCCAATCATCTGACATTGTGTCTATATTAAGAAATGAGAATTACAGCATATTAAGCACAATCAATGTACTCTATGTGGGCTGTAAAGAAAGAGTCTTGAGGATATGTGTGTGTGTGATGAGGAGGGGGAGGTATAATAGTGCCTGAAAAAGGAGCAGAGAACATTAATCATGGCTCTCTTTCATGGCCTTGACACATGAGTCACAGAAAACTGTTTATCTGTGCTTAGAGAAAGAAAGGGAGAACAAATATAAACGGTTTATAGATAATTCCCTACAGAGCTGCAGAAAGCTGTCCTTTCAGACAGCTCTCTCTTTCTCTTGCCATCAGACAGTGCCTCAGATCATCCAATTATTTCCCTCACTGCCACATACCAATTAGTTAAACCATCCCGTCTTTATCTCTGATGGCTGCACCAGGTGCTTCAGTTAACTTTCTGTGAAAGGGTGTTTAAGTTTGAGGGAACTCTATTAAGATGGAAACATATGGGAGACTTTCTGTCATTGTCCTGACACCTTTTATTATCAAGAGAATGAACTCTTTGTTCATGCTGACATTGGCATTTTGATGTTAATGTGTGTTTGTTGTGGGGGTGTTCATTAAAAATAATTAATCAATGGAAATGAGCTTGTGCTCACTCTTAAAAGAGTAATCAACCATTTTGAGATTTTTTTTAAGCAGAACTTAAAATGATGCTGACATATATGGTTATACTTGCCTACATCAGTAGGTGTTGACTTTGTCTTTAAGTGACACTGACTCATTCATTCAAGTGATTTGTTCAAAAACACCCTGCTTCCAATTTCAACAGTATCCACCCTAAATATGATTTATGGTGGATATTATGCAAATCTTGTTCAGTAAGATTGTTTCAGAAATGAAACAAGTGCCTGTCATTATAAGCGAGTCATTGAATCATTAATTCAATCAATTTGTTCAAAAACACGGATTCATTCAGAACAAAAGCATAATTGTATGTTGCCGAGTTTTTGATTATGCTTAGCATTCCTTTCTTATGGAATTACTTTTGTGCCAATAAAAAATGAACATAAGTTCTCAATAAACTAATCAAAAACATAAATTGAAACTGATTAAAATGTTAAAATAAAAACAATAAAATTGGAGGCTAAATCTTTGTACGGGGTAAAAATGTACGGTGGCTGAGAGAGCTCAACGCGCTGCAAATGAAAAAAAAAAACACATCCAAATAGAAAAAAAACCCCTGCAAATTAAGAAAACATCATCAATTTGACAATACATGTGCTGCATATTCTCACAAAGCGACCAAATACAGTAATGCGCTGCAAAAACTCACAACACGACTAAATGCAGAAACGCACTGCAAAGACTCACAACAGAACCAAATACAGAAACACACTGCAAATACAGAAACGTTCTGCAAATTCTAACAACACAACCAAATACAGAAATATGCTACAAAATTCACACAACACAACCAAATACAGAAACGCACTGCAAATACAGAAACGTTCTGCATATTTTCACAACACAACCAAATAGAGAAATATGCTACAAAATTCTCACAACACAACCAAATACAGAAATGCACTGCAAATACAGAAATGTTCTGCAAATTCTCTCAACACAACCAAATACAGAAACGCAAACACAAACAAACACGCAGCAAATACAAAACAAACAAACAAAAACAGAAACACGCTGCAAATATGCACAGACCACATTGGAAATGTTTCTGTATTTGGTTGTGTTTTGAGTCTTTGCCAGGCGTTTCTGTTTTTGGTTGTGTTGTGAGTCTTTGTAGGGCATTTCTGTAGTTGGTTGTGTTGTAATAATTTGCAGAGCATTTCTGTATTTGGTTGTGTTGTGAGAATTGGCAGGGCGTTTCTGTATTTGGTTGTGTTGAGAGAATTTGCAGCATGTTTCTGTATTTGGTTGTGTTGTGAGAATTTCCAGCGTGTTTCTGTATTTGGTTGTGTTGTGAGAATTTGCATTGTGTTTCTGTATTTGGTTGTGTTGTGAATTTTTGCAGCGCGTTTATGTATTTGCAGCACGTTTCTGTATTTGGTTGTGTTGTGAGTCTTTGCAGCACATTTCTGTATTTGTGTCACAGACATGCCAGGCTCTCTCACCTATCAGCGCTCACAATCACCAGAATACTGATCAAGCACACCTGACTGTCATTCACTAATCACCAGCACAGCACTGTAAGAACACACAGTTCACACAGCCACATAGTCTGGTCTCCCATGTGAAAAAGGACTCAACCCTATGCGGTATTACTTACCTGTCGATTCAGGACTCCTTGATCTCCTGTGGTTCCCTTGTGCGTTCCTGTGTGTGTGTGTCCTACATCTACTTACCTAGATCCAACTCTGTTACACCAGCTCCTGGAAACACCCCGATCCTCACCGTCTCCATCCGACCTGGTAATCAAGAACATTATCTGTCAGTATCCTCCTCCTGTTCGTTAAAGACTCTAAATCTGCAATACTCACCAGTTCTATGGTCATCTACATCTCGTTTAATAAACCTGTCTGTTTGATTCTAAACCACCTGTGTATCGAGTCTGACTTCCTGTTACAATTTGTTTGTGTTGTGAGAATTTGCAGCACGTGTGTTGTCAAATTGATGTTTTCTTAATTTGCAGGTGTTTTCCTGTTTGCATGTGATGTTTCATTTGCAGAACGTTGAGTTCTCTCGACCATCGTACAAATGCGCCTCCAGAATATTAATTTATGCTTCCTGAGTTTTCGTTCATCACTCTGGCACGAATCTCTTGTGGGGGCGGGGCTAGCAGCAGTGTGTACTCATTGGCTACTGAGTTTATGATTGACAGCTTCTTGACCTGGAAGTGAAAATATTTATTGTTTTTTTTTTATCTGCTGCTACAATACATTGAGATGATTTCAGGAGTAGCACAGATGAAAGATATCATCATCACTATCATCAATCATTGTCGCTATCAGGATACTGGATAGACTCTTAAAAATAAAGGTGCTTCAAAAGGTTCTTCACAGCGATGCCATAGAAGAACCATTTTTGTTCCACAAAGAACCATTCGGTCAAAGGTTCTTTAACCCTCTAGAGTCGACTAACACGGATACGCGTTTTGGGGCAAATCCTCCTGATAAGACCGAAAAGAACTTAAATTACACTTTCAGTTTTGATTGTACAGATATGAGCAATACATCAAATGAATCTATAAAGGGTCTACTTTTATTTGTATACACACAATAACAACAGAACTTTGTGCATTTATAAAATAAAGAAAACAGAGTGCGCTGTTTGCCACCTTGTTTCTGTGTGATCTTCATTTAGAAACACGTCATTAAAATTAACTGTAACTCAGCAAATACTCAACACAGAGACATGAGAGATAGATCTATAGCAAGCTTGACGTGTCTACTTTTAAACTGAAGCAAGTCTTATCGAAAACAAATATTCTGTGATAAAGTAATCCACATGAAAACAACGCAATGTCCAGTCTTTCACGTCTCCCTTCATTATATCTAAAGCGACCACGGCCACTCGTCGAGCACGCTATTGATATTATAATCGTCCACGTGAAGCTTGCGGCGGGTAAATGCCCACTTAACAGCAAACAAAGCAGCGAGACTGTACTTCACGTTTTTTAAATGTTACTGTTCGCTTCGCGCTGAGAGGAATAAGACATAATTCACCTCAATAAGACTGCTGAGAGGAATAAGATTTGGATTACCTCAGAAAGAAAAATGAAGGGGCTTGACCCAGCAGAGATCATAAACATGAGTAAGTCTTTTTTTTTATTATTAACCTACTTGTATTGGTTTTCATATAACTTGTACACATTTTACTAGTTAGACTTTTTCCAAACTATAATTCCTGACTAAATGTATAATCAGGTGAAACATTATGAAGTTTCATTTACATTATCTCAATATTTCACGATGCCAGGATTGTTTTTTTTTTAATGTTCTATAACATAGACAGCAATACGATATAAAAGTAATATGAGTTATAATGTTGCTAGCTTAATGTCAGTAAGAATGATTAGACAAAACTTTACTGTGATAGGCTATTCTCTGTTCACGAATATAGCCATATATGTTTATAACTATATATATTGTATAGGCCCACATACAAAGCATGGTTGTGTTTTTAAGAATGTAACTAAGCTTCTGTTCATGAATATCTGCTCTGGTGTAAATATTTTAATGTGTTATACCCCGTCATTGGTGTTTGCAATCGTCTGAGAAAGTGTATCAAGTAAGCTGTAAATATCAATTCAATTCAATTCAATTCAAGTTTATTTGTATTGCGCTTTTTACGATACAAATCATTACAAAGCAACTTTACAGAAAATTAAGTTTCTACAATACTTAGTAGTAGCTTATCAGTGGTGACTGTCAGTTCATGTGCATATAGCAGAAATGTTCAGAAAAATCAATAAAAAGACGTAAACAAACAGACGATTAACACTATTAACAGCAATTATGCAATCAGACTTATAGCAAAATGTGGTAGTTCTGTATGTTGTCTATGGGTTAGCATCATCTGAGGTCCTCTGAGGGGCTGGCATCATCTCTTCTCAGGTGTTCTGGATCCAGACTGGAGCTTGTGTAAATCCTAGTTACCACGGGATGTAAATCCCGTGGCAAAGCAGAGAAACAAATAGAGACATAATTAGCGTAGCTGCTGTTCCAGCCAAGTACAATTAATTCGTTTAACCCAAGCTAAAGAATAATAATGCACATTTAAACAGATACAACTGCAGTCCAAAATTATGAGATGCATTATTTGAATGCTTGGCCAAAGAGGTGTGTTTTTTAATCTAGATTTAAACAGAGAGAGTGTGTCTGGGCCCCGAACATTATCAGGAAGGCTATTCCAGAGTTTGGGAGCCAAATGCGAAAAAGCTCTACCTCCTTTAGTGGACTTTGCTATCCTAGGTACTATCAAAAGTCCAGCGTTTTGTGACCTTAGGGAGCGTGATGGGTTGTAGCGTGGTAGAAGACTAGTTAGGTACGCAGGAGCTAAGCCATTAAGGGCCTTATAAGTAAGTAATAATATTTTGTAACTGATACGGAACTTAATAGGTAGCCAGTGCAGAGACTGTAGTATTGGGGTAATATGATCATATTTTCTTGACCTGGTAAGGACTCTAGCCGCTGCATTTTGGACTACCTGTAGCTTTTTTTTATTGAGGATGCAGGACAACCACCTAGCAGTGCGTTACAATAGTCCAGTCTAGAGGTCATGAATGCATGAACTAGCTTTTCTGCATCAGGAACAGGTAACATGTTTCGTAGCTTGGCAATGTTTCTAAGATGGAAGAATGCTGTTTTTGTAACATGGGAAATATGATTTTCAAAAGACAAGTTACTGTCTAATATAACACCCAGATTTTTTACAGTAGAGGAAGTAACAGTACATCCGTCTAGTTGCAAATTGTAATCTACGAGATTCTGTGTAATGTTTTCTGGTCCAATAAGTAATATCTCTGTCTTATCTGAATTTAGTAGGAGAAAATTATTGGTCATCCAATCTTTTACATTTTTAACACACTCTGTTAGCTTAGATAATTTAGAAGTTTCACCTGGTCTTGTTGAGATATATAGTTGAGTATCATCAGCATAACAGTGGAAACTAATCCCGTATTTTCTAATGATATTACCAAGTGGCAACATGTATATTGAAAATAGCAGAGGACCTAGGACAGATCCTTGTGGCACTCCATATTTTACTGGTGATAAATGAGATGACTCCCCATTTAGATAAACAAAGTGGTAGCGATCGGACAGGTAGGATCTAAACCATCTTAAAGCCTGCCCTTGGATACCTGTATAGTTTTGTAATCTATCTATGAATATGTCGTGATCTATGGTGTCAAACGCAGCACTAAGATCAAGTAAAACTAGCAATGAGATGCAGCCTTGGTCTGATGCAAGAAGCAAGTCATTTGTAATTTTAACAAGTGCAGTTTCTGTGCTATGATGGGGCCTGAAACCCGACTGAAATTCTTCATAGAGATCTTTTTTTTGCAGGAAGGAGCACAATTGAGCAGACAGAACTTTTTCAAAAATTTTAGACATAAATGGAAGATTTGAAATGGGTCTGTAATTTGCCAGTTCACTAGGATCTAGTTGTGGTTTCTTAATAAGAGGCTTAATAACCGCCAGCTTGAATGGTTTTGGGACGTGACCTTGAGTTAACGACGAGTTAATAATATTGAGAAGCGGTTTTTCTGATACTGGTAACGTATTTTTCAGTAATTTAGTGGGTACAGGATCTAATAAACATGTTGTTGGTTTAGATGCAGTGATAAGTTTATTTAGCTCTTCCTGTCCTTTAGTTGTAAAGCACTGCAGTTTATCTTTGGGTGCGATAGATAAACCTAAAGTATTAGACGCTGTAGAATCTACATTTGTTATTGTATTTCTGATGTTATCTATTTTATCAGTGAAGAAATTCATAAAGTCATTACTATTTAACTGTGAGGGAATATTTAGATCGGGTGGCGTCTGGTTATTTGTTAATCTAGCCACTGTGCTAAATAAAAACCTTGGATTGTTTTGGTTGTTTTCTATGAGTTTGTGGATATGCTCGGCCCTGGCAGTTTTTAGAGCCTGTCTATAGCTGGACATACTGTTTTTTCCACGCAATTCTAAAAACTTCCAAGTTAGTTTTTTTCTCCATTTGCGCTCAAGACTACGAGTTTCTTTCTTGAGAGCGTGGGTATTACTGTTGTACCATGGCACAGTACGTTTTTTTCTCTAACCTTTTTCAATTTGATGGGGGCAACAGCTTCTAATGTATTAGAGAAGATAGTGCCCATATTGCCAGTCATTTTGTCTAGTTCATGTGTATTTATGGGTACACAGAGCAGTTGAGATAAATCAGGCAGGTTATTTGCGAATCTGTCTTTGGTGGCTGGAACAATAGTTCTGCCCGGACGATAACGCGAAGCTATATAGTTATTATTATTAATACGCAGAATGCACGATACAAGGAAATGGTCAGTAACAGTAATGTCAGTAATATCGATTCCATGCGATATAATTAAGTCTAGCGTATGATTAAAACGATGAGTGGGCCCGGTGACATTTTGCTTTACTCCAAAACAGTTTAATAAGTTAGTAAACGCAAGTCCTAATGCATCATTTGTATTATCAATATGAATGATAATATCTCCGAAAATTAGCGCTTTATCAGCGGTTAACCAACAGGTCTGAGAGGAAATCTCCAAATTCTTTTAGGAATTCTGTATATGGCCCTGGTGGTCTATACACAGTAGCCAGAGAAAGAGATACGATAGATTTCTTTTGCATATCTGACAGTGTAACATTAAGCATAAGTATTTAAACCTGTATCCTGTTTTCTGGGTAACACTAAGAATATCACTATATATTGTTGCAACACCTCCCCCACGACCAGTCTGACGGGGCTCATGTTTATAACAGTAGTTTGATGGAGTAGACTCATTTAGACCAATATAATCATTTGGTTTTAGCCAGGTTTCAGTCAAGCAGAGTACATCAAAACTATTATCTGTGATCATTTCATTTACAATAACTGCTTTGGGTGTGAGTGATCTAATGTTTATGAGCCCAAACTTTAAAAATTGTTTTTGTTCATTTATTTTACGTTTTTCTGGTTTAATCACTATAAGATTTTTTCTAGATCCTACATTAAATTTATATTTTGACCTCACTATTCGGGGAACAGACACAGTCTTAATAGATTGGACAGCGCAAGTACTTCTATTTAAGTGGGTAGAAGAAAAGCCATCATAGCAGTTATTTGAGAATTGGCTTACTAGTCAAATGGAGTGTAGAGTCCTGGAAATGTTGTCCGACAGCAGTCCTGCTCCGACTCTGCTGGGGTGCAGGCCATCAGCGCGAAAAAGCCTAGGTCGCTCCCAGAAAAGATTCCAATTATTAACAAAGAGCAGTTTCTGTTCTTTACAACATCAGCGCGAAAAATTCTTTTTAAGTAAAAGGTATGATTAAAATTTTTTGTAATGTTCGGTTTGTGTTCTGCGGTCCTGACACGATGATCGTCGCCGCGGGCGTCGTGCTGCGAACCGTCTCGATCAGGCTCCTGAAGTCCCTCTTCAGCGTCTCCGTCTGCCGCTGTGTGGTGTCGTTAACCCCGGCGTGAAGCACGACTGCTCTGGGGCTCTTGTCGGCCTTCAGGATCGCGGGTATCTGCGCAGAAACATCGAGAACACGAGCACCAGGGAGATAGTGAGTGTGCACTTTACCTTCGGCTAACGTAGCACGGACGTGTCGGACGATGGAGTCTCCGACGATCACAGCGTCGCGTTCCGTCTCGCGGAGGGGAGAGAAGCGGTTCCGTGTGGAGATCTCGAAGACCGGAGGGGGAGAAGTCGTCGCACGGGGCCTGGCTCGCGTCCTCCGCTGCGGATGCACCCAGGGTCCGTGGTGTCCCGGCGCCGGCGTGAAGGACATCTGGGCAGATCGCGTCCTGGGTGCACCGGGCCTGTGCAGAGAAACACACGGGGTGGAGGTGGTGGGACTGTTAGCAGCGCGCTGTATACTTACCCTGGACTTGTGAGCGTCAGCCCGGGAGGTTTCCAGCGCGGCTCTCCGCTCTCTCAGCTGGGACTGCCTCTGCTCCAGGACCCGAATCTGCTTCTCCACGGCCTATAGAGAATACAGAGTCATGGAATACACAAACTTCAAAATTTGGGCTACCATCCACTCCCATTATAAAGCATGGATTAGCCTGCACATTATTTAATATAACTCCGATTGTATTCATCTGAAAGAAGAATGTCATATACATCTGGGATGGTTTGAGGGCGAGTAAATTAGCTTTCAAGCATAGCTTTGTGAAAATTACTAATACTCAGACAGTCTGATAAAAACACTGTGGACATAGCAGAAAGAGAGATTTATGAAGAGGTTTTAACCTGCCACTTGTGTATGTTTCTTTCTTTTTTCCATCTTTCTTGTGTAGTATTCATGAGGAAAACAAGAAAGTGACAGTCACACAGGGAGGTGGACAGTCTGACAGTTTCTGTGAGTTTATACAAGGAGAAAGCCACGGTTGTTCTCTCGCTCTCTCCCACCACTTGCTCACACTCCTCTCCTGCACTCCCCCTCAGCATGAGTTTAATTATCCTGCTCATTCTCTTATCTGATTCACACACACACATCCAGTACTCCATTTTCTCTGCTTTAGGACCCTTACTTCTTCCTACTTTTATACAGCCTGAAAGGGAAAGCAGAGATTCAGCTGGCAGCATGGTGGATTTTATCATAAAGAGGTTATAAAGAGGTTATTGTTGTTTTATAGTCAGGGCAAGCTGAACAGATTTCTTAGTACTGTCTGAGAAAGTTGGTACATTAGCTTTGTCTGTACTGCTTTGCCTGGAGTGGGTTGTTGGTGATTGGTGATTCTTTTTAAAACTTCAGGACATAATGTTTAATTTTTGTGTGTATTCATGAGAGATAACCATGTGCATTATGGTGAATATTCTTATGATAAGATGCCATAGCTTGAAAAAACAAACAAACATCCATATAGCTTAATTTTTTTTTTTAATTGTTAATCATTACAGATTGAATGATTAAAAAAAAAGATGTAAAAAACATTCCCAGGTTCTTAAACTTGGAAAATGCCACAGCAAATTACCTGAATCTTTCTATCCTGTAACTCTCTAAAATGTCAGAATGTAAAAACCTAAGGATTTTAAGAGCACATTTTCATTTCAGGGGATGGATTGGTAGTCTTTCACAGAGCTATTTGCATTTGTTCAGAACAGCCCTCACCATTAAATGCAGTTAAGCCAGTCATGTAAATAGCTAGTTCTTTAGTGAAGCACTAAAGGTCAGATCTACACAAAGATGACTTGTTTTTAAACAAGGAGGATGGAGGCTGGGACTTAACCAAGCGACAACTGACTTAAATCTGAATGTTTCACACTCAGCCTATAAACCAGTATGGAGCACAAAAGACAATCCAATACCAACATGTCATGACACAAATTGAAAATGGGATTCTAATCATGTTTCTCTCCCCTCCCCCAGACACAGAATGACTCCCCGTCATAACTGATGCATGGCTCAAACTGATCTAGGGTATCAGACTAATCTACATCCCGTTTAACTCAAATTCAAAGCAGGAAATATGCTGTGCCAAAGATCTAAGACTTTTTCTATGTACACAAAAGGCCTGTTTCTCTAAAATATTGTTCACAAATCTGTCTTAATCTGTGTAAGTGAGCACTTCTCCTTTGCTGAGATAATCCATCCACCTCACAGGTGTGACATATCAAGATGCTGATTGGACAGCATGATTATTGCACAGGTGCACAGGTGTGCCTTAGGCTGGCCACTCTAAAATGTGCAGTTTTATCACACAGCACAATGCCACAGATGTTGCAAGTTTTGAGGGAGCATGCAATTGGCATGCTGACTGCAAGAATGTAAACCAGAGCTGTTGCCTGTGAATTGAATGTTAATTTCTCTACCATAAGCCATCTCCAAAGGTGTTTCAGAGAATTTGGCAGTATATCCAACTGGCCTTACAACCACAGACCACGCATAACCACACCAGCCCAGGACCTCCACATCCAGCATCTTCACCTCCAAGATTGTCTGAGACCAGCCACCCGGACAGCTGCTGCAACAATCGGTTTGCATAACCAAAGAATTTCTCACAAACTGTCAGAAACCGTCTCAGGGAAGTTCATCTGCATGCTCGTCGTCCTCATCGGGTCTCGACCTGACTGCAGTTCATCGTCGTAACTGACTTGAGTGTGCAAATGCTCACATTCAATGGCGTCTGGGACTTTGGAGAGGTGTTCTCTTCAGGGATGAATCCCGGTTTTCACTGTACAGGGCAGATGGCAGACAGCGTGTATGGCGTTGTGAGGGTGAGCGGTTTGCTGATGTCAGTTTTGTGGATCGAGTGGCCCATGGTGGCGGTGGGGTTATGGTATGTGCAGGCGTATGTTATGGACAACGAACACAGGTGCATTTTATTGATGGCATTTTGAATGCACAGAGATACCGTGACGAGATCCTGAGGCCCATTGTTGTGCCATTCATCCATGACCATCACCTCGTGTTGCAGCATGATAATGCACAGCCCCATGTTGCAAGGATCTGTACACAATTCCTGGAAGCTGAAAACATCCCAGTTCGTGCATGGCCAGCATACTCACTGGACATGTCACCCATTGAGAATGTTTGTGATGCCCTGAATCAGCGCATACGACAGCGTGTTCCAGTTCCTGCCAATATCCAGCAACTTCGCACAGCCATTAAAGAGGAGTGGACCAACATTCCACAAGCCACAATCAACAACCTGATCAACTCTATGCGAAGGAGATGTGTTGCACTGTGTTGATACTTATTGGTTTTCGGACCCCCCAGACACCCCAATACAGTAAAACTGCACACCTGTGCAATAATCATGCTGTTTAATCAGCATTTTGATATGCCACATCTGTGAGGTGGATGGATTATCTCGACAAAGGAGAAGTGCTCACTAACACAGATTTAGACAGATTTGTGAACAATATTTGAGAGAAATAGGCTTTTTGTGTACATAGAAAAAGTTTTAGATCTCTGAGTTCAGCTCATGAAAAATGGGGGCAAAAACAAAAGTGTTGTGTTTATAATTTTGTTCAATGTATGATGTCAAGCTATAGATATTGAAAAAAATAATAAAATAAATCTATATTGGTAGATGTTTTACGTCTCAGTTTTCTAATTGAAATGTATTATTTGTAATGTATTGTACATACATTATACTGTGTTCCATCTCTGGATACTTTTGGATACTTTTGCTCAAGGACGTTTTGGTTGTTTTCCTGTCTTTTTGCTGTTTCTGTGCAACCCCACCTCTGACATTGTTTAGAGGCTGGATAAATTGTATAAAACATTCACTTTGAAGTATATCAAACTGATCTACACACATTTTAATCATTTCATAAACAGAATCAAAAGTTTAAGACAGTACCAATATTTTAAGATCTTTGGACTAGAGCCATTCACTGGGTTTGTTTATGTGTATGTAAGCAGTCTGAGTAAACAGTCTGAGTTTGTTTATGAGCTGGTGATGCTGAGGGTTTCTGACAGGCCAGAGAGAGAAAAAGAGAGAAAGGGATGCTGATAAAGGTGCACTTTAGCCTCCAGACAAACACAACATGGGCGACTCAAGGCAGACTGTTGCTCTGACGATGTTGCAACTGCAGTTTCTGTTACCCTTACAGATAGAGAGAGAAAACAGATGCCTTTGGGCACCTAAGTTGTAGATTTTGGTGGATTTTCTGTTGTTTTGTTGTTTGTTATTAGTAAATAAAACAATTTTGTTAACTTGTTAATGTATTGTTCATATACATCTCGTTCAGTAACACTTTCTGCAAGTTACTTTGAATCAGGTGACTGTCTGCTCCAAAACAGAATAAATCTGTCCATGAAGGGCTTCAGAGTGAAAATAATCATGGCCGCCATATAGAAGGGTCGTTCCAAACCAAAGTGCTCAAAACTGGCTGCTTCAAATGGCCCTTCGTAATGAAGGATTTTGAAGGGTACAACTGATGGACATTTCTCTCTCATGAATCTTTTTGCGCAGGTTTAATTGTGGGACGATAGTGCCTCCTTAATTGGTTTGGCAAGATTTTTTTGGTCCCCTACACCCTTCATCCCTTCGAAGCTTTCAAAGGGATTAGGCTATAGGGATGAGACCTTCAGAACGGAATGCAGTGTCAGCGGTTAAGTAAAACACTGATTCAATCTTGAATGAAACCAGTTACTGTCTGACTGTTCATTGAATTATTCATTCAACCAGTTCACACAGATTCACTCACTCAGCTGATTCGATCAAGTGTGTATCAAGTGAATATGATATGGCAATGATATAGTAATCATGTCTTAAAGTCTATTTTTATAACAACAGCTTTTTTACTTGTGCGACAGAGGTTATGTTAATACCATGATCATTTTAATATGATATGGTCAGACTTTATTTATTTTACTGCGTTTGCTTTTGCAAAACACACCAGCCCAGTTTTCTCCTATCAAGATAAACATTAGCTGTTAGCTTTGCAGTATTATGAAATAAATTACCACCCACAGACCAGAGTGAATGTGGAAAAGCACTGCTGTGATGTTCTGTCTTAACTAGCTAAAGTCTAAACTAACAATTCTGTCTTTGCCCTCCCTGACAAATTATTCATCAACTGTTTAATATACATAGCTGTTATGAAGGAAAAAGGGCTTTCCGTCACTTCTTAGAACAGACATAGTCCACCTGAACATAGCCTACAGTTATTTTTATGTGTGGAAATGGAGTGCAGAGTGAAATGGCAAGCAAAGGCCATTACTGTAAACTAAATTATGTATAAATAATGCTGAACATCACTTGTAGTTATATAAGCCCTGTTCAGTTTGTGTTAGGTCAACCATGGTGAAATAGTGTGAGATGACTAGTTGCTCAGGCTATATTAGTAAATATCATCGCAAATAAAATAAAAACAGACACACACAAATGATAGCAATTTGGTGTGTGTTTTGTTTGTGTGAAATATTTGAAAATTGCAGACAATTTAAACCAATTGCCATGGGGGAAAAAATAGGTAATTATAAGACTATTTTCAGCAGAACAATCTGGCTGTGCTTGTGTAGGGGTTTGAATTACCCTTTCCTTATCAGAAAGGTTAAAGGTACTGTTTTTCCTTTTAGTCTTCAAATGATTCACTGTGCTACATTCAGCAGTCCAATAAAAGTCCCTTTTAAAATTACTCCCTTTAACTGCAGGACAGTTATCTCACAGTGAAGCAGTAAACAGCATGAGAGCAGACAGACAAAGAAAGACCTCATTTCACTGTTAAACTCTACTTTGCTCTGAATATGTATATGTATGTATTAGGGGTGGAAATTTAGTGAAATTTTTATTATCTGTTTAAATTATGGATACCACAATTCCATAATCGTTCAAAGCTGCAATTAATAGTTAAAAGTCCACTTATGTTATTCTGCGTGCTTAAGATGCATTTTTTTTCTTTCTAGATGTTATCTTAAGGGTTTTTCCCATTTATTTAAATTTTAGTTTTAGTATAACATTATAATACCATTCATATTTCAATTTTCTTATAATTTAAAAAAGAAACCAATCCGATGTATAGTTGACATTTGAGGCTTAATACTATAGAAACGCACTAAAGGTTTTTCAGTTAGTGTTTTCAGCTTATTTTCATATAAAAATACGGCATGCAGTTGCATCAAACAATGGTATAAAAATCATTCAATGTAAATTGTGATAATCGTAATTAATAATCGCAATTACAATTTCAAGGGAATAATCGACAATTATGATTTTTGTCATAATCATGCAGCCCTATTTTATATATATAATATTTTTTTTTAATATAAAAACACAGGAAGATAATGGTGTAGATAGAGATGTTTGTGTAGGAGGAGTAAACAACAGTCCTTTATTCAGAGCTAATGCATTCAATTACCTGGCCTTCCTGACAGCAGTCTCTTCATAGAGAGTTGTGGGTAAGTGGTTGCATTGTTGATTACCTGAAGCTCCTCCAAACACAAAGACCCAGCTGCTTTCTCATGTCTCTGCCAATGACAGAGACAGACAGCCTATCGGCTTTGGGAGAGGACAGCGAGAAACCATCTAAAACAAGGGTTTTCAACCAGGGTCCGCAGTGGGTCTGCCAATTAATATCTGATCACAAGTAATTTTTCGTTAAAAAAAAAAACCTTCACAAAGTCAATTATATAAATACCCTGAAACGAAAACTAGAGCACCCTCAGTTGATACTGCAATGATATAATATTTTTGGCAAAAGGGATTTAGCAATTTAGTTTTTGAGTTTAAGCTCTGGAGAACATTAAATGTTCCCATTTACAGTGTGATTTTGCAGAGGTAGCCAATCACAGACTTGTTTGTTGATCTGTTGAACGCAATGGCCAATCAGTGGTGTATAAAGCTGGGCTCACACTACAGGAGTTTTATGCCGATTTAACCCCAATTTTCCCTTTCTGAGAATTGAAGAAAAAAAATCTTGTCGAGACCTCATTTGGTTCCAATGTTCGGCTCAGATTATCTTATAAGGCCGGACATACACGGTGCGATTTCAGCAACATTTTTGTTAAATACCAACTCTCACTGTAAGAGTTAATCACATGCACTGAAACCTCAAGATGTCTGAGTTCCGGTCCCCGTGCAACTGATACTCAACTGCCATTGGCTCATCTGCGTTTGAGGGGAGGGGCTTACTGATAGGTCAATTGACGTGCTACAAGGGCTTACAGATATAGGTCAATTAATGTGCTACATGTAAATGATATGTTTTGTTGTATTTTCCTGTCAAAATAATGGAGTTTAGTCATTTAAAATTCTTCATTTAAGAACAAGCATAATATATGGTTGTGGCTAGAAGGGATACAGCTACGTCGAGAAATAACAATAAATTCAATTAGCTATATTAGATTGTGTTTTATAAACATCTACACCTACCCCAACATTTTTGTTAACCATACAATAATGCAAATACAGTAATTAATTGTTGTTGAGTGTGACAAAATTGATACAACATTGATGTGCGCATCCCCAGTAGTATGGTGGAGCCCTTGCTTACACATTACATCTGTACTTTATTAGAAAACCGTAAGTCAGTGACTTGATTCTTAATTGTCCATCTCACAGTAAAATTAAAATATTAAGTTTTAGTAAACTTGAAGGTAAAGTTTAACAAAAAGTTTATTTGTTCATCTGACAATAAAATGAAAATGTGTATTTTTTATAAACTTGTAGCTACACTCATGTAACTGTAAATGTCTATCTGACTAGTAAAATAAAAATTTATGACTCTGCAAATCCATGAAAATTATTTAAAACAACTGCAAACAACTAATGAATTTGGATTTTTATCTCAACATGATACATTTTAACAAGTAATATAAAGGCAGTGATGCATGTGCAACAACAATAATGTGCATAGTTCTTCTGATCTACTGTCTTAATATAATATGCATGTAACATAATATAATTTATTCTTAATCATAATATGGTTGGTTTCTATTAATATTGAAGACTAATATGTATCTCTGCTTGACACATTTTGTATCATGGGGTCCCTGCTCCATGTCTCTATTGCCTAAGGGGTCCTTGCCCTGAAAAATGCTGAAGACTCTTGATCTAAAAGAGACTAAGGGGAAAATAACGAGAGATGCATAAGAAGGGGAACAAATAGAAATTCCATTTGTTTCACAGTGTGTTCACAGAGATCTGTAGCTACTAGGATGAATAGCAAACAATTTACATACCGCTGAGGCGAGGTTTATTTTATGACCATTAATGTTTATTATATTCATTATGCAAATGGATACAAATTTCAGAATTTGTATTCTTTCTGCTATAGTTGTATAGTTGGCATGTTTCCATTCAAGCAATAAATAAATAAATATAATTTGATAATAATAATAATAATACTTGGAAAATGTCACGACTTTCACTTTCACTTTTGTTGTTTGTTGAATCTATTTAGTAAATATTTTTTCCATCGTAGTTTATGCACTTTTTGGAAATTTTATTCACTTATTGGTATTTCCATTTAGATATAAAAATATCATAAAATTTATGTTTTGTCCATGGTCACTGTGACATCCAAATGAAGCTGATTGTAGTGTCTACTACTAGAAGTTTTTATTTTGTGTTATTAGGGAGTATTTCCCTTTTTACAGCATTTAGTCATTAGAATCAGGCCACAATAGACCAGTTAGCTTAGATCAACCTTGGATCTCAAATTTCAGTCTGGTTAAGAAGGGCCGTATTGACCTGGAGCAGAACAGACCTTCCCTTTCTTCTTCCACTTCTCCTTCAAACACACCCACTCAACTACACATACACACACATGCACACATACCACTTCACTGTGAAAAACCCTTTTGTGAAGGTCATGTTTACTATCTCTGATGCCCTCTGTATGGACTACTTTACAATAAGGGATGTGCACCAGAGCTGAATCAAGAATCCCTAATAAATTCCAATTAAACTTCTAGATAGATAGATAGATAGAACACAAGAGTATTTCCAAAAAATTAAAAGAATAGGAATTCACCCAGAAATTAAAATTACTTGAAAATGTGCTGACCTTCAGGCAATTAAAGATGTTGAACAGTTTCTTCATTAGAACAAATTTGGAGAAATTTAGCATTACTTCACATGTTCCTCAATGGATCGTATGCAGTGAATGGGTGCCATCAAAATGTGAGTCAAAACAGCTGAGTAAAAAAAAAAATCCCAGTAATCCAGAAGTAATACACATGACCTCATGTAAAGTGAAAATCTATGTGTTTATAATAAACAAATTCATAATTAAGATGTTTTTTAACTTCGAACCAAGCAGTCCTCTGTCCAAAATATTGCTTTCTCCAGTGAAAAAAATCATCAAGCACCGTTTACAAGTAAAAGGATTTTACAACAAATATGTAAATGGATTTTGGTGTGAGAGAAAAACAGAGGGGAAGCATTATTATGGATTATGTACTCTGTAACGACGGTTCAAAGTAAAAACATTTTAATTATGAATTTTAATTATTTTTTCAGCATTTTGCTTCACAAGATGAACTGGAGTTGTGTGGATTACCTGTGCACTATTGTGATGTTTTTATCAGTTAAACTGATGTTTTATTTTTATTTATTTTTTTGCCCTTTGCATCAGTTCAGGACAACATAACCTGCATGGCGCACATTGATAATAACTTGTAAAACAACACTGTGTCTGTCAGAAACGGGACCATCAGTGTTTTCTAAAAGTAGCACAGACCATCACATGCTGAAATCCCTTCTCATGTTCCTTATATCCCATGTATTTTATCTAGGGCTGGGCGATATATCTAAAGATATGATCATGCGCATCTAGTCAGTGAATCTGGTTCCCTGATTAGCGCTAAAGCGCCATCACCTGCTTTCAAATGGAGCGGCATTTAATAGACAGAGCCGTAAATCACTGACAAGCTACGCAATATCGCGTTCATTATCGCAGATGTATCGCCTTCGATAATGAACGCGATATTGCGTAGCTTGTCAGTGATCTACGGCTCTGTCTATTAAATGCCGCTCCATTTGAAAGCAGGTGATGGCGATTTAGCGCTAATCAGGGAAACAGATTCACTGACTAGATGCGCATGATCATATTGTTAGATATATCGCCCAGCCCTAATTTTATCTCTCTTAAACAGTCTACTTCACATCTTCAGTGTGGCATAAGTTTTTTTTTAGCCTTGAGCTACATTACGATGCACATTTAGATCTTTTGCTGCTATTAGCTCTATTAATCTCTCTCCCAGCTGCCCGGAAGAGCTCACTGAGCACAGTGCTCATATTTAGGATCACATCTGCTGTCAGTTCAGCCTAGAATAGCAGCTCTGCTTATGTGAAATCCTTGTGTGACTGCATAGGGCCAGGCAGCGGCCTGGTCTTGTCTTGTCGTACTCTGGTCTGGTGCAGCATGCCTGACTGAAATGAGATACGCTAAAGGAAAGCTAAACAGCACTGGACATCAGTAATTCCAGGAGGAAGTGATAGTTCATGAGAAGGCCAGGGGACAGTAAAGTATGTTACTGTATCTACTTTACTCTGGAGTAATTTATTAGGATTTTTACTTTTCTAATAATTTGTCTTATTTGAATAGATCAAAATATCTGAAGTTGATCAAGACATTCAAAGCTTTTCATTTTTTATTGTTTTCATTTTTTGTTGTTGAAAGAAATGTATACTTTTATTCCTTAAGGATGCATTAAAGTGGTCAAAAATTGCAGTGAAAACATTTATAATTTTACACATGACTATTTCAGTGTGAAATAAACACTGTTCGCAAACCTTTGTCAAAAAGTCTGTGCAGATCTTGTACATTCAAGCAGTTATTATAATACATGAAGTTTCATCTCATGCTTTTTGCAGCACTTCCCATAGGTGCGATTATAGTTTCAGGAATCAAATCTTATCATCAAACAGTTCTCAAAACACTTTAACACCTCAAGCTTGGATTCTCAGAATGTTATGAAGCGACGAGAATACTTTTTGGTAGCGTACGCTCTTCTGTGTCAGCCGCGCTGCGCCGATGCGCTGTTTGCTTTCATACCAAAGCGTAAATACCATAAAAAAATTTTTCCTTGTGGCGCGGCTGACACAGAAGAGCGTACGCCGCCTGCATACAGCTCAGAATTGCCAAAATGACGCTACACTGATTTGGAGAGACACAGAGGAGAGAAATTGCTGAATAAAGTCATTATTTTTGTTTTCTTTGTGTGCAAAAAGTATTGTTGTCGCTTCACAACTTTATGGTTGAATCACTGATATCAGATGGACTATTCTGACGATGCTTTTCATACTTTCCTGACCTTGACACTGTTATTTATTTGGCAGTCTATGGGACAGTCTCAAGCCTACCGGTTTTCATCCAAAATATCTTAAATTGTGTTCCGAAGACGAACAAAGGTTTTACAGGTTTGGAATGACATGCGGGTAAGTGAGTAATGACAACATTTTCATTTTGGGATGGAGTATCCCTTTAATGGAAAGTTTGTAACATAGTTTAGTTAAAATTCCTCAATGGTAGTGTAAAAAAACCCACCTTTTTTACCCTGTCAAAAGCAGTTCTTTTCAGAGCAAGCCGTTCTGTAGCATTTTCCTTTAAATGCAAATGAGCTGTGCTGGCCCCACCCCTCTCTTCCGAGCTGCTCTCTACGGGACAGTTTACGGGACAGTATTCATCGTGAAACTTGCTAATTAGCACATTATTAGGAAAGGCAATTTCCAAAGATTCATTAAAAAACCTTACACTCACTTCTGTTGGTGAAGCTGGATCACAAATGATTCGTGCGAACATAGGTAGAATGGGGGCACATTCCCTTCACAAACAAATATAATCCACTGCGTCTTCAGCAGCTCAGCTGTCGGGAGTAAATAACGACTGATATGTTCAATATTACATCCAACAACAGAACACCTCAATCTGCTCCGGCGGTGAAACAATGGCGGACTGATGATAGCTCACTCAGGGCGGGTCTAAGGTAAGACGCCAGTCCAGTCTGTGTTGAAACGCTACTGTCAATCAAACTATTGTGGGAGGGGCCTGTTTTTGTGACGCCACACAGACAGGCATCTGAGATTTGAGAAAGGGGAAAAGATATGACAATGACAAAAAAAAAAAACACATTTCAGTTCAAACAACTTGTAGAAGTGCATGTAGCATCATACGACCCCTTTAAAACCCATTTTATTTAATTTTTTTTAAGAGACCAATATTGTAAAGTGGCTTAGGTTAGGTTCTAGATAACAATGTTTTCTTAGCTGACTGACTAATGGCTGCTGTGCTCATGGTGATGATTTGCCTCTGTAGTTCTCCAAATAACCAAATAATAATATATACTATAAAAATAAATAACTAATCAATATTCTCGAGAATATTATCACTAACACTTTCTTAAAAAAGGTTATACAAATGGACAATGGCAAAACAAATGAATATTTGTTTCAAAGCAAATGTCACAAAAGGTGCAATATATATCAATTATATCAGTAAATGTTAACAAAAGAATGTTTTGCCGGATAGATTCTGTGTAAACATGAATGACACATCTTTAACTTTGTTCAAAATTAAATATTGATTAGGTATGTGCCAAACATTTTTAAAAACAATAATATGAAAATATAGTCATATTCTAATTTGAATATAAAGATGCAATGTCTCTTTAAAATTGAGACTTTGCTTTACAAACCTATACGTCATTAAAGGATACACATTTTAAATTAGTCAGAAGATTTTGAGACATCAGGCTGACACAATGACATCCTAAATACTGTGCAATACCTTAATATTTTTATTATATATTTTTTTTCTCTGTTGAGGCTGCAAAGAGGCATTGAAAGATAAGTACTTGTTTTTCTAATAAAAGTTTGTGCTGATGAGTGATCCTTCATAATTGATGAAGTTCCTTATGGAAAACTCAGAGTCAAATTGCAGTGGATTACATCTTGTTGTTTCAGTGACCTGCTAAAGCCACAGCATCTTTTGTGAAGGAGCAGCAGGTGGCCTATGTACATACTCTTTGTTGTTTGGGAACTTGAGCTGGTTTGGCGCATTAGCAGTAGTCCCAGGGGATGGCTGATGGGATGCAGGATGTTAGTTTGGTTCTTGGCTGATGGGAGAGGTCCTCTTTGTGTACTTGGTGTTTTTGTATATGGAAATAGTCACAAATGAATATATATGTGTTTGTGTGTGTGTGTGTTCATGACCATTTCACCCTCTAATTCTTCATAAACTTGCCGTTTTATTCTTCTGTCCCTTTAAAACTTATGCAAGGAATTCTGAAGAATCTCATTTAGCAAATTTCAAATGCTTGTTTGAGTTCTGGAAGTTACAGTATGTTTTTAAAGTCTTTTATCTCCAAAGATTCCGTTCTTCACAATATGACAATATTGTTGATATAAACTACAGTCACTGCTCATTAGTTGACAAGATAAAAACTGTAATTTCACAAATTAGAGGAATATAACTGTCCTTGTCCATCAGATTATGAATAGGTTTGCTGAAACATTTGTTAGTTTTTGTTTTTTGTGAACAATTATTTTTATTAAGCAGTCATTTTAGTACAACACAAAATATAACACACCAATCCAGATTGCAGCCATACCCCCCACCCACCAACCCACCAGGCAGACCCACACTGTGCCGAGAAAAAACAAGATACTGCAGTGGAGAAAAGTACAAAGTGCAATACTCAATCACAAGATAAATAAAAAATATACACGGTTTGCTGAAACATTTTAATTATTAATGAATTCTAAAGTCTGAACAGGTTTTCAGAACTGGTAAATTAAGCATTTGACATTTGGAAACATAATTACGGAGTGATTTTCAATTTTAATAACCTTCATAAAACCATTGCTTCCACATCATTGCCGAATAATTGAATGTCCTCAACTTCCCAGGTCTGATCTACTCAAACATGATGGAAAGGCACAAAGGGATCTTAGGACAGGGTTTTTTTTTTTTTTTTTTCAAAAGCCAGCAGAAGCATTCGCTTGATCAGAGAGTCATGTAAATGTCTCACTGAACTTGAGCAGACTTGTAATTAAAGACCACGTTGCCTTATATTGAGTCAGACAGAGTAACAAAGACATACAGACATGAGCCTGTTACATGTCTCACTTTAAATGGCAGTGTGTGATCACTCCTATTACTGCAGGCTGTTGTGCTGTGGAGGCCCTGGGGCAGACAAACAGCTTTAGATAGGGCCGGCTGAAGGATTGCTATTTAACTGATAGAACACTGGATAGAACAGGGAAAATACTCCAGTTTAATCTCCTTTGCCTTAGGCTCTGCCACTAAGTTCAAATAATTTCTGTGATACAAGATAGAAGGAGAGAAAAAGATGGGGAGACAAATGCCAGGCCCTTATCGATACATTTTAGCTGAGAAGGCATGACAGGTGTATATTTCTTTTGATGAGCACAACTGCAGCTCAATTCCACATTTTAGAGTTGTGCTCAGTGCTGTCCTGACAGCTGCCTAAAATATAAGCATCTGTTTAATGAGGAGGTTTATTTTAGAACATGAAAACTAGGGCAGGTAATATATAATCATGGCTATTTGTGCAATAGTAACCTTAAAGGAATAGTTTACCTAAAAATGAAAATATGCTGAAAATGTACTCACCCTCAGGCCATCCAAGAGAAAGAGGAGTTTTTTTCTTCATCGGTACAGAGTAGGAGAAATCCATTATTTTCTTAACAAACAGTTGAAACTCTTGCTTCATGGCTAAAATATGAGTCCTCTATCCTTAGTATTGCCTTCTCCAGTGAAAAAGTTGTCTCGTTTGAACCAGGAGAGAAATATGCACAGATCAAGCACTGCTTACAAGCGATAACAGTCCAAAGCAGTTCTAAAGAAATACGTCTGTGGGTTTTGATGTGAGAGGAAAACTGGGCATGGAGTTTTTCACTTGAGGAAATGTTATTATGTACTTGTATTTTGACCGGAAACAAAGTGAAAATGCCTTAATACATGGATTTGTTTCTTACATACAGGCATTTTTTCACTTCACAAGACAATAATTAAATGAACAAAAAATTTGTATCAGTTGCTTGTGGATTATTGTGATGGTTTTATTGGCTGTTTTGGCTCTCATTCTGATGGTACCCATTTCACTGCAGAGGATCCATTTGTAAGCAAGTGATGCAATGCTAAATGTCTCCAAATCTGTCCAAGTGACGGAACTGAGGGTGTGTACATTTTCAGCAAATTTTAATTTCTGGGTGAAATATTCCTTTAAATTTGTAGAAGATACTCTTGTTTTGAACGCTGATAATGAGTCAAACTTGGAACATGAACAAGCATGATCATAAACGTTTTTGTTACACATGAAATGCCTTCCTGTAAGCAAGCACACGTTATATTTTTTTAAAAATAGTTATGTATTTAATTCAAATGAAAAATAAGGTCAGCCAAACATCTATAATTCATATTGTACTTTACAACATACAACGCACATTCTTGACTCAGCAAATGTCTTGTCCATCTATGTATGACATGATCGTTTATTTGCTTTTGTCACTGTTCAGCGTCCTTGTGCTTGGGAAAGGTGCTATATATATATGAATATTATTATTATTATTAACATTTGATTTTGTCAGTGCATTCAACATCAAATACTGATTTCTGGACTGTTTTTTTTTTCAGGTCTGTTAAATCATTACATCATTTTCATATTTAATCATTGTGGCTGTCTTGAAGACATGCTGTGGCTAATAGTGTCTCAGGGTGTCATAAAATTAAGTTGAAATTCTATTGGAATATTCTATTAGACTAATTTCTACCATTACATAATTGTAGCTCTAATATTGAAACAACAATGTTAACCCCAAAATAAATCTTAACAATTATTGTATAAATCACTCATATACTTCTCAGATTTCCCTAGACCTTTCTCTCTCACATATAAGCACTGGGTGTTGGTACAGTTCAAAGGACTTTTCCCTTCTCTCTCTTAAGATTTAGAGAAACTAGGTCACTCACCAGTTCCTCTGTCAACATGCAAAACTGAGAAAAATACATTTTACTGTGCTGTTGCCAGACCGACATGCTTGTAATAGCAATCTTCTCATCAGAGTTTTACTGAAGCCTTATACTGTATGAAAAAATATAATAGTGAATAGATCATTCACTCATTTATTTGTTTTGGTTTAATTTAAATTAATACAATTGTATTTTTATGTATGCTAATAGTGATAACTAACTGACTAAATAATAATAAATCCTTATTTAACGTACAGTTTAAACCCATTACTCAGCCTTTGAGTTCAGAAAGAGATGGGGTACATTTCAGCCTATTTTCTGATATTCGGGTTGCTAATCTTTTGAGAGTAGCACATCTATATATCATGGTTTGTTGCTTGCATATTATTGCTAGAATCTTCATCTGCAAACCTGTATTACCACCATCCATGCAGACTACTGTCAGTGGTGTGTTCAGACAGCACTGAGAAACCAAAAGGCAGCTGAAAATGAATGGAATTAGGGATGCACCAAAATTAAAATTCTTGGCCGAAGCCGAACAAAATGCAACACTGGCCCGAAGGCCGAATACCTAAAACGTTTTTTTCGCATTTTTTCCCCCCACCATTTTTTTTTTTTTTTCATTTACTTAACTCTGAACATTTTAGCAGACATTATACTAACAAAGCACAATTTAACTTAAAATTAATAAGTTGGTAAAATAATATGTTTTGGCCATTTTTGAGACTTGAATCAGGCATGTATTTTTTTACTCAAATAAAGGCAGCCTTGCTGAGCAGAAGAGAATTCTTTTAAAACATTAGAATATATTACAGATCCCAATTTGAACACTATGTGTGAATGTTATAATAAATGTAGCCTATTAATAGAGCTGTTGTTGGGTAATTATTATTGTCATTATTATTGTCTTACTTTTTATTTTATTTTACAGAACAACAATAAAATTACAATACTAACATTTATGAATGTTGATGGAGTTGTTGCTTTTTCTCTGCTTTTATTTTGGCAGAAACCCGCAAGAAGATCTCAGTGCTTGTTGACAACAGCATGCAGATTTATAAATGATTCTTATTACTAATTTGGGAAGATGTTTGTTGCACCTATCACATTGTCACATGCCTTTAAAAATGCATAAAAAAAAATAATAATAATAAAAAAATAAACCAACCGCCTGCTGACTGCATATATCTACTACACAGATCCATTTCCTTTATATTAGTACTGTTTTGGACAGATTGTTTGAATGTATTCACTTACTGGATCATTGGACTGAAAACTTTCCCTGAGTTTAGCGGCTTAAAATGATCTGATCGCAAGCAGAAAGCAAAATTGGGGTTAGAGGGTTAGAATAGAAATTGTGCTTCAGTAATTTTGCGTTATTTGCATTAAATTATTTTAACGCGATAAGAAATGTAAAATGAATCGCATGCGTTAATGTGTTAATGATGACAGCCCTAATATATATATGTGTGTGTGTGTGTGTGTGTGTGTGTGTGTGTGTGTGTGTGTGTTTCGAAAAACATTTACTTGGAAGGCCCAAAGTGCTATTAACACAATTTCAACTAATTGTGTCTTCCTTATAATTCCTATCACAGCAATCAATGGAACTTAAACACAGGATACAGGTTTTAATTAATCTATGCAAATGAATTGTATGCACACAATTTATAATAGTTTAAATAATGTAGCATGTTCCTCTTGATAATGATTAGCATTTTTATAAAGAAAAAAAAAAAAAAACTGTGATCTCATTCTTGTAACCCTCCCTCTGTCTGCACCAATCTGTTGAGAGAACATTAACATTGTAAGATGTTCTGTGCTTTGTAGTCAGAGCCGAAAGTGTTTACCATTCAGCAGAGTTTAATTGGAACAGCCTTGTCAGGTAACAGAGAAGGAGAGACAACAACAAAGGAGCAAGAAAACGGTTTTCATGAGTGATAGTACATTTATGGTCTGTGCTCCTCTATGCTATTTTAGGGTTTTGACTAATGATTTGCCAAAATTTTCTGTATACAATAAAAATCTTTTGTACATTTTGATAACTGAAAAGTTTCGCAAAATAGTAGTGATTTTGACATTATCATATCGACAGAGAACAGTGCCCACCCAGCTAACAAGAAACAAAGTTTCTCAGAACTTTTGTTAATGTTCTCTCAAAGTAATAATAAATGTTCTTCTAGTGATGTTAATGGAATGTTCTTTTAAACATATCAAAACATTAGCACAAAAACAATATTTATATATGGTCCAAGGAACATTTTATTCCTGAAACAATTTAGTTGGTCATTCATCTAATATTTTTATCATACTTAATGGGAACATTAGTAAAATGTTCTTGTGTTCTTAGAACTTTTTTTTTTTTTTTTAAATCTGGGCAGTTAACTGAGCAGAAGTGTTACCTCTCCTTGTGTCAGTTCTAAAAATGAACTGTGAATTTCAAGTAAATATTGTGTAAAAATATTCTGCTCCTGACAGTTCCTTCAGTGTGTGGTGAACAGCTGAACATCAGTTTATTAATAAATTATACAAGAATTCCAAAATGTGTTATTTTAAAGGGGTCATATGATGCAATTTCATTTTTTCCTTTCTCTTTGGATTGTTACAAGCTCTTGGTGCATGAAGAAGATCTGTAAAGTTGCAAAGACTAAAGTCTCAAATCAAAAATGATATTCTTTATAAAAGTTAAGAGTCAACCACTTCTACCTAAAACGGCCCATTCTAACATGCCCCTCATGTCTACATCACAATGTGGGAAGATTTGCATAATGTTCACGCAAAGAAAGAAGGCGTAACTTTTATTCTCGCTGTTGCCGCCACTGCCATGTTGTGGAGAAGCTGTGTGTTTTCTTGTGAAAGCGAAACTACTTTGTTTGGCCTTTCAAAAGAGGACACAACTATAAATTAGTGGTTAAGTTGTATTTACAACACTGTTCCAGAACAGTTCAACCCAAATATTCAGATGTGTGCAGTGCATTTTATGGAGGACTGTTTCCTGATCCTGGGAGAGTAGACTAAAACGCCAGCTGTTCTGACTCTCACTCTGTAAGTACGTTTTCATATGTAAAGGATTTGCCACTGACGATTCAATCGTGAGTTTTAAGCAATGCAGAGTAGAGCTTGTTGTTTGTCATTTCTCCGATCATAAATGCAGAAATGGTTTTATGTTTACGCGGCGCGATGCAACGCAACGTGTAAAAAGACAGTATAATTGTCATTATAATCCGTAATTATGTCCACACTGAATGCAACAAATGCCTCGTTTTTAATGGATTTTAATGTTTTTGCCTTAGCGCTCCGGGACACGGCATCACAGTAAGTTAAGGGGCGTAACATTTCCGTCACACGCTTGAGGCATTCGGCCAATCACAACGCACTGGATAGCTGGCCAATCAGAGCACACCTCACTTTTCAGAAAGATGAGCTTTGTAAAAATCTACGCGTTTCAGAAAGGCGGGGCATAGAGAAGAAACTATAATGTACAGTATGTGGAAAATAATGTGTTTTTTGAAACTTAAACTGCATAAACCCATTTCATTACACCAAACACACAAAATAATGTTCTTTTTAGCAACATCATATGACCTTTTTAAAATTTCGCTTTCTCAACGAAACAACGTCACACACCGCGGCCTTGAGTGAGCAGAGGCCGGAGGCCTAGAGTGAGCTGCGGTCTAGAGTGAGCTGCGGACGGCTTGAATGAGCAGAGGCGGGTGGCTTGAGAACGGTGTGGCAGGCGGATTCTACGAAGGAGCGTACCTTGGTCTTGCAGCAACCACATGTGAGGATTCCGGGCTGGACGCCGCTTTGTCCATGGTGAAAGCCAATTTGGCTATCCACAGTGCGAAGTTGGATATCGTCCTCTTTTGGAAGGCCAAACAAAGTAGTTTTGCTTTCACAGTGAAACACACAGCGTCTATACTACATGGCGGCTGCGGCGGCAACAACAATACAACAGCGAGAATGAAAGGTGCGCCTTCTTTCTTTACATGAACATTTGGGCGGCGTTATGCAAATCTTCCCACATCGTGACATAGAGATGTGGGGGCGTGTTAGAACGAGCCATTTCAGGGGGGTGTGGACGAGTCTTTACTTTTATAAAGAATATCTCTTTGGATTTGAGACTTTAGTCTTTGCAACTTTACAGATCTTCTTTATTCACCAAGAGCTTGTAACACTCCAAAGAGAAAGGAAAATTTGAAATCGCGTCATATGACCCCTTTAAATTACATACAAAAATAGAAGTGGTTGTTTGCGGATAGTGTAATACTGTAAATATAATTTGTCAAATAATAGCATTCTAAATGCAGTAATGTAGCAGGCAGTATAGAACACTTACTGAATCATATTTATACATATGAAAATTGCTTTTGTGTATGCAATTTTTAAAATCATCAATTTTATATTGACTGTAATTGGCTGCAATGTTTTTTCTCATTTGATAGTTCTGTGTGCAGGTCTTTAAGAGAGTCCTGGGGACTGTAGTGTCTGTGAAGCTGCTGGTAAATGTGGTGGCTAATCCCAAAGCATCTAAACAATTAGCTGAGTCTAGTAAACATGGTTATTAATACAGGCAGCTGTCAGCCTTCTCTGCCTCTGTTTAGGGATTGATCTAAATCCTGGCTCTGTACTACCATATTTTTCTCTCAGGACAGGAAAATGAAGATAATCACTTATGATGATTTAAGTATTTATCTGTACAAATGCACAGTAGCTGTGTCTTCTTTCCCTTGCTATCAAACACAACTGTGTACAAAAGATTTGCCCAACAATATTTGCATTCTTTACTTTGTGCTCATTCGTATTGTCAATGACTACTCCATTTTGTGAAATGTCGCTTTAGTGAGCTTTTGGTCAGTTGGGAATACTTTGTGATAAAATAGCTCACAGTAACAAAAATGCTCTCCAGCCAGTTTGCCATTATTTTGCAGTATTTTGAGGCTCCCATTTGCCTTTTTCTAATAAAGGCTCTACATTCCCCATTGTGAATAAACATCAGTCTGGCGTTCCACAGGATATGGGTTCAAAATGAAAGACAAACAGCTGGACAGCTAAACAGTCATTTACACTGTCGCTCCTGCATAGACATCATTATAGGTTGCAACATGTCAGCATGCGGTCCATCCTGATTTCATCTCTCACCACATAGACACAGTGAGCAAAAAAGCCAAAGGACCAATGACCAGGTTTCAGGATCATTGTAAATGAGGCATTGGATGTGGCCTTGTATCAAAATACGGATTGATTTAGCAGCCAAAAACCTTTCCTGCGGATTGCAAGGCCTGGAGGCGGATGGTTATAATAATAATTGTGGGCATTTACGAGACCTAGATACGATACTTCCCTTTGTGCCCAAGCAACAATCCTTCCCAAAAGAGACACACAGATTATTCCTTAGCAACAGTCTGGTTTATTGCACTTCCTGATGGAAGTCATTTTGACAATCTGTTGTTTGAGGGAATGGTGACACAAACACATTTCCAATCCTTGGCTTTGGGTTTTCTATTAAGATGAGTACAAGAGTTTTCATGAAAAGCACAAGTCAAGTGTAAGATTATGTCTAGATTGCTTTGTTTTGTTCAGAGGGTGTGAAAGAGAGGAAGCCAAGTTTTATGTGTAAGCTGTCCGGCTTGACTTGATTCCTGTGGGCAAATCTTTGGCTTCCAATTTCATTTCCTATTCCTATTCAACAAATTCCTGCTATTCAAAAGATTCACTTTCACAAGAAATTGCATCAAAAAGGCCTGAAGTATTCATAGATCAATCAAATTGCTGCATTTTACACTGGACTAGTTCAGAACAAGTTTTTTTGATATTGGTTTCATTTTCAAAACCCACTATCTATGTCTGTTATTATTCAAGACGCTAAATAGGCATATAATAAAACATTGTACAGAGCAAAAGAATACAGTGAAAGTTACAGTCGAATACTTGCAGTAGAGAGCAGAATTTTGATTGGATTTTTTTTCTGCATTGAGAAAAATTTAAATGTAAATGAAAATGTTTGTGGAATCACACAGGCCTATACATTCTTAAAAACCCATAGGTACGTTGAAATTAGCTCTGTGCCTGTAATCACTTAGGACATAGTTGAAAACAGCCATCTCAGAGTTGTTTATGGATTAAAGGGGTTGATATGTGTTAAATCCACCCTAGGCATGATTACTGAAAGAGAGTCAGTACGTACTGCTGTAATCAGTATAATTGTGGCGTGGAGGTAGAGCAGGGTGGTGGGGGAGCTGGTTTCATGTATCATTTATGCTCTTTCACAATCAGACATTTAATACCTCTGAGAGGAGTAATAGAAAGCAACAAAATATGTTCAAAACAAGAATAAAGGAGACTAGGGTAATTTGTCACTCTTTTCTACAGTGAATATTTTTCATAGCAGGCTTATTTTTGGAAGGGTAAGTGATACTGAACAATGCAAATATAAAAAAGTTTCTCAAGTTTCATTGTATGAACGTCCTTTTGGATACATTAATAATTTCCAAGCATTACTTTCAGTGACAATTCCCTCTGCATAGTCATTGTAAAGTTAGTGCACACTATCAACGGAACTTCATTGGCATGCAAAACGCACTACTGAGCAAACATTTACAATGTGTTCCTCTTGTGAACAAATGAGTGAGACTAATGATACAGTGCCCCTGCGTACCACTTTGGTCCTTTTAACACTGACCTAATTTTACTTTTCTCACAACTTAGCAGATGGAACAAGCTTTGGCTACAATTAATTAAGGATAATAAGGAGCATTAATTAGAATAAAAAAGACTAGGAACTCATTAGTCTGATATGGATAACACAGAAAAGCAATGGAGAGAGAGAGGCAATTGAGCTCCTGATGATGAACAGTGTTTTGCTATCAGAAGGAGGAGAAAACATTTTCATTCTAGCTAAATTGACTAAACAGAGGACCCACTTTGTTTTTTGTTTTTCCAACATTTTGACATTTAAATTACAATTTTACTGTTGTTTATGTCATTAGTTCAGCAAATTAATGCGAATGTAGACATTGTTGTTGATGTACTTATACAGTTCACTGCTAATCTACAGTCCTAGTCATTTAATCAAATGTCTTTCTATAAAAAAGAGAGCATTTTATAATCTCACATGAATTATCTTGATGAACTTATTCATAACATATAACAACATATCTGATAGCATGCATGTAAGAGATAAATGGGGTAGCTTATAGAATTAAAAAAAGTAAAAAAAAAAAATTTATTTCTGCATACTATAATTATAATGTTTATTTTAAGAAAAGTAAAGATTCTTTAAGCTTTGAAGGAGATCCCATAATAAATTAACATGGCTTTACATTATCAACAACAAATATGGTTTATAATATGATTAATATATTTTTTATATGTTCTTTTCATTATAAATATGGTGATTATCTGTAAGTTGCACCCCCAGCTTACTAAATTATTTTAACCACCTGAATGGAGTGTCAATTATTGCCAATTATTGTGCCTTTACCTGGCTAACACCCTCTGGCTCAGCCTGCTGCAGCAGCCATGTCCCAAACAAATTTTCACTTATGGCTGCGCAAAAACATAGATTGACAGGCAGGTAGGACATCCTGTCATATTGAACAAACATTTTACAGTCCTGAGTCTGCTGGTCATAACAGCTCAACAGTAGCCTCTGGCTTTGCGTATGAATGGAAAATATCATAAGAGAGCGATTGAGAGCTGAACACTCATCACGTTCACATTGGTTACTGACGACTTAACGCTATCATTTACATGACTGAACAGGTATGTGCTTCTTTATTTTATTAAAACTGCAATTATGCAGTAGGCTAATGTTACTTGTAAAAATCAATAAAACATCAGTCTGATGGCACTGCGCAGACTGATTGGCGTATGACATCAAAGACTGAATTGTGGGTCCATCGACGTCGCGTCACTGGCGTTGCTTGTGGCAGAAGTTGAAGATAAGTTTGGTTTAGATGCATCGGTGCTACATAGACCGATCAGCGTATGACATCAAAGTATCGCGAGAGCAATTCAAAAGCTTAAAGCGTCATCTGCTCTCCAATCACACTCCCGGTACATTGATGTCATACACCGATCTGTCTGCTCAGTGCCGATGTGTCTCAAATAAGCATAATTTCACAATTTTTCAGGCGCTCCAGTGGAGGCGTCTGCCAATCAAATCACCTTATGCAAATAGCCTACAGTAGCTCAATTACTAGCGTCAAGAATCAGCCAGTTATTTCCCATCATGCTTTTGTTGCCAACTAAGTGACTTTTCAGATCTTTTTAGTGACTTTTTTCCAAAAAAGCACCTAGCGACAAATCTAGCGGCTTCTTGTACAAACCTAATCAAAAATATTAAGCAGCACAACAGTTTCCAGCACTGATAATAAATCAGCATATTAGAATGATTTCTGAAGGATCATGTGACACTGAAGACTGGAGTAATATGCTGAAAATTCAGCTTTGCATCACAGGAATAAATTAGATTTTAATGTATATTAAAATATAAAAATGTTATTTTACATCGTAATAATATTTCATAATATATATATTTTTTCCTGTATTTTTGATCAAATAAATGCAGCCTTGATGAGCAGAAGAAACTCCTTTAAAAAATATAAAAAAATGTTCCAATCCCAAACTTTTGAACAGTAGTGTACTGTGTATATGTATATATATATATATATATATATATATATATATATATATATATATATATATATAGTAACAGAATGGGCGGTCAAGGGTTGCATGTGAATTAAAGTGTGTCGTGATGTTCAGGACTCAGGAATTTGTCTGCAATGTGTCTCAATTTCGTTTAGCATTAAAATCTGTATGTTGGGGACATTACTTTGAAACTGTACCTTACCAAGCCAAGCTTATATGGGACTATAAGACTATATTTGGTACAGTGAATAAAATAGTGCTATCTTTCTTGTACATGACAGTTGACTTAGTATAGTGCAACTGTCAGGATCCAAAAACAGATATTTAATAGACTTTTCAAGACAAACTGATGAGGTTATTAATTTATGATAGGCCTGTATGCTTCTGTTAATAACTCAATACACAGAATGCAAATTTTTATTTGTTTTCAATATTAATTTCTATCAGGTGTCAGTGTGTGCCTTGTTTTATTTAAAGAACAGGGATCTATCAAAGTCTGATCATGTTTGTGGAAGTGAATTATGGCATGAACAAAGGAGATCGATGAGGACCTCAGAAAAGAGTTGTTTTTGCTCATCAGGCTGGAAAAGTTTACAAAAAAATCTCTAAAGAGTTTGGACTCTACAAATCCACAGTCAGACAGATTATGTACAAATGGAGGAAATTCAAGAGCACTGTTACCCTCCCCAGGAGTGGTCGACCAACAAAGATCACTCCAAAGCAAGGCATGTAATAGTCTGTGAGGTTGCAAAGGACCCCAGTGTCATTTCTAAGCAACTGAAGGCCTTTCTCACATTGACTAATTTTAATGTTCATGAGCCCATCATCAGGAGAACACTGAACAAACCATGGCATGACAGAGTTGCAAGGAGAAAGCCACTGCTCTCCAGAAAGAACATTGCTGTCCATCTGCAGTTTGCTAAAGATCATGTGGACAAACCACAGCACTATTGGAGAAAGTTTTAATGGACAGATGAGACTAAAATAAAAATTTTGTGTTTAAATGAGGAGCGTTATATTTGGAGAAAGAAAAACACTGCATTCCAGCATAAGATCCTTATCCCATCTGTGAAACATAGTTGTGGTAGTATCATGGTTTGGGCCTGTTTTACTGCATCTGGGCCAGGATGGCTTTCCATCATTTATAGAATGATGAATTTTGAATTACACAAGCAAATGCTAAAAGAAAATGTCAGGACATCAGTCTGAGAACTGAATCTCAAGAGAAAGTGGGTCATGCAGCAATACAACAACCCAAGCACACAAGTCGTTCTACCAAAGAATGGTTAAGGATGAACAAAGTTAATATTTTGGAATGTCCAAGTCAAAGTCTGGACCGTAATCCAATTGAAATATTGTGGAAGGACCTGAAGGAAGCAGTTCTGTACTGAGGACATGGGCTAAAATTCCAACAAGCCATTGTGCAGGACTGATCAGCAGTTACAAGAAAAGTTACCTGCAGTTGTTGCTGCTAAAGGGGGTCACACCAGATACTGAAAGCAAAGATTCACATACTTTTCCCACTCATAGATGTGTAACACTGGATAATTTTTCTCAATAAATAGATGACAAATTATATATATTTTTTTTTGTCTCAATTGTTTGATTGGGTTCTCTTTGTCAACTTTAAAGATTTGGGTGAAAATCTGATGAACTTTTGGGTCACATTAATTAAGAAATATAGAAAATTCTAAAGTGTTCACAATATTTCAAGCAGCACTGTGTGTGTGTGTGTGTGTGTGTGTGTGTATGGACTGAGGCTGAGGCTGGGGTCAAAGCATCAAGAGCCACCACACACAGACCACAGATGAATACAGCATCACACACACTCACAGGGCTAAATCACTCCATGAATTGCATCCTAATTCAGTCTATCACAATTGTTTATGTTTGCGCAGTGCTCCTGTTCTTATTTTGGTGAGTGTCACATTGATTTGCTGCCAAAATGGGGTGTTGCAGTACATGACAGGGAATTGGAGAGAAATGTCAGAGGCAGTCGTTAAATCTTTCACCTCTGTTCCATTCTTAATCGTTGAGTGTGACAGACCTCGTCAGAGGAGGGAGAGATTTCAGCAACAGCAGTCAGTAGAAGTTGAGTTGGCTAGTGTGACACCATCTTAAATCTGAATTGATGATACTACAACTAATGAAGCAATGAAATTTCCAGAAAAATTAAAAAAAAAAAAAAAAACTGTGTATATGTGTGATTAGATTTTGTGTAGAATTAAATATGGATTGGTAAACAATGAAGTTCACGGACATCTATTTGCTATCTGGTCTTGTGAGAAAGCTGTGAATATACATATGTTTTTGCAAAAGTGCAGGCAGAAAAGGCAGGACTTTGCAGAGAATGACTGGCACTAAAATCAAGTGTAAAGAAATCTAGATTAAAAAGGGAAAAAATTTGATTAATGACACAAAGTTTGATATTTTATATTAGTATTATGGCTTCATAATTCTTGGATTTGCTTGGGTTTTGTGGAAAGGGGCAGCTTGAGGATTTTTTTCTTAATGTGAGCTATCCCAGTACAAATATGTTGTTGCATTATAAGGCTTTTCTGTAGCTCTGCTGGTGGTAAATGCTACTAGCAATATCAAGGTCATTCACTCTGGAACACACAAACTGATTGAATGTGCCCAGAAAGCTCTCTTAAGTATGCATCGCAAAATGTCGGAGTCTCTTCTGGTTGGAAAATTTTTTATATTGTTCTATTTTTGTGAGAATTGTGAAGTCCACAACTATAATAACAAAGGGGAATGATATTGTTGGAATAACTTTTAGATTTCTTTTTGATCTCTCTCTCTCTCTCTCTCTCTCTCTCTCTCTCTCTCTCTCTCTCTCCTATATAAATAGAACAGGCTTTTGGAATATTGAAGTCAGGATGACAATTCACACTTTGTGAGATTGGATTTGTATGAATGTATAGATGTATATAATTATGGTTGATTGTTTATGAACGTGATATTTCCCAGCCTGAAATTGTGTCCCAGTCCGTCCCTGCCTGCTGCTGTCTGTGTTGTTAATGTGAATCATTAACAACTTTAATAAGAGTAATATATGTATATTTATGAAGACTGAAAGTTTTTTTTTTTTTTTTATGTTTTATAACTTTCTTGCATTTATGTAGTATTTAGATAAAGCTTGAACTTTTCGGATAAGTCTATTTAATTTGTGCCTTTGTTGTATTGTATTTATTTGTCTTATTGCTTATAATTAGTTTCTTTTATTCTTATTTTATCACTGACTGTCAACGTGTTAGTTGGGCTAGTTTTAGTTTTTATATGATATCAAAATTGGTGATGAGAATTAAAAAATTTCAATGGTAATTTCAGTCAAAATTTGATATTAATATTGTGATAAAAGGCTTTGGTCATATCACCCACCCCTAATTCCACTATATCCTATACGGATGGAATGACAAACTTGAATAGAGGAATTGCTAATTTATGGTTATATTGAGTACGGAATACTTACAAATAAATGAACCATCATTGAATTCTGAATGCTAGGCAGTGTGTTATATGTTCTCAACTTTGCTAATATCAACACAATTTTTATTTCTTTCTTTTTAAATGTCTCAAATTGTTTCTCTTAGTTCAAGGATCGGATATTTTTTTAATCTACTTAGCTTTTGGCAGGCAAGAGAAATAGAATCCATCCTTCCATCAGCTCACTCATTTAGGTTTTTTTTTTTTGGTGCTGATTTGCGGCTGATTTTTGTTAGACGTCTGCACAGCATCTGTTTCTGTAAGCATTTATTTCTGCAGCGATTTCAGCTGACAGTGCAGACTAAATGCCAAACATGTCTTTTCATTACCTGCTACCCTCTCTATTTCCCTCATGCTCTGAAGGACCACCATTGTGTTCTGACCATGTTAAATATAGAGAGAACTGACTGTTTTGGATGGTGAAGCATCCGAATTAGATTATTGACTTCAGTTGAGGGGGGAAAAGTACTTTACTGCTGTTCCTGGCAGAAAACAAGTGAACCAGACTCAGAGCTGAAAGCTGTCTGTACATTAATTATTTTATTATTTATTCATTTATTTATTTATTTATTGCTAGCTGTGTCACTTACTACAATCAGACTGTACCCAAGCCCAAAGTGAAAGGCAGAAAAAATTAAGGAGTAGCATCTAGACTGTAGACTGCATTGTGATTTTGAGACAGTGGGTATAGAAAAGAATCACCCTCCTTTAAAATAATCACATTTTATTTCTTTGTAGCCTGAAATGAAGACAGACGCCATTTTTGTTTTATCCAGCTGTATTTTACTCAGTATTAAATATATAAAATAAAAATAAAATAAAAAGCCAGAATCACTGAGTTGGAAAAAGGATCACCTCCTCCTAAAATGACTTGTAAACTCAGTCAGATGTAGCTAATCACCTTCTCAATGGCACATTAAGCCATTTGACTTTCAGCTGTGATCCATTGTGGTTGATCAGCTCAGCATGAAAAGAGCTTTCCTGGAGCATTTCAGACCTTGGTAGTGCAACTGAAGCAAACAATCAGCTATGGGTGGCAAGGCACTGTCAAAATATCCCTACAGTAAACAGGGTTTCTACAGACATGAACAAGCTAAATTTAAGACTTTTTAAGACATTTTTAATACCACCTTATTTGAAATTTAAGACCTAAACCTGTAATGGAAATACACATTGTATTACATATAAATGTAATATTTAATATGTTTAAATTAAAAAGAAATCAAAATATAATTTCTGTAATAAATTATATTTATTACTATGATATACAGTGAACTTTTCATGTCAGCAGACAATATTCCATACAAAATATCTCTGCAAAATAACTGCATCACTGAGATTTTTGTTGGAGTAAACAATTTATTCTGAAGCAATATTTTCTTAAGTGTTCTATCAGCTTTTACATACTTAAATCTGCATATTTTTACTTACCTTTACAAAGGCCTATTTCTAACCTTTTTAGATGTATTCATCATCTTTCATGTCAAATTATTACAATTTATCAATAAATTCAATATACACTATAGGGCTCCAAGTCAGATTAAATAATTTACACTGCAAATAACCATAATTACAACTGCAATAATGTTATGAGATTAATATTTTAAATGCATTTATGAATATACAAATAAGAAATGTTGAGGGGAAAAAATGCATATTTTCCAACATACTTCTCAACTAAACTACCAGTAAGTGCAGGCGGTACGTCACTTAATGTGTGAGTCACTGA
Source organism: Cyprinus carpio (assembly GCF_018340385.1). Taxonomy (NCBI): domain Eukaryota; kingdom Metazoa; phylum Chordata; class Actinopteri; order Cypriniformes; family Cyprinidae; genus Cyprinus; species Cyprinus carpio. The sequence continues at coordinate 21,714,902 of NC_056578.1, forward strand.
ATCATTCATTCAACTGATTGAGTGTGTTATCACGCTGGTATCTTAAGGACTTTCGTAGACAGCGGACTCCTAAAGTTTTTGATATTCTTCATATTCTGTTTGGTGGTCTGATAAAAATGAATCTTTTCCAATAAGTTTAAATAGATTTTTACCTTTTATGTGCGCATTTTACATTTATAAAGCCATTTTTCTATAAGTGTGCATTATCTTTTGAGTCAAAATCTTACATTTAATCAGTGAATTAGAATAATAAGACATTTGGGCTGTTATTAAGCAAATGAAATCAGTATCAACAAAATATATCTTTGCAATCCAGACATACAGTAAGCTGCACTTGAAGTGGCATTTAGAAGTATTTACACACTGTTTAATGCAAAACATGTATGCATTTAACCTGCAGTTACAAATGCATAAATAATCTGTTATATTAAACAAAACGTTGAATACTGATATTTGAAATGATTTAAAAAATGAAAAGATAATTTAAATGTGAAATTAAAACCGCCAGCAGGTGGCAGCATGTCACTGTTAATAAGTGAGTCACTGCGACTGAACCGAATCATTTAAACGGGTGATTCATTTAGGAACGAAACACCGTCAAGTTGCTCAAAGACGCAAAACAGTTTGGTGGCTTTGTTTGGAATTATTTTTGTTGGCGAAATAGAGCAAAAACAGGCGATATGGTGTCTATAACGTAAGTCTCTTAATAAAACTTCTAGTTTATTGAACTGTCAATATCACATTTGTATATGGTAATTTTTGGAGGGAAAAAAGGCATTCTTCCGTGTGAAATTGATTAACTATATTAAGTGGTATAAATATACACATTTTCTGCCCGTGTCTTGAATTTGTGATAATTCCGAATGTATTTTAATAGACAATCATGCAGTGAAACGAGGCACTGGAAATGCATGCGCACGCGCACTAGACTCCACGTAATGCGTGCACTCTGTAGTCATGTTTTTTTTTTTTTTTTTTGCATCGTGAGAACATTGAGCAAAATAGCTCATTTGTCATGGTGTTACTTAACTATATTATGTTGTGAATAAACTAAACATTTTGAATGTTTACATCAGTGTGTTTCTTCTGAGTTTATGTGTGCTGTCACGCTCATTTGTTCTGAAGTCTCTCACAAAGACACAAACAGAGTGAGCCTCAGCGCGAACTTGTATTCTGTATTCTGCTAACTTACTGCAATTCTCTGATGACGCAGTAACTTACTGCGAGGAAGAAAAAATCTTCGGTCTGTCAGATGATTGTAAACAGTCATTAGTTCCATCAGATTTAATATATTAGCGGTAATGTGACCAAAAATATTTAAGACCCATCGAATCCGAATTTAAGACTTTTTAAGACTTTTTAAGGCCTTATATTTGGAAAACGTTATTTAAGACATTTTAAGACTTTTTAAGGACCCGCGGACACCCTGAGTAAAGCATGGAGGTGGTAATGTCCTGTTATGAGGGTGTTTCCCTGCAGCAGAGACTGGAACACTTATCAGGATAGAAGGAAAAGTGGATGGGGCAAAATATCAACAATTTCTTGAGGAAAATCTGCTGCCAGAAAGTTGTCAATGGGAAGAAGGTTTACCTTCCAACATGATAATGACCCAAAGCACACAGCAAAACTGAGCACACAGTGTTGGAAGGAGAAAAAGCTGAATGTTCTTGCATGGCCTGATCAGAACCAGACTTAAACCTCACTGAAAATCTGTGGAATAACTTGGCTACTGACAGTCATCATCAAATTTCTGAACTTTAGCAGTTCTGCAAAGAAGAGTGGTCAAAAATTGCTAAGTCTAGATAGAAGTTAGTAGAGACATATCCCAGCAGTCTAAAGGCTGTAATTAAAGCAAAAGGTGGTTCAACAAAATACTGATACAAGGGGGTGATCCTTTTTCCAAAGTGATTTCTTTGTTTCTGACATGTTGGTGTTATATCTTTCACTTGGATGTTGTAAGTTGCACTGAGTAAATACAGCTGGATAAAACAAAAACTGTGTCCATCTTCATTTCAGGCTTGCAATCAACAAAATGTGATTATTTTGAAGGGGGTGATTCTTTTCTATACCCACTGTATATTCTGTTAGTGCAGCTAAATTATTGATTGATTGTAATCATGTTTTTGTGATTACAGTGACAAGGATTTGATTAAAATTATTCAAGCAAGATATCATTCTTAAACATATGCCATCTTTATAAATGTTCATCTATTCCATTAAGGCAAGAATGATTGAACAGAGATCAATGGTTTTATGTACACATTACAAGGAGAATTATTAACATAGGCTGTAAATGTACAAAACTGAAGACAGTCTATTGAATTCCATTGAAATATATGGAAAAAAAACAAACCCAAGAGACAATTTTCTTCTGAGGAAATAGGTCACAGATTCAATTACAGTCACTGAAGCGTGCACCCAATCTATCATGCCAAATTAAATGCATTTTAGCAACCTACTTTTCTCTCTGAATTTTATAGACACATTCACTCTAGTGAAGATTCTGCAAAAAAGTAAATTACTGGCTTTGTTCCCCCTTTAATATATAGCTGTGCTGATTTAAATGTTATGCGCACTGGAGAAATATTTTTCCTCACAAGAAGAAAAAAAAACCTGTTAAATCTGGCTTCAGGCTTTATCTGTTTTAGAAGCAAAAACACTTTCACCTTTTCTTGATTCTCATTATACGTTTCAAAATTGCTTCTACACTGATGCAATTCAGCTGTATCACCCCAACAACTGCTGAGTGCTGAGGTGAGAGAGGTTGTATAAAATTGCAAGCCATGCTGAGAGCTAACTTTATGGTAAACTGACTTGAATTTGCAATGAATGTGTGTAGGTGTAATATTAAAGAGAATGAATAAATTAAAATGGGCATATTTCATTTAAATGGTTTATGGTTAACACGACTATAGGTCAGCATGAATACAAGGACAGCCAGAGGGGAATCGTGGGCTGCCTGTCATAAACTGTGTTGCTGTACATGGTTGAAGAGCTTTGTTGTAGACCCGTACACTGTTGGATCTCTGGTGTTGCTACATTACCTCAGGGCTCATAAGAGGCCAATTCTCATATTGTATTTCCTAATGGCTGATAGTACAACGGACTCAGTTTTCCTTGCTGTTTGAGTGGGGAAAGATCCACCCAGACATCAACTTGTCATCTAATCTCATCCTGTTACCTTTTTCATTTCCCTGTGTAGTTTCTCATGGAGGTAGTTGCCATGGACATTACTCACACTGGCCATCTCAAGAGTGTGCCTTGTCTTCACACTTTGACACCTTTTACCCTTGCAAGTCCATTTTTCATTAAACCTGACTGCACTCCAGTGTGAACTTTTTTTGTAGTAGAAATACTTTTAGCATTAAATTTAACTCTTATTATCCAAGGTTGTGTTTGATCTCAGGCTTGTACAGAGCTTCATATTCAGCAGTGGAGAAAGCTCCATAAAGAGTCTTCAATAATTCATGACACCAGATTTAGATTTGTGAGCTTCGCTGTTCGAAAACTGCAAAATTCCACACTACATTACTTTGTGGAATTGGCATGGGTCTGCGATTTAAGCTTTGTGCTACACTTCAGCAAGTTTGACTTTTTATTTTCTTTTTTCTTGAAGTAACATGGTTTATACTAGCATATGTATTTTTGTGTACTTAGTTTTAATGAAATCAAATTAGATCATTTAGACATTTAATGAAAACAATGAACCTCCTGTCTCTTTGAATCTTTAATGAATTTAAAAATGATATCTAAGGAAACCGTGAAAGTATGATCCATTTACAGTATATACACATATTCCAAATCATGCAATGTAAAGATAGTTATTCTTGAATGTTTACCACAGATCACATGAAATATGTCCTGTCCTCTGCTGGTGTGCATTAAGGACTGTTGTCCCAGTTCCATTTTAATGGGACAGACATGAGTGACGAATGGAGAACAGCCGTCTGAGTGCTTTAAACACTAATGCAATGCAAATGGAGCAACATAATGTGCTGTGAGTAGCATCTTTTTACATTTGCATCATGTTTATTGTATTCACATGCAAATGTTAAACCTGGGTAATAGATTTTACTCAGTTCGGTTGTTGTAATTTGTCTCACCTAAACATGAAAGGTGCTGATAATTTGTTGCTTATTCTGTTTTGTCTCTTTTAGTATGCCTGTCAGTTGTCTACATTATGTTGGAAGTGAATAATCAAAAACAAAATATACAACAGAGGTATTTTTGGAATACGAGTTGATAGTATATTATAAACAAATGTGAATTGCCTTCTTTTATATTATTTGATAGATGAACATTTATTTAAGACACCAGCAAAATGAAAATCAGGTCCTACTAGATTGAATTAAAGCGAGTAATAAGCAAGGAACTATATAGTATCTCCAGAAAGATATCTGCTTGCATTCCCCTTGATCTCAATGGTAGCTGCTCCGCTGACGCAGGAACCCTCAGAAGATCTGCCATCTCTGTTGGTTGGGCGCTCTTTGCTAATTTTAGACACAGTTATTTTTGAGCTAATAACCTGTGCTGTAAGTGTGGCAGGAAAATTAAAGACACTATTGATATTATCATAAATTTCTAATGCCCTTATAGTAACTATTCTGAGCTGTGACAAAAGGCAGCAGAGAGCGGAAAATATAAGTCCATTTCACACACAAAGAGCTCTCCAAAATTTAACCTTTCACAGCTGAAACATCTACTACAATATAGTGAAATACCTGATATGTATGTGTTGACTCACCAGAATCCACATTACTTTTCAATGGCTGTCAATGGAGAAAGATATTGTTTGCTCCAAGAATACTGTAAATATGGCATCTACCAGCAGGGGTAACTGCCCCATGTTAATGAGCCAAATCTTGACCCCTAGGTAATGATAGCCATTGCTCTCTAGCACTACTTCTGTTGGGTCTAGACCTGCTTAATGACAGTCACATCTTACAGTAGAGTACTTGAGATGATCACAGAACAGTTCCTGCTCCTGTGTCCCTGACCTCTTAATCTCTAGGTCTCTGTGGGCGACTGTGAAAGAAAAATAAAGATAGAGATGGAAGGAAGACAAGTGCTGAAACATCAACAAGTAGCATTATCTTTATTAAAACCTTGCAAAACTATCTATTGAAAAAGTTCTATTCCAAGTTCACCACACATGAAGTAGTCAACATGGTGTGACTGTAAAACATCTCACTTCTACATATAAAAGATGCATGAAATTCTATATGAAATCATTTAAAATAAGAATAAACATGCTAATTATTTCTTAGCCATGATGTAGACATTAAGATTTTATTCAAACTTATTATTTGATAAAAAATAAAAATTAAATTGTGGCAAAACATTAAGTATTGATTAAGGAATTAATTAATAACATCTGAAAAATCACTAAACCCAGATTAGCATTTCCTTTTCTCCTTGTCTAACATCTTATTATAACAATAAATGAGGAACATATCTCAGATGATGTAATGTAAATGTAAAATAACTTTCAATTTATGTATATTATAAGGAGTGTTGGGCAGTAATGCATTACTTAGTAACACGTTACTGTAATTTGATTACATTTTGGGTAACGGAGTAATCTAACGCGCTATAATTTTCAAAATAGTAATTAGAGTATAGTTACAAACTGAGGTCTCTATACGTTACTGCCGCGTTACATTGCTGACAGAATGCAGTGTTTTATAATCTAGAAAAAGGATGTAGCACATGCACTGTCAAGTGCCAGTGGATTGAGATCTGCTCCCGCGAGACCCGACGCAACAGAGCGCGGTGCGGTGTGGGACAAGATGGGCAAGTACTGCTACTACTGTGAGCGAGTAGACACTTGTGTGTGTGCGGGATGCGGTAGAATAAAATGATTCATGGGACTCCTGCAAAATAGAAATATCTAAACATAAAATATCTAAACAAATAAATGATCCATCTATTGGACAAAAGCAACATGAACTAATATAAAATATAAACGTTTAACATGCACAAGCGTATGCAGAGTTTCTATTTAGGCTATAACCATGTTTGCAGCATTGAGCAATGCAGTGCTGATGAATCCTCTCATTATAACACATAAATTGTAGACATTATGAAAGATTCATTATGCATGTATTTATTGTGTTATAACAGAGATTTGTGAGATTGCGATGAACTGAGATGTATTTTAGAAATTATAAATGCAGCGCTCTTTGCTAGAATTCTGCCAAACCATGCACGCAGCAGCCACTTGCTTTAGTTAAAAATAACAGTGTTCTGTGAATGTTGATGCTTTAATAACATATATTTATCGGGAGCGTGTATGCTGGGATTTCATAAATTTCATGGAGAAAAAAGTTATGTAACTAGTAATGTAACTAATTACTAATTACTTTTGAAATAAAGTAATCAGAACAGTAACCTGATTACTTTTAAAAGGAGTAATCAGTAATCAGTAATTTGATTACATTTTCAGAGTAACTTGCCCAACACTGATTATAAGACATGCAAAGGCTAAACTTCCTGTTTGCTTTACAATTATTTGTCTTTTTTTTTTACTGATGTGTTTTTACAAACGAGAGCGATAAAGGTCATGCATATGGTGTGTGTTTGCATGCAGGGTCATTTCCCAGAAACAAATTAACCACACATCATTTTCGATTAGGTTAACGTGACCATGCTCCATATCAGGGCCTTTTGTGTGTGTGCGTGGTTGTGTATTTGCCTAAATCTTAAATCTTTCTTATGTGCATGTAAATGTGCAATCAGAGCTTCTATAATTGGGTTGTGTGCAGTTATACAATCTCTGTAGTAATGTTTTAACCCAGCAAATCACACTCCTCATTAATTGACCCTTGAGAACATGGTTAACATGGTAATGCTGGTCATCAGGGGTCACACGGCTGACGGTGGTACATTTGACTCCAGCCTTTGAGCATAGCATTGGCTTTTGTATGTCATACAGATATAATTATCTGTATCTGAGCAGCCAGCTCCATACTGTGATCATTATACAGCTCAGCTCATTATCAAAGACTCACTATCTTTGCTTTTTGCTGGGATAATGTTGGTAAACCTGCAGGGGTCCATGTTATGAGGGGCAATAATGGAGTTTTTAATTGAAACGCTGAATATTTGGCAACACATTGAAGCTGGATACATTTGATGCACCAAACACTCATGACCTCTCTCTGTCTTTCTTTTTCTCAATTACACACCTATTTAAGGAATTTAATGAAAGTTGCCAGGGTCACGTGCAGGTCACAATCAATCTACCAGGCTACTGACAAAGACCTGCACACGCTCGCATAAAAACACATACTCATTGTGTACGTAACCCTAGCCTTTCTCGTCCACTATTTAGTGTTGTAAATCTGTTTTCCAGTGTAAGTAGAGTGACTATTGGCTGTGCTGTGGCATCTCTGTGGTGTTTTAAACTGTAGGAGGTTCTTGTGGAGCTGGTCATCATTGTGGGAGAGGCACACTTTCTTTTATCTGTTCTCACTTACCCAGAGACTAAGACTGAATTTAAAAAAGAGACTCAGATCAAATGTACACAGCCAATGAGAGTCGCTCTTACTGTGTTAGTGATGCAGCTATTTTTACTGTAAGTTAGTTTTTTGTGAAATCAAAGGACAGTTGTACGTACAGTGCTCTGAAAATATTTTTGGCCCCATCTGGATTTATTTTGATTTTATGTATATTTCATACAAAATAACTTCAGATCTTCAAATTAAATCAGACATACAGGCAACCTAAGTCTTTATTGAAGCAAAAAAAAAAAAAAAACACCTATCACCCATGTGAAAAACTAATTCATCCCTCAAATTTAAAATTCGGTTGTACTAGCAGGACTTAAAGTTCTCCGGCATCGTGCCGGATCTCCAGCATGCGGTGTTTTGCTGCGAAAAAAAAAAAAAAATCCTCCATTAAAAAAAAAAAAAAAAAAAAAAAAAATATATATATATATATATATATATATATATATATATATATATATATATATATATATATATATATATATATATATATATATATACATATATACATAATATTGTTGATATCACTTTTGAGTCCATTAGTTCACCTACCAACGATATGAGAGGAGCTTTCATTCACAACCAAACTAACATTACTAGCCGATCAGAATGTTTTGCTCATATAAACAGGAGACGCGCATAATAGTATCCAACTGCAGAGTCGGAGCCCTGATGAATGGAGAAGCACGACAAAAAAGCTGTGAGGCGCAATGTCAAAGATGTCCATCTAGCGCATATTTACATAGAAAAGCTAATTATAAAGCAGTGAAAGCTTTAAACAGCTCAGAGTAATCATGTCATCTCCATAAGAACGATATGATTGCCAGAACATATTTATCGGGACTTTTGAAAAGGTCCTGTTCACACATGATTTATTAATGGTAACTTACCAGTAATTTACCAGTAAAAACTGTATGTGTGAGAGGGGCTAAAATCTTCCTCTATATATGCTGTGATTTTGAATTGCTTGAACGTTCATCTGGGAAAACAGTGTGCATTATCTCACTAGATTTGCAATGTAAATCATTTATAAACCTTTTCTAACACAGGCAGGGCCGTCGGACTGGGGCTAAAACCAGTACTGATTACCAGGGCCCCAAAGGAAGAGAGGGCCCTTGAAAAGTCTGGAATATATTTTATTTTACCTGGATATTTTCATGGGGGCCCATCAGGACTGCCTATGCATAGGGCCCGTGATCTTGTGCAACGCTCCTGAACACAGGAGGATACATCAACCTGTTTCTATATATGCCATTAATTGTACATTGCAATTTCAAAATAAAAGTTTCTGCGTTTGCATGTGGCCAAATATTAAAATTTAATGGATTTAAACATAATTTAATCATGCTGTAAAGTGAAACGTCACCAGGCCGTTGGCGCCCTCTTCAGGTATTTGTTTTAATACATAATGTGCTTAAGTTAGTCATTTTCATAATATGTATAGGCATATAACGTTATGTATTTTAACAGTGTTGTTCAATACAATCATGTAATTTCTTGGTTTTGATATTTTATTTGAGCCAATTATTGCCTTATCGTTATATATAAATAGTTATACTAAAGCCTGGTTTTCACTTAGGTCTGTTTGTGTTACTAAAAATTATCAGATTACTCAGTTGTCAAAATAATCAGTGAACCAAGTATCTGTATTTTGTCTCATCTCGTAAGCTAAGTGTATTGTCACAACCATAGTGTCGATAAGCGGTGATATAACTGGAATTTAGGCCTTTCTTTGCAGAACTGCTTAAGTTCAGCCACATAGAATGGTTTTTGCATGAACTGACCATTTAATGTCCTGCCACAGCATATCAGTTGGGTTCCAGTCAAGACTTTCACTAGTCAACTCCAAAACATAAATAATTTGAGCCATTTAGAGGTTTACTTACTTCTGTGCTTTGGATCATTGTCTTGCCGCATAATCTAGTTGTGCTTAAACTTCAACTTACAGACTGAAGATCGGACATTCTCCTTTAGGATTTCTGGTAGAGAGCAGAACTCATGTTTCCATCAGTTATTGCAGGTTGCCCAGGCCCTGAAGAAGCAAACGGTTCTGTCTTCCAAACAGTTCCACTTTTGACTCATCAATCCACAAAATATTCTCCTAAAAGGTTTGAGGATCATCAGGGAAATTTGCCAAAATAGTGGTGTTTTAACAGCGACCTTTATTTGATGCAAGAGAGGCCTACAGTGCTTGGGTCATATGTGACTCACTGGATGAGTCGTTGCTATGCTCTTGGAGGAATTTTGGAAGGTTATGCCACTTCTGGGAAGGTTTGTTACAGAGATAATGGGTTTTACTGTGGTTCTTTGGTGTCCCAAAGCCTTTGAAATAGCTTCATAACCCTTTCCAGACTGATATACACTTAACGACCACTTTATTAGGCCCCAGTTAGCGGGAAACTAGAGATTATGGTTTCTAAAATTTAAATATGCATATTTTTCTTACATAAATGCATCAATTCACTCAGCCCCCATTCACTGCCAGTGTAAAGCTTGGAAGAGTTTTTAATATAACTCTGATTGTATTCGTCTGAAATACGAAAGTCATATACATCTAGGATGACTTCAGGGTAGGTAAATCATGGGGTAATTTACATTTTGGGTGGACTATCCCTTTAATTCTTCACGGCATGGATTCAACAGAAACCTTTTTGCAATCTTCTATTGTCCAATTTTTGTGACCCTGTGCGAGTTGTAGCCTCAGTTTCAGTTCATAGGAGTGGTACCCGGTATGGTCTTCTGCTGTAGCCCATCTGCTTCAAGGTTTGGTGTGTTGTGCTTTCAGAGATGCTCTTCTGCATACATTGGTTGTAACGCATGGTTATTTGTCTTACAGCTTAAACCAGTCTGGACATTTTCCCCACAGAACTGCCGCTCTCTGGATATTTTCTCTATTTCGGACCATTCTCTGTAAACCCTAGAGACAATTGTGCGTGAAAATCCCAGTAGATCAGCAGTTTCTGAAATACTCAGACTAGGCGCCAACAACCAGGCCATTTTCAAAGTCACTTAAATCACCTTTCTTTCCCATTCTGATGCTCGGTTTGAACTTCAGCAGATCGTCTTGACCATAGCGGTATTCACGCCATGTCGTAATTACAGTAATTCTGTGATGACAACACATGACATTCTACTCTGAGCTGTTCCAAGTCTTCAGACTCAGAATTATGCATTTCTATGGCAACACTATTAATGCCAAAGCATTCACGTTCTCACAAAACTCATAATAATAAATTGTAAGCTGGGAATGTTCTGAGAGCTACAACTTAGAACACGTGACCGCTGTACCACTTGACTGCCTCCAGATTCTATTATTAATGCAGTGCATTTGGGAATCAGAAAGTACAGGGGCAAATACATTTTCATATAGGGCTAAGTGGGAATAGATGTATTTTTTTTTTTTTTTCCTCAATAAATAACATTAACATTTAAAGACTATTTTGTGTTTACTTAGGTTGCCTTTTTATATTAGAGTGGGATATATACAATTGTTTTTAAAGAAAATTGGTAAGAATGGATATTGGATAGTTAATTGTGCATGCTTCTTATTCATTTTTTTTTTTACATTTAGATTGTCTTTGCTATCATCTAATGATCACGTGGAGTAAACCTTTAGGAACACAAATTATTAACACCAATTTTTAAAAGTTTAGGGTTGGTAAGATATTTTTGTGTTTTTGAAAAAGTCTAATGCTTACCAATGTTACATTTATTTGATAAAATAATACAGTAAAGACAATATTGTGAAAATATTATCATCATTTAAAATAAGTATTTTTTCTTATTTGGATATATTTCTAAAATGTAATTTATTATTGTGATGGCAAATTATGGTCATTACTCGAGTCTTCAGTGTCACGTGATCCTTCAGAAATCATTAATATGCTGATTCAATGCTCGTGAGAAACACTCATTATTATTATTATCATCATTATCAATGTCAAAACAGTTGTGCTGCTTTATATTTTTGTTTAAGTCGTGATACATTATTTCTAGGATTCTTTGAATAGAAAGTTCAAAAGAGCATTTGTTTATTGGAAATTTGTTTATTTTTTTTTTTTGTAAAAGTATTTTCTGTATTTTGATCAATTTAATGCATCCTTACTGAAAAATATAACTTTTCTTAGTTTTAAGCATTTATTGTATAATTGTATTGTAACCTTTATTGTTATACTGCTATAAAATAAAAGTAATTATCTGCTCATTGATAGAATATGTGTCGTTTTAGCATTGGTGCCTCCCTACTGCAGTAATATTCTGGAGGAGTGTTCCATAAAAGCTGTGTGCAACCATCCACACGTTTGTGGTACTGAGAAATAATAGAGAAAGAGTTTAATTCTGTGTTCTAAATGCATTTCTCATCTGTGAAATACTAAGAAAATTAATTCTAATGCCTTCCGATTTGAGGCAGTCATATCTTTTATTATAGCCATCAAGAGCCAATGAGCTATTGCAAATATTTTATAGGAAAATTTAATGAAGCTGTGTCTCCCTGAAATTATGTGAGACTTCAGCTGATCACACTGGAAGTGCAGTGGCACCATTCCTACGTATCCTTGAGTTTTTACTTAAATGTTTTTGCTGGACAGCCTTTAGCAAATGGTCCTTGGAGGCGGACTTAAAAAAAAATGAGCAAGCGCTAGCATGCGTGAATGAATATGAAGGTTGAAATGATACTGCACTCACTGCTATTCATCAGCATTTTCCATTATTTATTTGACCACATTTCAAGTTCTGCTAATAAATTACTCTTTAACAATCTGATATGTTGCTGTTTGCTCATTAAAAGTCAGGACACTTTTCTGTTTTGCAGCTGGTACGTTGGTGCATAAACAACAAAAATTGAATCAAGTATCAGGCACACACGTCGCAAAAACAATAATTCTTAATGTCTTTAAATAATACACTTGAAACAAACAAACAAACCATTAAAAATCTGACTCCAATCCCCCATCTAGCGTAAACATGCCTCATATGATGTCTGATCATTTTTCCACCAAATAAAGCAATCAGGCTGTCTGTTGCTGGCACAGTTATGTACTAACAATTAATTATCATGCCATCCTATTTCCCAGCACGGGATTGTGATTAGAATAATGATGTTTGTTGTTTGAATGAGGACATCAGCTCAGTGTCTCTACAGGCTGGGGCTGCCCTTGCTGGTGTGCTACAACAGTGCCATCTAGTGCAAAAGGTCTACAGAACCCAAAATGGCTGTGTTTGTGGTATTTTTTTTCATCTGTGCATAATTTTCTCCTGTCAATAAACTATGCAGGAAGATTGTAGCAAACAGTTTAATTAGCGTCTGATATCAAGATATATTTTTCTGTGTACGCATTTAAATTAATTTCATGTTTTTGTTACATCTTATTTCATGTATTTGCCCTCGTCTCATACATTTTTAGATTACTTTTTTTTTCAGGAATGGTCTTGATTCATTTGTTGGTCTAAAAAAGGAGAAAGCTACTGTATCTGTTAACATTTCCATTAATTTCAATGGCAATTTGTCAACTGGTGCTGGCCAGGGCCTCTGGAAGTATGAGGATTTTGTTATGTTGGCTCATGGGCGCTCAGATTCAAGAACATTTGTAATGTGAATGATTACTTGTCAAAGGCTGCAGACGGGGGGAAGTATTTCCATTAACTTGCAATTTATGTGTTGATTGGGAAAAATATATTGTCAGAATGCATAGGGTACTTTTGATTGACCATCACTGGAGAAAGATGCTCATAATTCAACATATATCATGGCAGATAACTATTTTACATTGTGATGTATTGGTGGCTAATTCATATGTTCTCATATGAATGAGATCATATGAATTAGTGGTGGACCTTCATGATTTGTTTAGTAAGAATGTTTAGTGGTGGACCTTCATGAATTTTTTTTTTTTTTTTTTTTTTTTGGTAAGATTCATAGCATACAAATTCATATCACCACCTCATAAAATAGTTAATTTCCCTGTGATATTGGGTTGTCATAATTATGTAGTTCCAGCATATGCCAGCAGAGGCTATTACCGGAGATCTATAGTCTATCTATAGTCGTTACAACAAATACTTTTTCCACAAAATATTATTATTATTATTTATTTTTTTTTTTACCTGCACCAAGTATCCCTGTATTTTTTATTTATTTATTTTTTTCCAGTGGACTTATGCTTCAGGGTTTACTACAGATCATACCTCTGCATTTTTGTATCCCTGCTCACAGATAGTCTGATCAAGCCCAGTGCATTATGGGTGTAGAAGGTTTCCTACCTTTTTTTTCACCAGAGTCTTTTTTTCCTCCGTTTCTCTCTCTCTCTCTCTCTCTCTCTCTCTCTCTCTAGCTGTGCAGCACCAGTTTATTGTTTCATGTTTCTGCTAACTACATAGCCAGCCGAATTTTATAAAACACCATCTTGCCAGCACATTATTTAGCAAATTTATTTTCCTTGTGGGGGCGAGTCTTATAGATGCTGATCCCCACAATGTAGATGGTTTTTGGTTTTACTATTGTTGTAAGAATATTTGGATCGCATAACAGATTGTAATTTTGTACTTTTCTCCTTTTCGGTTTGGGTCTGTTCTTACTCTCTTATTTGCTATAAATTGATGTCACTATCTTAACCCTAACACTAGTATTAAAATTAAACCTGATATACCAGGTACTGTAAATCTTACACATTATTCCAGTGTATGTTCACTTGTACACAGTATGTCACATTGGAATTCAAACAGCTTCACCCAGTGGTAGTAAGCAGACACTACAAGATGTTAGGTAAACTGAGTGTGTAGGCTTTTTTTTTTTTTTTTTTTTAATTGGTGTGAGAATGTGTGTGTGCACAATTTTGTATATATTTATTTCTTTACACTCTTAAACAGTTGTACTTTAGTCCACTGATTTATACACTTAAGTGAGACAAGTAATGTGTGGTATCTCTAATTGTCACTAATTGTAGGCTCTGTCTTACATAGTGTAAATTATGTATTTGGAAAGTTACAGTGTATGTGCATGCAGTGAACCTTGCTTTTGTTAATAATTTATTTCCTTGGATAACTTTTGTCCTGCAAAGCTCCAGTGTGTTGTTTGGCACAAATAATGGCAAATCAAAGTCAGTTCCTCCCACACGCTGCATAAATATTTAAACATGTTTGTAATCTAGTTGTGTTATTAGCAGTCAATGAGCTTTCTACAGTTCATTTAATGCAAGTTTAGATGTTTTTTAAAGCTTTAATTGTGTAGTTTAACAAACTTAATTCAGTATACAGACAATACTGGAAGTAATGACACAAAGTTACATGCAAGTTGCTTTCCAGAAATGCATTTGAGTAAATCCATGCATGAGTGAATCCAAATTTAGCTTGGATAGAGGACATAAAACTATAAAAGTGTATGCTTACTGTAGGTGTGTATGTGGCAAAAGCACAGCCCAATAGCCCAAGACTTGCACACAGCAACAAACTTCACAATCGGATGTTATCAAAGGAGGCAGACAAATCCACTAATCCTAAATCCTTCGGTGAAAATGCTTCAATGCTGAACTTAGGGAGACTGATTACAAGCGTTTGCGTTTCAAATCTCCTTTCTCATGAGGCCAGTCAATTACTAGAGATGGAAAGTGATCTCAAACTAATGATAAACTGGAAGACAGGTTTTCAAAAGCCCCCACTCTTCAAACAAAGTGCATGGGGACGGTAGGATTATTCATGTTTTAATTGACAAGAGATTAATTAAAACTGTTTATCACCAGGAAGAATGTTTTTGTTTCCTGTGTGT
This sequence comes from Cyprinus carpio, assembly GCF_018340385.1. Classification (NCBI taxonomy): domain Eukaryota; kingdom Metazoa; phylum Chordata; class Actinopteri; order Cypriniformes; family Cyprinidae; genus Cyprinus; species Cyprinus carpio. The sequence continues at coordinate 21,730,172 of NC_056578.1, forward strand.
GTTTTAGGCCTACTGGGTACATTTACTGTACACACCATGAAACAATCCAATAACCCAACCCTCAATGCTCAAATCGACAACAGCAAGCAAGAGACTTTTGCAATGTTTTTGGTTTTGATTTAGTAATTCTCTGTACACTACCAGTCAGAAAACTGGATACCTGCTCATTGTTTATTGCTGTTTCAGCCATTTTATAATAATACAAATTAAGAATCAAAACGTAAACAAATGTTAAACTAATTAAAATAGTTTTTTTATTTTAATAACTATTTTAAAGCAGCCAACTTTTACCTGGATTACAGTATTGCACACACATTTTCCTCAACCAACCAGTCATACATCCATTAAACTATTAAAGTAGTACATGTTTTCCTTCACTATTTTGGACAAAACAAAACAAATGAAATGAAATGGAATAAAAAAAACATTTTGTAGAGACATTCATACACTTGTTTACAAAATAATCAAGTATTCATGCAAAACCTGAAGATGAAAATATGTTTAAACAGAGATGAGTCTACTAGACAGATTGTGTATGTTTTATTCACAAATCAAAACTTTTGTGAAATTGCTTGATACACTTTTAACTTGACTGTTCTCTATTGTGAGTGACAAAATAGATTGCAATCACTGCTGTGAATTAGTCATTGCCTACATAGAGTAAGAGATGCATCACAGCACTTGAATAAAATTGTCTTCCAAGTATGTGAATGTTAAAAAAGTGGTGTAAAGATACAGTATGTGTTTGATCATTATTGGTTTTCATAAAACAGCTTCAAAAGGACTGTTCATGAAATGCACAGGGTCTATTAAAATAGCTAAAACAAGCTCTTCTAAGTTGTATAAGCAGCTTGAATGCATATTTATAATTACTGAACACTGTTTCACTTAAAGTACTCTGACGTTGGATTATTCACACAGTTAACATGTGATGGTCATTGTGAAATGAATATAAACGGCTGCCTCCATGCCTACTGACTAGAGTAACACGAGGGAATGGTAAGTGAGTTTATTACAGGTCTTTAGGTTTATATTTACTCCGTGAAAAAGTTAAAGCCTTTACTTTATCATTACTGTTTAAAGGAAGAAAGTGCGGCGGCTGTGTACCTGATAGTCTTATATTTCACCAAATAAAACATTGATGCAGCCTCTAAAGGTGCCATCCTTCTTACGAGCCAATTCTCAGATAATAGCACTTTGCTGGTAATTTGTTTCAGCCAAGATTTATGGCATTGTAAATATTTAAAATCAAATTTGGCAAAAAGACAGAGATGAATGTCATACCCTAGGGGTGCTGTGGAAGCCTCTCTCTCCTCCCTCCATCTTTTTCTTCTCACCCTCCTATTTACCATTGCATCTTCAGTCTGGTTCAGTTTGCCACTCTTTCCGTTGCCTCTAGGTGGCAGCACAGCCTTAGCACTCACTCAGAAGTTAGAAACACAAGGCAGTTAACAGTGATTCGGGCCATTCATTCCGCCTCTCTGGAATGCAGACAGAGGAACGCATTACCTGAAATACAAGAAACCTCCTGCTGTTTGGGTAAATGGGCATATTTAGTATGTGAAAAGCTTTATATTTGTAGAGGGCTAATCGGAGCGATTATGCAAAGAAGCCAAAACCACAATCTGATATCATCATAAGTGATGTAACACTACAAGAATGGTAATATCAAGAGCAGACACTGGCTTCCTGGAAGCTGGATGTTTTAAAATCTGATGTGTTTGATTTATGGCCACAGAAATGCTTCCTCATCTGTCTCAGGCCAATAGTAAATGTTGAATTTTGGGGCTTGCCCCCTGGCCTGCTGTGATGGATGGCCTGCAATGAGATGGAGGATAATGGTAGTGTATGAGTAATGTGCATCAGAGTGCACTGTAAGCCTGTGCAGTTTCTGCTTATCTCTCTATGGTGACCAACACACAACACTAAGACCACTAGAGACTAGAGTCTTGCACTGGGATGAGTAAAACAACTCCTTTATGTTATAAATCAGTGCAACGCTGTCTCCGTTGTGTATTCCCTCAATGAAAGCTGTATGTGTTTTAGAGGGGAAGAATGCACCCCTCTTTGGTGAAATCCTGCTTTAATATTTTATGTCATAACAGGTTTCTTAGTTCTAGAGGAATTTATATGCAGTGTGACCGAAATACTGGAAAATGTATTTATTTTGTAATGTATTTGTTTATGTTCCACAGGAGGGAAAAAAATACAGCTTTGGAATATTGGAATCAAATATGTAAGAAGAAAAGAGATATGTACATTGGGTTTTCATGCTTTATGGGAATTTTACATAGACATAATGAATTTTACACTGTACATCCCCTCTAACCCTACTGTACATCTAAACCTAACCATCACAGAAGGTTGTCTGCATGTTTACATTTTCCAAAAAAAAAAAAAAATATAAAAAAAAAAAAAAATTATAATAATAAAAAAAAAATTAATTAATTAATGACATTTTATATGATTTATTAGCTTTTTTTCCTTATGGGTACCAAAAAAAAAAAAAAAAAAAAAAAAAAAAACGCACAAGGTCAAAAATGTCTAGGTTTTACTATCCTTGTGAAAACATTTAGTCCCCACAACATAGGGTTTATCTGGACCCCTTTTTTATATATATATATATATATATATATATATATATATATATATATATAATATATATATATATATATATATATATATATATATATATATATATATATATATATATATATATTAAAACCCACCCCATTTACAATTACACAATGTACATACCATAACATACTGTAAAGGTTTTCTGTCTTCTTGGTCTAAAAATACTGATGTTATCAAGCGTTTCGGTCTCTTCGCGAGGTTGTTACCACTGGGGGGAGCGGTGTTGTTGATAATTTTGTAGTTATTCACATACTCTAAAGTTATTAAAAAAAGCAACTCAAGCAAGATTAAATGGTTCCATGATGTGTTAGGCATTTGGTAAACAACAGAGTAAAGGAGGGGATGGCACGTGTTTGACTCCCGGAGAGTGGGCACACTATACTGGGGACCAGGTTTGGCTCTGCCCCCTGTAATTAAACCCAGCCCTGGAGCTCTAGCAGAGCCATGTTGGAGACATTAAGGATCTATGACGTGGTAATCAAATTGCATAAGGCCTTTTGATTAAAGTTTGTCTGTGCCGTCTTTTAAATGAGCCTTGATTTGAGTGTGTTGAAATGTGTGAACAGTGTATACTGTCTACAAAAAGAAAAAAGAAAAAAAAAATGTATTTTGTATGCACATTTACAATCAACTGATTAAAGGAGCAAGTCTAATTTAAAAATTAAAAAAGTTTTGGGGTGGTTTAAAAAAAAATTATATATATATTAGGGCTGTCAAATGATTAATCACGATTAATCACATCCAAAATAAAAGTTTTGTTTACATAATATATGTATGTGTACAGGGTATATTTATTATGTATATATAAATACACACACATAAATTATATATTTTGAAAATATTTACATGTATATACATTTATATATTTATATTCTTATATTTTATATTATATATAAACAGTATATTTATTTAATATATAAACATAACATATTCTTCTTAAATATATACATGCATGTGTGTTTATTTATATATACATAATAAATATACACAGTATACACACATATATTATGTAAACAAAACTTTTATTTTGGATGTGATTAATCGTGATTAATCATTTGACAGCCCTAATATATATATGTAAATTCATTAATCAGTGACTGCTTAAGGTATAAGTAAAAAAAAAGCACTACCCATAAGCCTGACATGATGCATTCAATTTGACTGATCTCGGGCCATGTGACTTTTCCTTTTGCCCTCTCTTGAATACTCTTGACATAGAACATGAAGTTAGCTAACATAACACACACACACTCACAGTCGTGACCGTTTGTATGTGATGTAGCCATCCTTCTTCTGCAGATAAAATCAGAGAGAGCACACGCACATTTACCCAGATGACCTCGTCTTTGAAACGAGAATGCTTTATTAAAGCAGTTTGTGACACAGGACGCAGGAAATGGATGCCAGACACGATAGTTCTCTGACCTCATCATGACCTCTGCTGTGGCCTGTGTGTGTGTATATGTATATAGACAGTGTCATAATGCTGTATTAATGTAGATCAAAGTGAATATTTCTAAGCAAACCCATCTTTTCAGTTTAAATGCATTTAACATTCAATGTAGATTTTAGCAAACAGGCTGGCTAGCTAATCAATTATTTTATTTAATTTGTATTATTTTGTTTAAAACAGCATTACAAGATAATATATTTATTTTCAATCTTTTCTCTTTTTTTGGTATTGTTTTTCAGTAAAATCAGTACCATTTTAAAGTATGGTAAATGTATTTGAGTAGCAAATCTGACATTGAGACATATACAGTATCTTGTATTTTGTTTTGAGGCAGTATAATTTAAATAGTTTTAAATTAAGTTTTTCTTAATGAAAAACTATTCTGTATGAATACATTTTACAGAGGTTTATGCTTAAAATAAGAGAGAACAAATTTCAGTGGTGTAAGAGAAATAATTCACAGAATATTCAAAAGTAAGATAAGATAGTTTATTGGAGACATCTTGGAACTCAGTTGTAGTAAAAATGGCCTTAAACCTTGAATAACAGATAAATAAAAGGATTTCACCTCAAATTAATATTTATTTAAATGAGCTGACTACATTATGTCCCTTATATTTGAAAATATGTCCTTTTTGCACAGGTAACAGAGGCTTTTCTTAATCAATGTTTTGTCTTGTATTTTTTTTATTTTTCTTTGCTTTTTTTCCCCAATATATATTGTATAGATTCTGGAAAAACAAGATAAAAATATTGATTATGACTAATATATATATATGTATATATGTGTATATATATATATATATATATATATATATATATATATTATTCATAATTTTATAGCCTATTAGTTTTAATTATGTATGTATGTATGTATGTATGTATTTATTTATTTATTTATTTATTTATTTATTTATTTTTGGTGGCAGCTGAAACCAAATGGAAAAGAATATGGTGATGCAATGATTGTAATGGGAATGAACTTGCTGTAACATCCTTTATGAGAATGAGCTGTTTTATTGCATGTGAGTGTCTGATGAGCGGGCTCCAGTCTCAGAGTCTCCAGTGAGAGGGCGAGAGGTCAGGATGTTCTTGGATAGTTTATCTCTTCATGAGCTTTCCACTCTAAGCTAACAACATTTTTTTTTTGTTTACTTCATATAAAAAAATCAGTCATCATTTACTCAGTCATGTAGTTTCAAATCTGTATGTCTTCTAGTGAGAGAGAGAGAAAAAGTTACTTTTGTGTGAACAAACAGTACCAGCACAATCTTCACCATTTCTTAATTTTTTTTTTTTTTTTTTTTTTTAGATGAACAGTCTTTTTAGGTATGTTAAGCTTCTATTAGGGGCAACAAAAGTGAACATGGGTGAATCAAAAGAAGGAGGGGGCAGAAAGAGAGAGATGAGAGGAGGGAAAAGGTGAGAGAGAATCAGGGAGGAGGAGGAGGGGTAGAGGAGAAGAAGAGCTTTTAAAGCAAGCTGAGCGCTCCGCCACATCTCTCCTCTTATCTTAATAAGTAATGAGACTGCCATGGGCTGACAATGAAGTATTCTGAAAATAGTTGTAATGTATGGATGTGAATAAAGCGGCCAGGCAGTGATATATAGAGCAAACAGGGATGGAAACAAGTGAGATATTAATGACCCGTTTCCCTGCCAGTTAATGTGGGAGTTACCTGATTACTGGTGTGGGAGGGGAGGGGCTGGATGTAGGAGGGTCATGGATGGCTGGAAGGTGAGATTGAGAAGTTTTGTGTGTGTGTGTGTGTGTGTTTTGTTGTGTGTGTGATAACTGGTATGCTTCGATCTGTTCTTGGTTTGATTTGTTTTACCTGGTTTAATATGATACATGTAATGAATGGATTTAATAAAATTACCTGCAATTAGCACAAGCTATTCATCATTATTTGTGTGCTGAAACAAATGGTAACTCTTGTGTTCTTGAGTATGACAGCCAGAGGTGTATGTGGTAAAAAGTGTTGTGGGATATTAAGATGATTAGGAAAGATATTGAGTTCAGCTTCTGACGAAAGGAATTCAGAAGTTTTCACAAGTCGTTGTCTACACAGATATGTCCTGTCAAGTGTGTTGTTCTGTAAAAGTCCTGTAAAGAAGTGCTTTGGGGTCTTTGGTGGTTGAGGTGGGCAGCAGTTTTACAAATGTTTTTGAAAACTGGGTGGCCACAGCAGGAAGTGAATGAGGTAGTCAAGCTGTTGGTGTCACGACAGCCAGGCGAGAAGCAGGACCGGTGTGCCGACGGAGAGGAAGACGATGACAGGGCTATTGTGAGTGACCCCATATATGACAGCCGATTAGATATGACTGATTAAAATAAAATGTACTGAGTTATCAAAATATGGATGTAAAACTCTGAATTCCTCTGAATTTTTTATCTTCTTATTAAAGGATTTTCAGGAATGAATGAATGAATTAATTAATTAATAATACAATAAGTGAGTCCCTAATTTCAATATATTTAAATTCATACGTTGCATTTTATATATAGTATGCTTTATAGGATTTTTTTGTCTTTGCTTAAAGTCAAAAAAAGTGAAGTGTAATGCCGTGATATGTACCACAGGGGGGCAGCAGAGGGACAGGTTGCAGGAATATATTTCTCAAATGTAGAGTAATGCTCCATTTTAAGATTATCCATTCCAATTTCAAAGCAAATTGTGCATTTCATATGTTTTCTTTACGTGTTGCTTCATTCTTCCACTTCTTTCTTTGTTCTTTCTCATGTTCCTTTAAAGTGGTCTTTGTTTGCTATACTTTATATGTATATATATGTTTATATATAATCCTGACCTGTTACTGTTGTTTTGGTTCATGTGTGTTCTGTATCTGCACTTAATACCTTTTTTTTCTTTCTCTCTCTCTACTGTTATATCAGTAGCACAGAATAGATTTGGACATGGCTTCTTCATATAGATAAGTGGTTCCCAAACCTTTCAGACTGCACATTTCCTCCTTATTCTTCTCAATAGTTGTCAAACACCCTCATCACCCTTTCTTACCTAAACATCAGGCATGTTTTAGGTAGAACAGACAAATCAGCTTTTTTTCCTGTAGTATAGTACAGAATTGTATACATATTTCAGTTATAAATAATGATTTGAATGGGTGGACTTTAATGCATACATCCAAGTTCATCCAATTTCTGAGATAAGTTTTAGTCCTTAAAACATTTTTTATTTTTGTATGGAAACGAAAAATTAACTTACACCAGTTATGGAAGAAAAAAATTCAAGTTGGTGTATATTTATAGATCTGACATAGATTTGGTTATGATGATGTAGCGCATAATGAAATCTGACTTTTGACCACAATTCATTCTTATTCATTTTAAATTTAATTATTTTTCCTACCTACTAGAACTCACTCAGTGTCTCTTGGTAATAACACAACCTTGTGATCACCCAGTGCAATAAATGTAATAATCAATTATCTTATAATCCATAAATAAATGCACTTTCATAACAAATAAATGAACAAAAAAAAAGTGTTTCTGTCTCTACAGCTTTAATTCACTAGCGCTGTAATATTCTGATTTACTATTGAAATTTTATATTTGTGACACTTCTAATATTGTGGCTTCTTTAAGATAAATTGCTCGTGGTTTTCCTAATTTTTAAGTCCATTTAGATAAAAGTGTGTGCTTATTGAATAAATGTAAATTATTTACCAAAAAAATTGCTGAAGTAGTAAGTGGATTTACACTGTAATGGAATATTGACAAAAGCAATTAACCAGTTTTTACATTCATAGGTTCAGGAATTGTTTTTTGGATAAGCAGTGAATGCATAATACATAAGGTATTATTATAGTAATTATAATCAATATTAATTCTGTTGTTTCTGCACTGCATTTTCAATTGTCAGATTGATTTTGATGGTTTTATACAATAGACGCAGAGACCATTTGCTGGCAGAAAAAAAAAAGTGTTTATAATCAGGAGAAAGATGAATACTAATTTGGTGCTTGAATGGCTGTTGCCAGTAAATGTGAATCTTTATTTCTCAATAAAACACTGATATATGACTTTGAGTAGCCTACTTTATGTCAAAATGCTATTTATACTGAAACAAACTTTCTGCATCTAGTTCTTGTCCTAGAGGACACTCAGGACATCTTCAGAAAGTGTTTTCACCAGACTTTGGGTTCCACTGAGACAGATGGATAGCTGTTTTAGTTGCACATTGAATATGGAACATGAGGCTTAGAACAACAGTGACGTTCTGGATTAAAAAGTTCCGTTCTGTAATAACAGTGGCACACGGGATGCTTGGAAAAGCCATTCAAGCACTGGAGAGGTCAATAGTTACAATAACTTTCTCTGTGAAAAAGAAGGAAGAGAAAGAAAAAAAAAAAGAGTAAAGAGACTTGGCCGCATTATCACAAATTGCTTCCAGATTCTTTCTCAAAGCAAATTATTTCTGAAATTGAGTGCAGACTCTAACACTGTTCTTGCGGAATCAAACAGAAGACTTTGAAGTGCAGAATACAGACTCGTCCATGGAATCGGAGAGCTACACAAGCCCTTAAAGTTCTGCCTCATTTGCACTATCATTCGCTTACCCTCCTTAACTCCCTGGTTTAGTTTGCTTTAATTTTCAACAACAAAGGGAAGATCAGGAATGATTTTTGATCATGGAAAATTTGGGGAATGCTATAAAAATCACTCCTGCTTTTTTCTGCAATTCAGCATGGAAGCAAAATATGCCGAGAGGCTGATTCTCTCCATATTTGGGTGGATTGTCTGATGAAACACACTTTTATCAAAATTCAGAAAGGGCTGTTAGTTTAAGTCGCTGTCTGCAAGAATAGAGTTAAAGTGTTCCACATGATAAAGACTAAATGGATAGCCTTTGTGTGTGTGTGTGTGTGTGTGTGTGTGTGTGTGTGAGCAATTGGGGGGTTGGTGGGACATCTGTAAAGAAAATTAATTGAAAACTGCATGTTCTATATAATAGTTTGCTCTATGGTTTCCTAAAGCATTCTTAGAATTTGTCAAATTTAATTTGAGTAGCATTTGACATGGTATGACTGATCCAGTTACATGCTCATGACAACATCTAACAGATTTAACAGATTATCCTTTCAGAAGTACTACAGGAGAGTCTTTAGATGGACTGATTGCTTTAAGTACCATAGCCATGTATTTTAATAGTTAGCGTTGGCTTCTGTTCTATCTCTGTGTTTGTGTATTTGCATTTTAAATGGTCTTTTTAGTTTCAAACCTTGTATTATTGACACAGTTGAAGCTTCTAAATGCTGTGTAATGTACATTTATAGAAACATTGTGTTCTGTTTGTTTAGCAGGACACTTTCTCTCGTTATCATATGGCAGTGGCCCTAACAGCCTGAGATGAACAGTGGAAAAACAAATGTAGGGGGCTAAAAAAGACAACACAGCACCCGAACTTTGATAAACGTCTGAATAGGAGGAATCATCTGTGTTTGCGTTTCAGCGCTTTATCTCCTCTAAATGCGAACAGAAAAGTTGCTAACTCCACACTCAGTGCAGTCTACTCCTTAATGATGATGTATGTGTGTATGAGAACGAATCCTGCTGTTTTCTCTGTCATACTGTACCTGCAGAACTGTCCTGCTTATTGCATCATCAAGTGATTTCATATTAAATAGAAGCAACTTAATCAAATAACAACAGCTGAATGTGTTCACCTGCGTGGGCTGTACACGTTTCAGCTGGACTGTCCTGCTCCAGGGTCATGTTAAATATGGAAGAACGCACTCATGCCCCGTGTGGTGCCCGTGGCTAAAAAAAAAAGCTACTATTAATAACGGCTGGTGTTTGTCCCTGCTACTACAGTACATATAAGGTTAATGCTGAACAGACACTTCAAAGTGCTGAGGATAAGTGTGGGAGTCATCATAGAGGCACAATTTATTTTTGGGATGAAAGACTGAAACTATTCAGCCTTAAATTGCTAATTCAGGTTTACATCAGAGTTAAAGATAAATGGTTTGACTTTTTTTTTAAACTTAATGGTTAATCAGTTGTTTAATATTTAGTCAATCAAACATTTGAGAATTGTACAGCTTAATTAGGCTTATCAACAAAAAAGGTAAATTTGTTTTGCCTAAATATTAATATATTAATATTTACAATAGTTATATTAATTATATTAACAGTCTTTGTATTATTAATGATGTGTATTATATTCTTAATGTTGTAGTCTACAGTAAAAAACTGGTTCTGCATAATTGTTATTGGACACTTAAATTATCTATATCAGTATCATTCATAAAAATTCAATTTTGGTCATTTTCTGGTGTGATTTCTTAGTTTTATGCTGAAAATGTGTAAATTGATTTCAGTAAATGGAACAGATAACGTGCAGTAGTGTTAACAATTTCCAATTGTCTTATATATATATATATATATATATATATATATATATATATATATATATATATATATATATATATATATATATATATAAAAGAGAAATATATATATATCCTGTTTAAAGGCAAGTGGAAATTGTTAACATAAAGTATGTTACTTATACTGTATAAATTAATTGGAAATTGGTTCAAAAAAAAAAAAAAAACCTTTTCTTTGCTACATTCAGGGACCATAGCAATGGAAAACTAGCCTCCAGAAATGTATTTAGACCATCTGCCATTGTAATACAACAGTTCATCTTCCTTGTGTTTTTCCAAATGATTTTTAAACATTTCGGAAGAAAGATGAACAGTTCGCCGAAAAGATGTACCTAGGCAGCTCTAAGCGGTAATCTCCCAGGGCAGAAAGTGGGTTAGTATTGGACTGTATTTATGAGGGAGAGGGCAGTATGTAATCTTGGATCCAATAGATGGTCCTCACTTCAGTGCTCCCACATTACTACACCAATTACTATGTCTGTGTGTGTGTGTGTGTTATTAATGGAGATAACCTGCTGGATTGAGAGGGCTCCATATTACCCAATCTGTCTGTGTCCACTGAGACAGAATTAACCCTGCTGAGGTTGAGCAGGTCAAAGAGTCAGAATAACCACTAACCACTTTCATTGCTGGTGCGTGGGTGTGAGTGTTTGTGTGTGCCTGTTGAACACTGACCCCGATCACCCCTTGGCCTTTGCATGCAATTGCCAATCATTAACAAAAGAGAACAATTATGGTAATGATGTACAGAAAAAGCCTCCACAACAGCAATAAATTAGTTGTGCAATGGTTAATGTTGTAGTAGGATTACAGGTCGTGACTATGTTGGTCAGTTTTGTTTGTGTTGGCCTGTATGATTTTAATTTTTAGCCATTTGTTAAATCATACTCATCACCCATCACTTAAAGGGATAGTTCACCCAAAAATGAAAATTGTCATAATTTTCTCGTCGTTTCAAATCTCTCTCTCTCTCTCTCTCTCTCTCTCTCTCTCTCTCTCTCTCTCTCTCTCTCTCTCTCTCTCTCTCTCTCTCTCTCTCCTTTTTTTTTTACACTGAATGTTGCTTTGGACCCCATTGACTCTGATTGCATTGAAAAAAAAAAAAATCAAAACAATTTTACTTTAAGAAACGGCAAGAAACATGTTTTAATTAAACGTGTAATTTTGAAGGAGAAAAAGTGTAGTATTTTAATATTTAGAAATAGTGTTTAGTTCCTCCAATAATAATTTTGGTCCTCCAGTAATCTTTGTTGTATTTACAATTTAGAAAAATATTTTTTACAGTGTGTATGAACAGAAACATCCTTCAAAATATCTTTTTGTTCCACAGAAGAATGTAAGTGATACAGTTTTGAAACCACATGACGATGAGTAATTTATAACAGAATTAAAATTTTCCAATTTTAGATTTGCTGTTTTGCAATATTATTTTATGTATTTTGTTATAGTTTGTTTATATACATTGTTTATATAGTTTGTTATATGTTATTATTAATGAACTAATATCATAGAAACACAGCTTTCTTGACTTCTTCTACATGCCAGTCACTCTTCTTCAATCTGTTCTAACTTACCAGTTAATAGAGTGACCGGATTGGCTGTAATGAGGTTTATTCATATTAGCATGGCAATGGGGTTCACGTCCTGTCAGCAGGCTTTGAGTTATTGTTCTCACTCTCTCCCTTTGCGGTTTTTAAGTTTTGCCATCCAGGTTTAAAAACATATTGGTGTTTATGCAATACACTCTATAATGATCCATCATATGGTTAGAGTCTGTGTGTAAGTGTCTGTGTGTGTGCGTGTCCCCAGCAACACATAAATAAGAAGCAATAGGACCATCTGTTTGAATTTCTTTCGGTCTCCCAGGAGATACCCATCTGCTTTTACATTATCCATTACAGTTCACACACACACACACACACACACACACACACACACACACACACACACACACACACACACACACACACACACACACTACCCCCTCACTGTGACTGGCAACATCACAGCTCTGCTAACACCCCACAACCTCCCAGACACCCTCCACCTCTATCTCCCTCACACACACATAAACACATACACACAAATCACTCTATCTTCCCTATTTGAGAACACGACACTCATCTCACCCTCCCTGTGTGTGGAGCATGTTCATTTGAAAGCAGATGTCTGGCTTCCTGCTGGCATGCTCGGTGTATTTTCTCTCTTGCCAAAAAAGAATGTAAAAGGCTTTGTGGTGTTATTTTACTGGAGTCACTTTGAGGTGTCACCTATATCAGCGCGCTGTACACAATGTTTTCGAAGCTGTATTTGCACAATTCTTGATTAAAGAAAACTTGTTATTGAGAAGGTGCATTCTCTGTATTTGTGTATGCAGTGGGGTTAAAAAGTCTGTGAGCACTCGTGAACAGAAAAGTATTCTTTTTTTATTTACTTTATTACGGTGGGCAATATATATATATATATATATATATATATATATATATATATATATATATATATATATATATATATATATATATATATATATATATAAAGATGGCCCGCTGATGGAACTGTCAAAGCCATTGCTGCGTTGTCACTATACGATACTGTGGTTTATTATTGTACATATATTTTTATGTCTTGAAAACTTAAACATTTTATTTTTGTGACATTTGGTACAGAATTCTGCTTTTCAGCTAGGTAAAATGATGGCCTAACACAGATAAGGTTTTATCAAAATGGCAAGAATCGCTTGTGATGCAGGGCATCATTTTTCACCTGAAGTACTTATGGTGGAAAAAAGTCAAATGTATTTAACAAGTGATACATCATTTTTTTAAATAATGTTTTAACAAATATTTAATAATGCTAATAATAATGGTACTTTTGAATTTATTTAAATAAATGAAAAAATAATAATAATTAATGAGAAAAAAAACTGAGAATTGGAAATGTCAATATGAGAATTAGTTGATCTGAAAGAGCTTGTTGTACTTCAGTGGAAGCAAGAACACTTGGTCAACTTTACACCGAGTTTACAAGATCAATGTCACAAATTTGCTTATTAGATTACATTTTGTGTCAAGGTTTATTTATTTATTTATTTATTTATTTATTTTTTATCCTGTAACCTTTGTTTATTTACAGGTATAAACTCCCAGATTATACTCAGTGTGGTCTCATACTTCTGTACCCCACTGTGTGTTTTTGTGTGTACGGATATGTGTTATATATATATATATATATAGTACGTGTGTGTGTGTGTGTGTGTGGGAAACAAATCTCATCCAGTGGACTTTTACACCCATTCAGATGGACGCAGGTGCTTTTGTGAAGAGTTCATGAGCAGTTCAGAATCTGTGTGGAAACAGCAGTTCTTTGCAGCACTTCTCACAGATTTCCTACATCTAACGCATCTCTGCAAGCCAATAATCCCCTTTTCTCCATCCCCGCTTCTCCACCTAGATCAATCCCCGATCGAAACATCAAATAGAACCATGCTCTCTTACTTCATTTTTAGCCTCCTTCCCATTCCCCCTCTTGCCTTTCCAAAAAAAAAAAAAAAAAAAAAAGAAATCAGTTACTAGGTGGTATTAGACAGGCTTACAAAAGTGTCATTACTAGAGGGACCTTGGGAGAGAGAAGCAAGATAGATTTCTATCGGTTTGTGGAATATTTCCCATGCACTAAGCCCCCACGTTAAGAGCGTGGTATTATTGATAATACCGCCTTCTCCGGACCGTCCCACTGCCAAGGGACTTGGAGAAGAGCAATCCACCCGAGAGCTCTTTCATGTCCTTCTGTGCAGCAGAACAAAGCGAAGATTAATGCACTGTCTTTCATCGAGGGGTGGAGGCATCCGGAAAAGAGGTAGCAGTGCCAGAGAGAGTGTCTGGGATGAAGTGGCATAACGGAGAAGATCTCGTGAGTCCTGAGCCCCTGGTGGCCATGACTGATGGCTGAAATGACATTTTGGGAGAGAGAAAACTTCAAATGCATTCTCAGACATATTGCACACACGACCTTTCATGAATGTAAAAGTGTTCATGATATTTTGTTTTGTATGTTTTACAGTATTTGGGTGCCGTAGAGAAGAAAAGTGACCCCATTTCAACAGATGGCCGTACACATACAAAAATAATGAATTTATTAATGGTATCTTATAGTTATTACATTTACATTTATGCATTTTATAAAAAAAAAAAATCACATTGCAATAAAAGTATACTTCTGTTCACATGTTTGTGGTTAGTAATGTTGTGCTTTTGAACTATTTTCATCAAAGAATTCTCTCTCTCTCTCTCTCTCTCTCTCTCTCTCTCTCTATATATATATATATATATATATATGTATATATACATATACATATATGTATATATACATATACATATACATATACGTATAATATATATATATATATATATATATATATATATATATATATATATAAATATATATATAATATATACAGTACAGACCAAAAGTTTGGAAACATTACTATTTTTAATGTTTTTGAAAGAAGTCTCTTCTGCTCATCAAGCCTGCATTTATTTGATCAAAAATACAGAAAAATGTATTTATTATACTTTAAATTATCATTTATTTCTGTGATGCAAAGCTGAATTTTTAGGATCATTTTCACATGATCCTTTAGAAATCATTCTAATATGATGATTCATTATCAAAGTTCTGCTGCTTAATATTTTTTCAGAACATGTGATACTTTTTTAGGATACTTTGATGAATAAAAAGTAAAAAAAAAAAAAAAATACAAGAAGATATGTTTTTAAAATATAAATATTTTGTAATAACAATATACACTACTGATCAGTAATTTGGGGTCAGTAAATTGTTTTCTTTCTTTTTTTTTTTAAATAAAATCAATACTTTTTTCAGCAAGGATGTGTTAAATTGATAAAAAGGTGATAGTAAAAGAAAATGTATTATTAGAATATATATTATTAGAAATTTTTTTTTTTTTTTTTTAATAAATGCAGTTCTTTTTTAACCTTTTATTCATCAAATATATTAGACAGCAGAACTGTTTCCAACACTCATAATAAAATCAGAATGATTTCTAAATGATCATGTGATAGACTGGATGTATCATGTGACACTGAAGGCTGGAGTAATGATGCTGAAAATTCAGCTTTGCGTCACAGGAATAATTTTTTTTTTTTAAGTATATTCAAATAGAAAACTATTATTTTAAGTTGTAATAATATTTCACAATATTACTATTTTTTCTGTATTTTTGATCAAATAAATGCAGGCTTTATGAGCAGAAGAGACTTCTTTCAAAAACATTAAAAATAGTAATGTTTCCAAACTTTTGGTCTGTACTGTACATATATATATATATATATAGATAGATAGATAGATAGATAGATAGATAGATAGATAGATAGATAGATATAGATATATACATACACAGTTTATCAGTTTGCAGTATAAGCAGATAAGAAATAAGAAATGTTTCTAGAGCACTAGATCAGCACATCAGAATGATTTCTGAAGGATCACATGCCACTGAAGACTAGAGTAATGCTGCTGGAAGTTCAGCTTTGCCATCATAGGAATAAATTACATAATATTTTCAAATAGAAAAAGTTAATTCACATTGTAATAATAATTCACAATTTTTGTGACTAAATGCAACCTTGGTGAGCAAAAGAGACTTTCTCTTTCTAAAATAACCACATTCTAAAATAACATTTTAATGAATAATTTAAACAACATGGACGTAACCTATAATAAATAACAATATAATTGTCACATTATGATTAGTTTGTAAGAGATCAGTGTAATTTTAGTCTTTTTTAATGTCAGTTCTTTACAGGTACTCTAGGTCTTGATACCTGCGTTAGAAAAAGTTGTGGGAACACTGATCTTTGTGTTTCAGCTTCAGTCTTGTCAATCAACAAGCATCGACAGACTAAATCGTTTCTAAAGGCAAATCCTGGCCTGATTCTAAGCGGAAGCAAAGATATGGAGGAAATCATGCTTCATCCATACGGGTGGTTCATAAGTAGATTACCTTTTGTAATTCGTTTTGTTACAGCAGTCAATAAGAGCCCGATGCAAATGTGGTTCATTTGTATCTGAATTGATGTCCTGTCCCCATTAGCTTATGCCTTTAATGCATTCTGCTACATTAGTGAATAGACCTTAGCCGGATTAATCACAAGTTCATTGGGATCATTTGCTTTCCTGCTGCCTAATCGAATCTCTGACATTGGTAATAAGGGCAAATCTCACCTGTCTCCTCAGCCTCTCACAAACAAACAAGAGTGATTCTGACTGCGACTCCCGATCCGTTTCCATTATTCCCTTCCAACAACATTTTAACATTGATTTTTGACACACAGACATAAAGAATGATATCAGAGTATGCAGCTGTTAGTCAATGTTTGTGTTGTCATGCTTTATTCTGAATTTGATATTCAGGTGGACATGTGCAGCCTGGAGTTGAAGTAGCACTTAGTGTCTCTTATCAGACTCTCTTGCGTAGAGTGTTATAATTAATGACTTTTATGTCTGGAGAATAAAAACCTCTAAATAGGCTGCTCCCACATTATTTATTTAGGGCTAATTAATTAAAGTGGACCTGTATTGAATTCAACAAGGCAAGAGAAAAAAAAAAGAGGAAAAAAAAAAAATTAGGGCGGGAGAAAAAGAATTGGAAAGTGAGAAAGAAGAGCTGAGGTCCCCTACCTCACCTGAGAAGAAGCATCTCAGTTTGTAAAGTCTTATAGCACTTGCAAAGGTGCTCTGAAAGACTGCTTGAAGCAGAGTACATTGGAAAGTGGACATCAATATGCTCTGTTCACTCAAAATTGTCTCATATTTGTGCTTGGTGTATCCTAAACTAATGTGTAATGTTACTATGATAATAAAACCAAAAAAATATATTTTCATGTATTTAGATTTTATATTCAATTGTTGTAGTGAATAAAATATGCAAATATTGTTAACACTTTACTATAAGTTCAGGTTAGATAACTTCAGTTAATGCATGAACTAACAATAAGCAATACGTTTGTTACAGTATTTTAGGGTTAGTTACTAAAAATCGAACTGTTAATTAACTTTTCATTTTATATAATTTCAATATTTACTATAATACATTAATATGATTAATACATGCTTTAGAAATATGAATGTTGTTAAGTCATTTTAATAAATGGAACCTTATTGTAAAATCTTACCAATATGTCATTAATTCAACTTTATTTCAACTTGTCTGGCATTTGGTAAAATTTGTAAGGAATATTTTACGGTGATAATTTAGTTTTTTTGTGGGTGTTGAAGATCAATTGAGAAACTCAATGACTTTAAACAACTTGCCTCATATGGACACTTTTGTGAAGAGATTCAGTTGTTCACTTTCATTTGGGACAACCCTAAAATCACCTTCTGATAACCATCATGCCCTTGATGGGTAGGGTGGCCATATGCACTGTTCATACGGGACACATCCCGGCCAGGATTTTAATATTGCCTAAAATATCCAGGCTTTGGCTGTTTGCACTGTGCAGGTCGATTGTTGTGTGACATTCATGAGAGCTATAGAGAGCAGAGCAGACGGCTCCTTATGCTTTCGAATGGCTCTCGCACCTACTTTGGTGTCTTTTTTTGATCGGTGTGCTTCAGGTCAAACGAACGAACAAACACGTGCGCATATTTGCATCGCTTTGATAATTCCCTGTAGATCTCACCTTCTCATGCGCTGCCCCACGATTGGTCGATTATGTACAGTACCTGCATGTTATTAGTCAAACTGCTTTGGATGTTTTAGGCAATATTAAATCCTGGCCCGGACGTGTCCCGTATGATCGACGCATCTGGCCACCCTATTGAGGGGCAACATTTGGATTCTCTGGTGCTTTTATCTGTTATGCAAGCCTTAAATTTCCTTTATTTAGTGTACTTATTTACATCATTATCAGCACATATGTTTGGACCATTTTGAATTGTGGATATTTACAGCAGCGCAGATTTTCCAAAACGGTCCCACAAGTAATGTAGTGCTAATATGCCAATTTGCTGGTGCGTGTCGTGAATTATTCGGGTCATTTCAGTGCGTGATTTGGACTAAGCAGTTGAATCAATGAGCCTTTCTCTGATGCTCTCTGTGAGGCCTGCTCTCTAATGGCAGTTATAATGGCCGAGCAGCGGAGCCAGGCGGCAGTGTTTTATGCGTTATGGTCATGCTTGGTGGATGCTTTTGGGCAGGGAGAGAGTGTGTCTGGAATAAAAAGGTCTGCGTATTGTAACTCACAAGACCATTGAGGACATGACCAGGAATAACTACAAAACCGCTTGCTTCTTGCCCATTACAAAACCCACCCCAAGACCTTTGCATTACTTACACAATAACCAATCAGAATCAATGATCAGTGGCAGTTTTGTCATGTCAGATTCTATTGAGATTTCCTTAAACCTCAGAAGAATTTAATCGTTGGAATCACAGATTGGAAATGTGTATCAAACTTCCTGATCTGCAAAGTAACTTTGAAATGCCATGTATATGTCTTAATGCACAGTATGTATGTGTTTGTCCTCACTTTTCAACATTTTTTTAAGACTTCCGATTTCCATAATATTATTGCTGAAACTTGGCCTTTATTGAATGTGAAATTGATACTCCTGCAGAATTTAACCCTACTAGTCATGACATTCTTCTTGTCAATAGCTTCTTTTTTTTTAAGCGGAAACAATATAAGCCTTGTTTATTATTATTATTATTATTATTATTATTTAACTGTACTTTACCAAACCTGTTGTTATTAATTTTTTGTTATAAATTCTGTCCATGTTCTTTCTAAATTTTTGCTTGTATCTTTTTATGTTGTGTGGTTGTATGCCATGTGTGTGGGATCTTTTTAAGCAACAGCCTCCCTAACAACGTCTTCCATTGTAAAAGCAGCCATTGCCCATAAACCTACAATCAGTGCTGTGGGTTCCCTTTGTTTTAAAACCAGTCGACCATCTCCCTTCTTTCTGGTCTGCATGCCTTCCACCTCCATCAGCCTAATGGAGGCACGGGAGAAGCTCACAGTCCAGGAGCAGCTTAGGAGACATGCAAAGAAAACAAGGCCACTTTGACCCTCTAAAAATCACCATCAATAACCCCTAGTCAAATGATGTCATAGTTAAGTGTTTGGTGTTGTGTTGACACACTGGCATGGCTGTCTGACACACAGAAATATGCACGCAGGTCTGCTTGATGAAGGATGGAACCAGAAAATCCGGACACTAATGCACTAGTCAGCGGAAAATATTTACAATGAATCTTTACATGGATATGTACACACACATGCCCAGAACACAATAACACAGCAGTACCAAGCTCTGCCATTTGACATTAATACAAATCCATTGCAGGTTACTTTTACTATTTGTTTTATGATTTATTTATTTTTATAATTTTCCTGATATATATATATATATATATATATATATATATATATATATACACAGTATATATATATATATATATATATATATATATAAAACATATAAAAAATATTTATTTTATAATATAATATACACACACAGACAAAATATAAAGACAGACAATATATAAAAAAGATGTCTTCCTCATTTTCTTTTTCTCTTTCTCGCATTTCTGAGAGAAAATGAAGAAAATGATAATGAGATGTTTTAATGATGGTTGACTTTGACTCAAGCTATGTATAATTCATAATAATTGATTGCCCCTGTTTTAAAGGAATACCTTTTTCCATGAAAAATGATCCCATTAGCGAGTGTTTAATCCAATCAAAGCTGTCAAAACACACAGGTTCAATTCTATTCTCCATTCTGTTCATCGTCATAAGCGCCTTAGATTGATCACCCTCATTTCACCATTGCATTTGGATGTGACATTTCATTCATAATTTTGGCATTTTCCCCCTGTTGATCCATTTTTTACATTTTAGTAGCTTGAGGGAGATTTTAGCTAAATCACTTCTGAAGAAATGAAGGAAGGCACTATTCATCTTAAATCTGCTGAATCGTTGCTTGGCTTGAAAGGATTTTTAGCATTCTGTGGACAAGTCCAAACAGGTATTTTCCATTGGCTGCAAAGAGAATTTCAAATCTATTTTATTTTATTTTATTTTATTTTATTTTATTTTATTTTATTTTATTTTATTTTATTTTATTTTTTTTTTTTTTATGGATGGATTGTTTGTTTTTTTTTTTTTTTTTACGGAAAGCTGTTCCATGATAAATCTCAAAGAGCTGATCTTATAATTAGTTTCTTGTCTCAGAGAGTCTATTATTAGATGTAAAACTTTCTCTGGGTTTCCTTTGTGTGTGTGTGTGTATTAGTGCTTAGGCCTTTGTCTTTATTGCCTTTGATGGCGCTCTTCCCTCTATCAAATCTCACCCGTGCTGTCTTTTAACAATGCAACCTATATTTCAAGCACACTCTGTGATCAATACCTGTTAAGAGAGGTGTGGGAATGTAATAACACTGTGATTCATGTGTTTTAGACTCTGGCTTTATTTACTATCCTCCATCTATGTCCTTTGTTTGGTGCTGGTGTTTTAACTCACTCAGAAATTGATTGGTACACAAGGTAATCAGGCACGTATGATCAGATGGAAACTAATGTTTCCCTGTTCATCAGGCTGTATTGTGAGCAAATTACAGCTTAGTCCTGACCTTTGGGCTTCAAATTTTTGACAAGAACATGTTTACGATTTGTGTGTTGCTGTTTCTCAGTAAATGTGTTACTCGAATGCCTCCCAGACAGACAACGGGAGCAAACTACACCGTTTACATGTGATTTAATATTGCTAATAAATTCTAAACCCTGTTTTTGACCCGGTCATAATTGTTTTAGCCCGTTTACCTGGTCTTACATTGCAGTTGAAGATCATTACTTATTTGATTGAGTCTAGATCACATCATATTAGAACATGGCAATAATGCTGGATTTGTTTTTAAGTCAATCATCTTGCCACTCGCGATACGCTAGTGTTGCGTTGGATTAGGACCGTGAGTTATGGTATAGTTTGCATGAAGATTTGTGACTGTTGTGCGTGGCACTTTGTCTGACGGGGCAATTCTGATAAATAAGAATTGAATTTAGTAGCAGCTTTGACACGTTGATTGATAAAAAAGCTCATGGCTAAAGCCTCCCCTCTCTCCCATCTTATTCAGCTTGCGTCAAATGGTTTAAAAATCAATACTGGCCTTGTACACAAGCATCTGTGTCGGTGCTCTGGGGAGGGGAAAAAAGAAAAAAGAAAAGCAGGGAAAGAAAAACACCTGCTCTCACCATGATGATTACTAATTTTTCCTGTCAGAGATGTTTGAAGACAAAATAATCATTGTGCGTATGGTTTGAGGGCAGGAGAGATTATTGTGTGATCCATTCAGATATCCGGTGAGAGAGGAAATCGCCCCAAAGCAGATGGATTGAGCTGTTGGGTAATACGTCAGAGAGCTGAGGAAATAACTCAATGAATAGACACAATAGAAACCACAAAAACCCACCATTTTATTACTGCAAGAACCTGAGCAAGATGTTTTTTTTTTTTTATTGTTGTAAGAGTAAAAAGGCCAACGTGAAAATACTCACACATTTCAAGACAGGCTCAAATACATTATAAAAATACATTATAAATGAAATTATTTTAACTTTATAATTTATAATGCTAATTAGGAAACATTACTCTCAAATTATTTACTTACTATCCTTCCATTTTTATGCAATCATCTGGCACAATGTCATTGTGGCAAAGTCTTAACACTTAGACATATCAAAAGTGTAAGAGCCCAGCTTCAGACTTCAGTTGGGGGTTTAACCCTGCATCTGTTTTGACCACTTGATGGCACATATGGCTCGTTGTAGTAGAGAGGTCTTCCAGGGTCTGGTCGAACACCAGAGGCCCCCGCTTTCACTGCTGAACACGGGTCCTCAGGGGCCAGGGGGGTTGGAGCCTGTGGATAGAGAGATGAGTTGTGGATTATGTGTGAATGTAATGGATGGGCCTGTCTGAAGGAGAATAGCTTCAATCAGGAGTGACTTAATGATGATGGGCTGCTTGGTTTTGACAGTGACAGACAATCGATCCCCTCAGTGTTGGATGACAAAGTGTTTTTGTGAATTTAAATGCTTGGCTCCTATTAATTTAAGAAACGTAACGGTATAATATGTGACTGACAGTGCTCTGCCCTCTGAGGAAGAACTCTGTCTGTTCTTCCCTCCTCCATCTTTCTTTGTACTTGATTGCCTTCCAACGTTTTTTGCTCAAGATGGAATACATATGACTTCTTCACAGAGAAGAAAGCTGAGTGTATATATATATATATATGTGTGTGTGTCTGTGTGTCTGTGTGTCTGTGTCTGTGTCTGTGTGTGTGTGTGTGTGTGTGTGTGTGTGTGTGTGTGTGTGTGTGTGTGTGTGTGTGTGTGTGTGTTTGCCACCTCAATAAATAACTCTTCTGCTCAATAAATAACTTTGATGATGTTTATGAAAAGTAATGGCTATTTATGAGGGGGCCGTTAGGCTTTGGAAACTGGGGAACATGGGGAGGGAAACAGGAAGGCTGTAATTGTAATGACTTTATTGAAATTAAAGTTGAAACCACTCTGGTTATTACAGTTAACCTGTCTACGCTGCTGGGGTCTGTCATAAAACATGCGTCTGCTGCACACTTGCACATCGACTTCTGCAACCTTTAATGGAAAGCTGAGATGTTCATGTAGAGTGTTTATCAGACTGACTGTCTGTGCCCTGAGGACAACCCTCTATTGAAACACTATACACATCATAACGCTGTCTCGTCCCTTGTATGGAGCTCATCCAACCCCTAATGGCTTGGAAATATTTATTTATCATCCTCTCGCTGCTGGAAAGGAAACTCAGTTGGACTCATGTAATGCGGCTTTGCACATTATGTTCCACAAACATGGTAATGAAAAATGAAAAGCATATTTAGCTATAATTGGCACTTGGGATATTTGCCAGATCGTGTTTCCTAAGTCAATGCTCAGACTGTGATGCCACAAATTAAATGAATGCATGTGAGGATCAGTAGGCCATCATAAATCGAAGCAGACAGAATTGTTCAAGCCTTTAGGTATGTGTTCATGCTTGGACATTGGGCCACTGAGGAGAATAAAATTACCAAAATGTTCCTCCTCATTTGTAAGAGTGAACCAGGAAGTACCTTCTCACTCAGCACTCAGTTAGCCTGAAGTGAAATGGTGCAGCAAGGAAAAAATGTCCTCTTTATTATAATTGTTGCAGAATTCCCCTGCAGCATGTGCGTGTTTGTTTTAGGGAAGTGAGATTATAGTTTTGGAGGCTATTTTTGCAGCTGTCTATGCAAAGAACCAATATAGGAAAGAGGAGGGGCCATTTGTTAAATGGTCAAGGTGCCACAAGACAAAATGGCATTTTAGTTAAGTTTCAGTATAACCGGATGTGATTTAAAAATAAATAAATAACTATTTGGTACCATGTTGCTACTTAAGAATTAATGAGTTAATAATGATTAATTAATTATTAATTTAATACTACTACTAATATTATATACATAATATAATTCAGTGATAACAAATAAGACTTAACCCTCTGAAGTCGATTAACGCGTATACGCGTTATGAGGCATTTTCTCCTGATGACCCCGAAAAGAACTTGAATTACATTTTCAGTTTTGATCGTACAGATAAGAGCAATACATCAATCAAATCTGTAAAGGGTCTACTTTAAGGGTCTACGCATAACATTTTTTTTTCTCAAAAACATAACCATGTACATACATGCTGCGCACATATTATTATAGCCCAGTTTGTGCTGATTACAGTGAGATTAGACTTTAGCCATTTAGATATTTATAAGAAACTGAAAAAAGCACAAATGTCAGGGCATAACAAAACTTCTCCAGGCCCCAAAAATACCCTTAGACTCCAGAGGGTTAAAGTATGCAAACACGCTGAAATGAAAACTTACTTTACACAATTTTTACAAACTTGTTTTACTTTAAAGAGCAGGTCATATGGGTTGTTGAAAAATATATCTTTTGCTGTTTATAATGTAGCTATCCTTAAATGAAAACAATCTGCAAGGTTGTTAATCAAAAAAGTGCATGATAAATAAAGATATTGTCTCTCAAAAGAGAGTTGGTTCTGAATCGTCTTAACGAGTCGTCATATTTTCGAATCTTTTTCCTGTTAGTGGTATAATATAATATATAATCCCCTCCTGCCCGCGAAATACGAACAGAGTATGACCTGCTCACAAACACTTCCGCTATTAGTGTGTTTACATCATGTTGAGAAGACGCTGTTCAAGGATACCACAGAAATACATTCTAACCTTTTGTTGTGTGCATGTCATTTTACCAAGGACTGATTCTCTAAACTTGGCTTTTGTCTTCGTTGGCTCCTAATCTTCTTAATTTAGACTAACAAGCTCTCCGAACCACAACCTGTAAGTAAGATTGATACGTTGTGTACATTTTCAATTGAGTGCTCAAAAAAAGTTTTTAATATGTGATGTATACCTAGTGCAGCTTTAGGTTTCTAGGTAAAGCACAATATTACTGTCTTACTGAAGTAGTTCTGATAATTTGCTGTGAACCCACTATTTCCTAAGAATGTGTCGATTATTGTATACTGATGTTGTTCTAATTACTTTGTTTAATAATTAAAGAATGTAGTTTAGCACACACAGACTTTATAATCATTGTGAAATTGCTGTTTATTGTGCTGCACTGGCAGTTATAGGGTTAATGCGGGAGAGACGGCTGGTGCTCCTGTGATACAACTGTTCTGCATTCTGATTAAAAGTCAAGACAGAGCGTCTTTTGTCTGTCATTCTTCAAACATTACAGTAGACATATTTTGGTTTACAAACTGTATTGTTTCATCACTCTGCTAACGTATCCACCAAGTGTTCACAGTTTAGCAGCTAAACTTTAGCTGTGGGCATGATTCGCTTGCATAAGTGTTTTTGTATTTTATGTCATTATTATAAGAATGGATTGGAGCACTATGCTACTGTTTTATGTAAAGGTGCTTTGTCAATGGTAGAGCTGGCTAACTGGCTCAAGGACTCCTCTCTGTGCCCATCACAACAGGCTTGGCGAGCTGACCAATCAGAGCAGAGTAGGCTTGAGGAAGGGAGAGGTTTGCGCCGAACTTGCTTGGAACGAATCGTTTCGAAATCATTTGCAAATGACTCTACTAAATGTATATTTTGAGAAAATTACAATGTTTTCTGACCTTAGATGCATTTAAACCTGTTGTAGAGGAATCCAACACAATATTAGGACACTTTAAAATACCATAAAATACCAATTTTTTTTTTTTTTACGATTCACTGAAAAAAATTGTTAGTAGAATTTGGAACTGGAAAAGTAGGGCAGTAAACGCTTCTGTTAATCGGCCAATTTTGACAATCTCAAAATAGGCAAATATCAACTGATCTTTTGGCCTGGCCAGTTTATCACTATAAGAGACAACACTTTCAAAAGATGATGCACGGTTGTCAACGTAGAAAGTGCAACTTTTTATAAGTTCACGTTATTTCTCAAGACTGAACAATGTAAATAAAGACTAAGGCTCAGGAAATATAAGGCTGATTGTAGGTGGTAGATATGGCTTTATTTCCTGTAGCAGAAAAACAATGACTTATCCATAGCTGCAGGGATGGCCATTCCTCACGCAGTGACATCATCATCAATCATCAGAATTCAGTGCGGAGCGGTGAAAAACTCTATCATGATCCTGAAACATCTGAGTCCCACTGTACTCATCTGCACAGCCCTAATGCAGACCACTATTAATGAAAAAAAATAACATATCAAAGAATACAAATGAGTGCTGTAGGACTGCAAGTGCTTCAGAAATGGAGAGATAATTAGACTGTCTTCTGCAGATTGATGGATGCGCAGTAATTGCCTTTGTGTTATTATTTCAGGTCCGGACAAAAAGAAAACGTACTTCTCTTGTCTTCTCACTGTTGAAATTCATTAATCTCATTAATGTGTGGAATTAATATCATTTTATCAGACATTCCAGAACTGCTGGATGTGTGTGCAGCTACACTCGCGATCCAGAGACTGATCAATCACGAGTTGCTCACATCTGTGTTTGTGTGGCTTTGTGATTGTATGAATGAGTTGGTGTGTTTATTCAGTTTGGCAGCTCTGGGCTGGTTTGTTAGCAGGTGAGCAGCATGTTTTCTAGCTCTATTTGGTAGTTTTTGTGTATGATTTCTTGTTAATTCAGCATGGCTTGCCTAAAGGATTGATTACAACTGTCTGGGAAAACACCTGCTGTAAATACACCTGTTTGGCATACACTGTACATACTGTACAAAATGGCCTTTGCAGCTGCTGTGTTGTTTCAACTGGCTTTCTACTGTAACCTGTGTTTGTTATACACTAGTCTCAGCCTCAGACGTCACGCCCACGGACCGCTGGCTGAAAGTCTGATGCATATGGGACACAAAAGTGGAAACACTTCTGGAGTGTCGAAGTCGTCATCGGATTGGTTGAATTATATAGGATTTCCGAGAGACGTGTTTGTCGCGTTCTTTAACGCTCCGCCTGGAAACAAAGATACCGTGACGCCAAACCTCCTCACGACAGAAGAAAGCCGCCATGTTTTCAACTGTGATGACGAGCGCTTATTAGAATCAACTAAACGCTGGATTTTCAAAAGTATGTGAAATATTTAAAGTTCGCATAGAATCTTTAAAATATGTTAGAGAGTTTTACACACCGGTGTGTTATTGTGACGACATTTCCACGCCTCGAAACGTGCCGCTGAACGAAACAAACTGTGATTGGTTGTTTGTAATGTATGTTGGTAAGAGTTTTGTTTAGGTCTTGGCCAATGAAAGCTGCCATAAATTCTAGACCTTCAATCTGAAGGTCTGGCTACGCGAGACTAGTTATACACTATCGTTCAAAG
The DNA here is from genome assembly GCF_018340385.1 of Cyprinus carpio. Lineage (NCBI taxonomy): Eukaryota > Metazoa > Chordata > Actinopteri > Cypriniformes > Cyprinidae > Cyprinus > Cyprinus carpio. The sequence continues at coordinate 21,757,607 of NC_056578.1, forward strand.
GTTTGGGTTCAGATAGTTTTGTTATTACTCTTATTTAGCAAAGATGCATTGAATTGATCAAGTGTGGCCGTAAAGACATTTATAATTTTACAAAAGATTTCTATTTCAAGTAAATGCAGTTCTTTTGAATTTTCTACCGACCATAAAGCCTTGTATCTCAGTATCTACAATAATATTAAGTATCACAACTGTTTTCAACATTGATAATAACAAGAAATGTTTCTTTAGCACCAAATAAGAATGATTTCTGAAAGATTGTGTGACACTGAAGACTGGAGTAATGGCTGCTAAAAATGCAGCTGCTAATAAGTAATTACATTTAATTAAAACAGAAAAGGGTTATTTTAAATTAGTTTATTATTATTATTATTATTATTATTAATTTATTTTAAATTTCAGTATTCGGTTCTGATGGCTTGGCACATTAGTATGTTTTTGTTGTGATTTGCAAAGTTTTTTTTTTTTTTTTTTTTTTTACATAACTCCTGTACACTTCTGTACACTGGAGAAAAACATGGATTATCATATGTCTACTTTAAATTTCTTATGAGAGAAGTATTCTTTTCCTATTTTTACCCAAAACAGGATGGACTGGCCATTGTTAAATGCTAAAAACAGCACATGTTTACAAACTGGAAGCCGCAAGGCACCCTTGCGCAGAAACTCTGCATACTCTCATATGCATAACAGAAGTAATAGCACTGATGACGTTCCAGCAAATCCCTAATAAGTCTCTTTAAGGGACCAAGATCATTCCTTTTGTACATAAACACTTTGAAATTGACCGTATTCATAAAAGGTGATTTGCTGTATTCACAATTTACGAAGACAGGATGTCGCCACTTCAGAAAGGAAAGGTATGTAAGTTAACACGTTAGTTGAATATCTAGAGATAGAACAATGTAGAAAACAGATTGGTTCTATATTTGTTTTCAAACTTAGCTTAAACCTGACACTAAATTAAAATAATTATAAATGATTAATCTCATGTTTTGTCATTAGAATTAACTCTAGGCATGACAAAGTGGATATCGCCCTCTTTTGGAAGTCTAAATAAAGTAGTTTCGCTTTCACAGTGAAACACACAGCATCTCCACAACAAGGCTGCGCGGCAACAACAATACTACAATGAGAATAAATGTTACGCCTTCTTTCTTTGTGACATTATGCAAATCTTCCCACATCGTGAAGTAGACATGTGGGGGCGTGTTTAAACGAACTGTTTTAGGAGGGCTTGGTTGACTCTTAACTTTTATAAAGAATATCTCTTTGGATTTGAGACTTTAGTCTTTGTAACTTTACAGATCTTCTTTATTCACCAAGAGCTTGTAACACTCCAAAGAGAAAAGAAAAATATTGCATCATATGACCCCTTTAACTTCTTGTTTACTGAACTACTACTGTACTTGTATGAAATCAGTGTCACATTGCAATGGTGGTGATATTCAGAGAAACATCTTGGTCATGTAATGTTGTTGCTTACCTATATCATATAATATATGATATTGAATATTATGTTATATTATGATAATGTTATTATTATGAATATTATTATAAATATATTTTTTTTCTATCGCAGTATGTATCTATAACTTTCTGAGTTACTTTGTGTGTGTGTGTGTGTGTGTGTGTGTGTTGTGCTCATTTGTTTTGCCAATATAATTTTACCCTCCTAGTATTTGTAGGTTTAGGAGTGGGTATGGGGGAGGGGTTAGGATTAGGGGTGGGGTTAGGAATAGGCAATCAGGTAGCGACTTCAACGAGGGGGTGATAATTTGATAGAGGGTCGAAATTGGGCACAGCACCTGTGGTTCCTGGGTGGTTGATCTTTGCATCTCTAATGCTTTCTGGTTTCTGGTTGGTACTGTGGCTCGACTTGACTTGCTTGGTTTGTTTGAGAATGCAGTTTTGGTGAGAATAAGAGAAAAAAATACAGACCCCAAACCTTTAAATGGAAATGTGTTAGTAATGTAATCGTAGATGCATGTAACACATTGGAAATTGTAATTTAAAGTGCTATCCAAAATGCTCTTGCTCTTTACTGTGTTAAGATTGGTTCAGATCTGTACTGAATGGTATGTTTTAATTCTGGGTTTGCAGTAGCTTTTAGTGTAGGCTGAGATAAGAACAGCTTGTCATTACAGATATCTCATAGATATAGTTGAGGATGCTTTTCTTGTAAAAGTAGTACCCAAGCACAAGGTGATGTCTCAACAATTAATTTACCATCTTGATCATGGATAATCCTTGTTAATGATAAAACTAAAATATATTACATATAACAGTCACTGCTGTGTATTGCACTAGTAAGATTTACATGAAAAGTATAGACGTATATGCAAATAAGTAAATCTTGATTCATAAAAAGTTCCTCTCATTCTTTATAGGTCCAGGCTAGATGGTTGATCTCTTTATCCATGTGAGTGGACGTGCTGTCTGTTTCTCATTGCTCTTGTGCTGGAGAAACACAGGGCGCTGGACAGAGCTGTAATGCAGTGACACGGGCTGATTGAGTGCTGTGACTGCAGGCCATATCTAGCATGTCAGACTCAGCGGTCCCAGCAGCTTCTGTGATTTACTGTGGAGAAGCATGTCAGGTGAAGGGGGATTGTGAGGTGTGTGGTGTCAAACAGGCCTTGGGTTGTGAGTTATTTCAGGGTTAGCTGAGGTATGGCAGAGAATAAAACGAGTCTCTGTTTATCCAGCTTCTCACTGCTGTCTTGTTATTCAGTTAAATAATTAAATAAATAATAATGGTTTTACTCTTGGAAATGTAAGTATTTCCATTTTCTGGAAGTGATCAATGCAAAGTAAGTTGAATGTAAAGTGATGGTTCTGTGAGCGTTATATTATCTTCTGGCATCTGTTGTGATAGATGTGTGTGTTTACTGTATAAAAACCCAGATGACCCAGATTTCTGAGGAAAGTATTCTTCCATAAAGAGGAATAATATTGGAAGTGTGCATGTAAAAAATATACTTGGATCAAGCAAATAAAGTGGAAAGAATAATAGAAGATTTACTTACTGTACATATTGGAGTGTGTGTGTTTGTATATATATTTCTCTTTGTTTCTATATATATTTCTCTCTCTCTCTCTCTCTTTCTTTGCATTGTAATATTTCAGATATTTCATTGTGTTCTTGCTTCATGAGTGTTGTTCATGTAAATGAGTATTTGTGGTCAGTATTTCAAGACAAGCATACTGTCAGTAAGATTTAATTTTGATTTTATTCAGTAAGGATGTATTAAATTGTATCAAAAGTGACTGAAATATTTTGTAACAATGTACATCTTTACTATTTATAATAAATTTTGTATTATTAATATTAAAACAGCACAACTGTTTTCAGCATTGATAATGATAAGAAATGTTTCTCAAGCACCAAAGCACAGGAATAAATTACATTATAAAGTGTATTTAAATAGTTATTTTAGATTGTAAAAACATTTCACAATACTACCGTTTTTGTTTCATACTTAGCAAAAGTATGTCCCTATATCCCTAAACTTTTAAATAGTCATGTATATTTAACAATTTAAACGTAAATAAAGGGAACAATTTGCATTACGCTGGTTTTTACTGTGCAACTTAGATACAAATATTTGACTGTTATTTGAACTGCTGCTAACAAAACTTAATGCATTAGCTATCAATAATTTTATTAATTAAGCCATATACTTTATAACTTTTATGAACTGCTCTTTTTTTTAACAGTGTCTTTCAACATTTTTATCTACAGGTAATAATAGATGTCAGGTTACCATGGCAACGTCATATCCCATCCTTGGACAAGTGTTTCAGTTTGCGAATGAGAGGAAATGGGATCTTTACACCCAATTTGAAGTGAAGTGAGTGTGCGTTTACATGGAGGATATCCCGTGACCCTAGCGTAATGACTTGCAGACTACAGGTGGACTTGTTTCTGAGTGGCACTGAAGGGCCATATAAACACACTCTATCACACTCCTCTCCTACAGGCTCTCTTTAACTCAGAACACTACTGATTTAAGTCACAACATTAGAAATGAAAAGTTAACAGGAATGTTGTTTGCATCTTTTAGATGAAAAAAGATCCATACGAATCATTTTATTTCATGTCAAACGACGAAGTTCAGCAGCAGAATTCGGATGTCAGTTATGTTTGGGGAACAAAGACTCATGTTCATAAACAGTTTGGTTATGAAAGACATGATTGACAGTCACGTTTTATTAGTGTAGTGACCTTAAATTTTCATGAGAGCCAGATTTTTAGAGCGCATTCAATATATGCTTTATGAATAAGACAAATGTCTGCAACTTGTCAACTCATGTTATCAACATGAAGTGTGTATGGTATGAGGAGGAGCATGCTTCCCAAGTTACTCTTTGAGGGCAATTAGTAATGTTAGGGCTGATGTCAACCACTGTCGGGTTATAAAAATGTTTAGAATAGCTGTAGTGTGATTGCCAGGTGAAACAAAATTCATATTGAGCATTTGGCCGCATAACAAAAAAGTGGACATATGAAATTGTTCAAAAGTTTGGGGTTGGTAAGATTTTAAGTTCTTTAATGAAGTCTTTTATGCTCACTAATGCATAATTTAAAATCACAGTTTTATATGTTATATATTGTGAAATGTCATTTATTGCTGAATTCATGCTGGATTTTCATCAGCTATTACTTCAGATTTCAGTTTATTTTTCTGGAAATCGTGATGCATATTTTTATTTTATTTTATTTTATTTTATTTTATTTTATTTTATTTTATTTTATTTTATTTTATTTTATTTTATTTTATTTTAATCTAAATATATTTATATTGATATTTCAGGATTCTTTTGTGAATAGAAAGTACACATTTATTTGATTTTTGATTTTTTGATAGTGAGCGTGCTAATATGTTGGATTTTTTTTTTTATAACATTACAATATATATAACGTTAAAACATTATTTATATATATATATTTATATATATTATTTATATATTATATATATATATATATTTATATATATATATATATATATATATATATATATATATATATATATATATATATATATATATATATATATATATATAACATTATTGTACATGATAGATGCATAAAAAGTGTACTTGGTTTAAAGCTATGTATCATCTTGGAAAATGTTATAAAGAGAATGTAAAAAAAAGAAAAAAAAAAAAAAACATTTATTTGAAATAGAAAACATTTGCAACTTCCATGTAAAAGTCTATTGTTGATTTTGATAATATATGTCTTTCATAAATATTTAAATATATATTTTACTGCCCTCAAACTTTTTGGAAAAAGTTGTAATATTAAGTCTTGCCCAAACATTATGAATGTTTTTGTTTTGTTTTTTGTTTTTTACATTCTCTTTATAACATTTTCCATGATGATACATAGCTTTAAACCAAGTACACTTTTTATGCAATCAGAATGTTTCTATGAAGTGTACACACATGCTGTGATGATTGGGAGGTCATGCTGTCAGTGACCACTACTACATGAGGCAGCACGAGGCTACTGTAAGCTCAATAGTGTCATTTTTCCCGCCTTTTTTCTCTTACACCCTTTCTCTCAGTCTCCGTCTCCATTTTTCATCACAAGGCATATGTTGGCCATGTGAGGAGAGGTTTGGCAGGCGTGGCAGAGGACTGTGGTATTCCTGCGCTGTGACTACAAAAGGGAAACATGGCAGGCAGTGTAAGCCAGCACTGAAAACAGCTGTTCACGCATCCTTTCTCCTTTTAATGACACTTCCGCGGCTGCCCACGGGCAGCTCCAGCTCGGAGTACAACAGCTACTTTTTCCCTAAGTAAAAACGCTGTCTGTGTTTAATTGTTGGCAGATTTTCTGTTTTTTCTTTTTTTTCCCCTCTTTGCCTCTTACACTTCTCACTCTATCTCACACACACTGGGGATTATTAACTGTGTTTTTAGGGATGAAAGCAGACTTAAGATCTTCAATAATGTGTTTGGACCCTGAACAATACTGGGATCCAAAGTTTTGCATTGTTCTCAGATTCTTGCAGCATTGTGGAATCTGCCTGACACATTTTATAATGCATCAAACAATTGACTTGTTAGAGACAATGTTCTTATTGTGTTCTTGAGCCATTGCAAAACACTTTTGCTGCTATGGATGTGGGATACAGATAATGCTGGGTTTCATGGTAAAGACAACAGTGTAATTAGAAATGTAACTTAATTACAGAGATGTAAATTAATTACAGATATCGTTACATGCAGGTATTTTTTAGTCCCACTTTATATTAGGTGGCCTTAAATCCTATGTGCTTAGATCAAAAAATAAGTGCAATGTACTTACTGTGTTCATATTGTATTGCAAAACACTTTTGCTCCTATTGAGGTGGTATATGGGTAAGGTTAGGAACAGGGTTGGAGGTATGGAAAGGTTTAAATGTTGGTTAGGTGTAAGGGATGGGTCAACAGTGTAATTATAAATATAATTACAGAAATGAATTACAGATGTAATTATATGCAGGTATTTTAAGGATATATGTACAAGGTAAAAACATGTATGTACACAATAAGTACACTGTACCAAATGATTAATTCAAATGTACAGTAAGTGCATAGTAGTTAAGGCCACTTACAGTAATATAAAGTGGGACCATTTTTTTAAATAAATACTGTAGGTACTATGTAAAAACATACACAGTAAGTGAATTGTATCAAATGATTTAAATGTTAATATGCATTTGGTAAAGCCACTTAGTATAAAGTGGGTCCCATGGTTTTTGTCTTTAGAAAGATTTTCAGTTAAAAAACAGTGAATTTTAAAATCTAAAGTAGCTGATGTGATATTGGTGTGGTATTATTTTGGAACGATTCCATATATGTGTATCATTTCGTTGCTTTGTCTTGTCAGTCTTCAGTTTAGTCTTCCATGTGGGTTTTCCAGAGTTGCAACAGGGCAGTCTGTATTTGACAGCCTGTCTGCTTGGACATCAATAAATGTTGTTGAGTAAGGAAAAATGTTGAGCTGTTTGACATCCAGCTTTAAAGCATTTAAGATCTGTCGGTGCTGATGTTTAGAGGCAGCACCAGCTCAGACGATGAGTTTGTTTGAGAGAGAGGTTATCTTTGGGGACTGCATCATATGAATGTCAAATCTGTCATCCTGACTTTAATTAGTGGATCATTAGTCATGCAGACTGTCCTGCAGTGAACAGGCCTGTGTTCAGACTCCAGACCGTTTGGTCTGCTCTTATGTGCAGCTTTCTCTAATCTCTCTGAAATGGATATTAATGTTGAATAATTATCTTTTTTTATTATTTATTTATTTGTTTATTTATTTTGTCTCATGGCAATGTAAATGCAGGTTTTAATTGACGCTTAATTAATTGACAATCTTTAAAGCTGTACCTGAAGTCAAAGTTCCTGATTGTAGAAGCAGGCAATTACCCCCCATAATGAACTGGTGATTTGTTCTAAAATGTATTCTTTAAAAGCATTATGCATTGCATTAACACATGTAGTAAAGCCTTTTAGTTCAGTGGTATAAATTTCAGAGTTCAGGCCGATATCATGACCCTCAACTCAGCACAATAGATCCTTTGAACAGATAATCCATAGAGGCTGATTTGTGAGTCATCATGAGGTGAATTAAACCCAATCATGTTTGAATTAATCATTTTTGCTGTTTCACAATAAACCACTGGTCTGAGATTGACTTAAACATTTGAGTCTTGCCTTAAACCTTTGTTTAATTTAAACATTTATTTATTTATTTATTGGTTTGGTTTATGTGTGTATTTATTTATTTATATTCAGAATTTATAAGAGTAGATTTGGCATAGACAGAAGGACTTATCGTTATGCTATAAAGTATATCAGGAAATGAAAGATATGAGTTAATTGATTCATGTTAGAAGGCCCAGCTGCACTTACTCAGGTAGTTAATGTTAAGGTAACACCACTGCTGAATTCCACTGTGTAATGTTTGGAATGTAAGTATAAAAAAAATATATATATATCATCCATCATATTTAAGTCCACTCTTCTCACCTTCTCACCTGACTGAGTGTCACCTCTGTCCGGCAAAAAGATTTTGGAAATGAAAAAATTTGAAATAACATTCCCTCAATGACTTCTTTTTCTGCACTGCTTTGGTTTGACGTTACCTTGTTGGAATGTTGGAAATATTGTGGTTATGAATACCTGCTCTTGTTACTAGCTGAGAGAGTTTCTAATGTGTGAGGTAGCTCTGGCCTTGTCTTTCTTCAGGCGGTCAGCCAAGGGTCAGTTCTCATGATGGCTAAGCAGATACCCGCCCATTAATTACCGTTATGAATTGTGTAAATAAAAAATCGAATGACGTTCATTGAATAAACCCAATAGCAGTTAGTTTCAATTTCAGTAAATCTGTGTCATACCATGAATGTTAAACCAGTGCAGAAAAGAGAAAATATTGCACATGAAGACATCTAAAATGAAGATAATTAGTTGATTCTAAATTACAGAACCATTACAAGGAAAGGTGTCAGAGAAGTGATGAGGAAACATTAATCATGAACTCTCTCTCTCTCTCTCTCTCTTTCACACGCACATGCTGTAATACCATGTACAGACTCACACACTCATAGCACACTGAACTCTTTTGAGAACTTATATTTTTCACACACATTTTTATTTAAAATGTGCATGTTTTGGCTGATGATGATCATACCATCCTACACAGACTGCACACTGAGAATTGTGTGGCTCTGAAAGCAACCCATGTGACTGTATTAAATGAGCTGGTACCTCAGGGAGTGTGTGTGTTTGTGTGTGTGTGTGTGTGTGTGTGTGTGTGTGTGTGTGTGTGTGTGTGTGTGTGTGTGTGTGTGTTTGGTGAAAGGCTAGAGGGGTCATATGTAGTCTGATGCACAACAGTTGGTACATTGTGGATGCCCTGTGCTGAATATGTAGTCATTTGTATATAAAATATAAATTGCAAGACAGGTTTTGAGATGGTTTTTGTTCTTTATGTCTGTTGTCCACAGAAATGGTTTTTAAAGGGGTCATATAATTTAAATTTTTCCTTTCTCTTTGGAGTGTTACAAGCTCTTGGTCAACCACCGCTTCCTAAAACAGCTCGTTTAAAAACGCCCCACATGTCTACATCACGACGTGGGAAGATTTGCATAATGCCGCCCAAATGTTCAGTCAAAGAAAGAAAACGTCACTTTTATTCGCGCTGTTGCCGCCGCCCCCATGTTGTGGAGATGCTGTGTGTTTCGTTGTGAAAGCAAAAATACTTTGTTTGGTCTTCCAAAAGAGGACACAACTAGAAATCAGTGGTTATGTTGTATTTACAACACTGTTCCAGAACAGTTCAACCCAAATATTCAGATGTGTGCAGCGAATTTTACAGAGGACGAGGACTGTTTCCTGAACCAGTAGCCTACAATGCTTCTGTGCACAAAGGCTGTTTCTATAAAGTGGGGCAGTTCGAACTTTGCAAGGACAGACTGGCGGTTCTGACTCACAGACTGTAAGTACGTTTACATAAAGAATTTGCCACTGATGATTCAAATACGTTATGAACAGTGTAGAGTAGTGCTTGTTGTTTGTCATTTCTCTGATCACAAATGCAGACGTGGTCTTGTGTTTACAAAATGCGATACACAGCGCAACGTGTAGAAAGACAATATAAGTCAATATATATTTAGTAATTGTGTCCCCACTGGATGCAACAAATGCCTCCTTTGTAATGGGTTTTATTGTTTTTGTCTCATCGTGCCAGGACACACATCACAGTATGTTAAGGGGCGTAACATGTCCATCAGACGCTTGAGGCATTCGGCCAATCACAACGCACTGGATAGCTGGCCAATAAGAGCACACCTCGCATTTCAGAACAATGAGCTTTGTAAAAATCGATGCGTTTCAGAAAGACGGGGCACAGAGGAGAAACAATAATGCACATTATATGGAAAATAGTATGTTTTTTGAACCTTAAGCCACATAAACGCATTGCATTACACCAAATACACAAAATATTGTTCTTTTTAGCAAAGTCATATGACCCCTTTAATAATAATAGATTAAGTACAAGTCCAATTAGAAAATTGGCAGGAGTGTTTTGTACGTCATTCAGAAAGTCTTACCGCGTACAAATGAACTGCATTTATTAGTGTTTTGTATCTAGTATCTCTGAGACCAAAAACATAATATAATGTACCATTTTTTCGTGAAAGATGTTTAACCCAAATGTTAAAAGTATAATCAGTTTTTCCACCTGGCTTCAATGCTAAGAATGTTTTGATCTATTAACATTTTCTTAGGCCCCAAACAGAACATGAGGACCCCGAAGATGACCACTACTGAGTCATCTGTATGAGTAAATGTGGGGCTTGAGAAAATAAGAAAAAGAGAGATGGCTGAGTGTGTGTGTTTAAGGTCAAGAGAGTTCATTTTGGGGTTAATTTTCCATTCATTTTTCATTTTTGTGATCATTTCTAATCACTGTCCTGATGAGAGCAGCCTCTGGGCAGTTTGATAACTGTTATTCCATAGTGAATAGCCTCCATTTTTAAACAGAGGATGTTATGATAGCTGGGGTCAAATGGAGAGGTCACTCTTCATTCAGATAAAAGGAGAAGGAAATGACACATTAATGGCCACTGCCTGTCATGGTGGTCCAACACAGAGTCATCCAGCTGTTGCTTGGGTCAAGCAGAGGATCATGGGTAAAGGGTAAAATGTCTTCGATGCCCTGTTTCCACAAGGGTTTTGTATAACACATTACTGTTGAATGTTAAGTTTCTTATTTTTGACTTGAATGGAATGTTTTAAATATGGGAGTAACGTATGTAAACATCCTAAAAGCTAATGTTGGCCTTATGTATTATAGATCATTATTAGTGTTTATTAGATATTATAGTGGTTGTCAACTGACCCAACTAAAAATGGGTTGCAGGTTGATTTTGATAGGTTACAAATGGCGTTTATTATCTTTTTTTTATTTTTTTTAAGAAATTCATACTTAATTCAGCAAAGATGCATTTAATTGATCAGAAGTAAAGACAGTAAAGACATTTATAACGTTACAATAGATTTCTATTTCAAATAAATGCTGTATATTTGAACTTTCTGCTATGCATTTGTATCTTTTGTATTTTCTTTATATTCAGAAAGTTTAGGTTGGGACTGTTAATTTGTCTGATCAGTGGCCGATGGTGGAAGTGTTTGGGAGAACTGTTTGGAAACAGTCATAATTTTTGCAATTCCGTTTGGTGCCGCTAGTGACAGAAATTGTACAGTTTACCTTTAATTCAGCTAACTACAGGCTTGAGGTTTGGGAGGCTGTTTTGCTCCTCATGTGCAATGTGATGTCTAATAGTATGGCTATGGTGTTATTATCTTTGGGATAATTAGGTGCACACATCTGCTATTCTGATATATGTGTGCGTGTATGGATGTACAGACACAAACACATACATTCTTACGACGTACAGGCCTGCCTATTTTCAGCCCCATATGCACAATTACATCAGACAAATGAAAGGCTTTGGTTCGGCTTATTTAGGTTTGTTGCATATGCAGTCTTTAATATTGCCAACTTTAGCAAACGTACGCTCTCACAGCCCAGCCAGCTAAAACGCCACAGTCTCCGTGCAGCAGACATACCATGATAATCATCCCATTTCCAGGCCCGCGGGGTGCATTCCCCCTGCCTCCCCACTCTATGATGTGTTGAGTGCCATCCTAATCAAAAATCAATGCCCCCACTTGAGCCGGCCGGCCTGGCCTCATGTCAGCCGCTTATGTAATCTGATAATATCAATCATAACTGCGTTGGAGGCCATCCGTCTAGTTCCCACTGCTCTGGGGTCATGTGGGGGGAAGTCGTGTCTCCCGAGCCATCAATTATTGCTTATTATGGGCTGTGGCTCAGGCAGAGAGCAGAGGAGCTGCTCCTCCATAAATAATATTAACAGCATCACCCCCATCAATCAATAACTGTACAGTTGTACAGCAGCAGAGTTAATGGTTTTTCTCCCTCACTCGCTCTTCATCTTTCTCTCTCTCGATTCCCTCTCAGTCGAGATCAATGCGTGTGGCTCCTCAGTTGTACTGAAAGTAGGTAAACTGGGTAAATCTAACCCCTCTGCTGCGCTGGGCTAGGGGAGTCGATGAACGTGATCAAAAAGGAAGGTGATGGGACATGCCACTCTCCCTGTCACCCTGTCTCCGTCTGTCAGTCAGCCTGTCTGTCTCTCTCCCACCCTCTCTGGTCACCGCTAAAATCATGTTGTCTGTTTCTCTGTGTCATGAATAAAATGATACTCTAGTCTATTTTTTCCAAATCGACTAGTAAACTAATCAGTCTTAAGGAATACGGGAACAATTAAATTGGTTTCAGGTTCACTATTTTTTTTTTTTTAAATACATTAAAACATTGTGAAAACTGTCTTTTATGTTATAGAAATATCTTTGTTTCCATCAGTTTACCTAGTTACAAGTTTACTTTTTATTAAGTTTTATTAATTTTTGGAGTTTCTGCCCAATTCAAAAGTGCAATGATCTTATCAGGCAGGGTAAAATGATTGAGATCAAGATTAACTTTTCAGCTCTTTTTCTCAAATTTAAAGACATAGCATTTTCAAGAGGCTTTTACTGTTCAAACACGTTGTCACCTTGCTAATTTAGGTCCCGATATGGCAATATCTGCCACAATATCAGAATTTCACTATATTATTTTTATTGCCATAAAAAAAAAATCACAATAACAATAATATTTTTGGGATATCTATTAGAATTTAAATATATTTTTTTTTTTTATTTTTGGGAACACGTCTGCACTTGCTAATTTAGGTTAAGGGATATGGCATATCGCCACAATATCAGAATTTCACTATATATTATTTGCATAAAAGAAAAACTCAGGGAAATAACAGATAAATAGATTTTTGGGGGGGGAAAATATGTCAGATCTCATCTTGAAAAGGGATACTCCACCAAAAAAAAAAAAAAAAAAGAAATATTCAGCATTTATCCCAATACCATCCCAGAAACTTTCTTTCAAATATTTTTGAGAAATAATTGATATCTGTGAGCCTATGTAATGGAAGTGAGCAGAAACACAAAAGCTGAAACTTCAAAAACCATGCAAAGTGATCACGACCACAGAGGATAATTTGTAATAAATTTGTTTGGCAGTAGTAGCTACACACCTACATCTACATCATCTTCCTTTTTTTTTCTTTTTTTTTTTGATGACAGATGGCAACCAGTGAGAATCAATACCACCACCTATGTTTTGTCACAGTTATCGTCAATACCAGTGTTTTGCAACACCCTTAGTCTTGATGCTAATATTAAAATGAATAAGAAAAAAAATATATAGTATTCTACATTGTTTGATTAGTCAGTCATTGGGAAACTAGTTGGCCACCATGACCTGGAATAGAATGCTTTTAATGGTAACCTTGTATTTGTTGGATAAGGGCCCTTTTAGCACAGGATGGAGCTTGGTAGAGAGCTGTTAGAGCTAGGCGCACATTTAAGGTCAAATAATTGTAACACTAAGAGGAAATGTCAGAAATGGATGTCATGGAGAATAATTAGGTGGAATTAATGAGTCACTAAAATTCCCATCTACTTTCCTGTTGCTGCCTGCTGAAATGGTGCGAGGCTTCATGTGTGTATGTGTGTGAGTCAGCCTAGCACGCACAGCATGAACCAAGACATCAGGCGGGGGTGAGATGAAGGTGTTTTATGTGTGTATGATGGGAGAGACGGAAAGAGTGTGTTTGATAAATACTTCCCTTTATAAGTTTTTAACTTCTTTGGTGAGATGGCGAGAGGTAGCTGAAGATAACAGGGTAAAATGGGAGTAGTCTCAGCAGTATAGTTCAAGCAAAATTAGTTGGCGTAATCATCATCATGACTGACAAGGAGCCGTTCATGAGGGCAGAAAACTCCTCACACCCACACACACTCAAACATCCCTGCTGATAAGTCCATGGGATGCTAATGTTCCCATCGGGCCTCTTCATTAGGCTTTGGGAAAGAAATGGGTTGCTGAGCAAGACTAGCACCAGACCACATAAACCATTCTTGACCAACATGGAAATTCATACTGAATGTTGGTATTTTGCAGTGGGGATAAACTGGACTGTTTCTTTCTTGTCTTGTTTAAAGGCAAAGTTCACATTTTGGGGATATATTGAGAATTGGCACATGCATTGCATGGAAGGGAATAAATAAATAGAAAACTTTATATGTAAAGAATCTTTCATACACTGAATGCAACTCAAAGTGCTTTACAGTTTAAAATTCTATGTTCATTCACCTTTTATGTAATAGGAAAATTAAAACACTTGAGATTTAAAATCTCTTTACAAGAGTGTCTTAGCCAATACTTGCCTAAATATAATAAAAATACTGTTTTATAATAATTATAATAATAATAATAATATATTATTGTTCTTGTTTTTTATAATTATTGTTGTTGTGTTTAATAATAAATATAAAGATATTGTTTTTATAACAATGATTTACTATAATATTTGTTTAATTTATATTAATCATTATAATAATTATTTAACCTATTTTACGATTTACTTGCTTAATAAAATTTCAAGTTACCTTTGCCTTTATTATGTATTGCCATACTATTGCATAAAGGCCCCGTTTTGTTACATAACCCCTTCTTTTCTATTTTTTTAATTATTATTATTATTATTATTATTCTTTCCCCTCTGTCTATATATGTACATCTTTCTTTCTCTGTCTTCTACTCGTGCCCATGCCAAGTTTATTAGCTCACTGGAGCCCTCGGCAGTGCTTTAAGAGACAGATGACCTCTTACTGACTTGTTCACATCAAAGCCTGATCAGCTAACCCAGACTACACATCCCTGTACCAGCAATTTGTTTAACAGGAGAGGGCTTTAGAGAGAAATAAAGGAAAAGGGGAGAGGAACAGTGAGTGTGTGTGCCTGTGGGAGAGGAAAAGCTACTTTGAGATGCCCTGCTAACCCTAAAGCACATATTCCCAGCATGGACCTCCGGTATCCATTCCGTTTCGCAGGATCTGTATGGATTTGGATCGTCATTTATGTTGAGCCTCCCGGATCAGACCACGGCCACTACTCTGCTCCCAGGACAGGTGAATTCATTAGAAGGGGTTTCTCAAAGCAGATGGGCTGTGCGTGTGTGCTGAGCATCAAGCCCAGGTGAATAATGAGACCTAAGCTATGAATGCATAAAAGGTGCGGCAGGAGATTACACTTTTCCTCTTTCCTCTCTCTCAGTTCAGACTTCAGATGCTGCTCTCCTTTTGAATAAATATGCATTGGACAAGGACACAAAATTGCATCCATAATTAATGAAAAGACACATTAGTGCTGATGCGCTGTAATCCATAAAACAAGAAGAAAGATGTCTTTTGAGAGAAAGAGAGAGAGATGTGACACAAAATGGTCGAGTGGTGAGCCACAGAAGAGGACACACAGAGACAGGAAGTTTCTGTTATGACGTGTGAGTTCCCACCGGCGGTTTCAAATCCAAATCTGGAGCCACTGATGTTCAGATGAAGATTGCTGGTCTGTAGACTCCAGTCTCTGTGCCTCCAGCATGCCATATGAGCCCATATTGACTTACAGTACATCTGCTCTGCTGCCGGCTGCACGAGCTACAGGCAGCCTGTTGGACCACCTTAAACATTATATTCTGTACGTTTATACAAAGTTTTTTTTTTTTTTTGTTTGTTTTATTTTAATGTTTTGCATTTCCTTTAATTTGTATAATAAATGTGAATTTAATCACAATAGTCTAGCATTTAATCACCAGCAAGATGCTTATAATTAAAAATAGACAGTGTAATGCATAATCCTCAGTTTCTTCATAATCATATCGCATACTAACACCTCTTTTCCTTTCCTGCTGTGTAATACAGAGTCAGACACTAGCAATCATTGTCGGCAACATCTAGATGGAAATCTAGACATTAGTAATCAGCGCGGGCTTCTAGATGAGGATACAGTGTAAAGCTACGTCCTGTATTTACGTCTGCGCTCGTTACAGCTGGCTGAGAGCTGTCAGCTGAAGATGTATGACTGGGGACTTTAAAATGGACATAATTTCATGCTGAAGATGGAAACTGTTATTGTTGTTTGATTGTCGAACATTTTTGGGACAGGGTACAGGGTAGTATGCCTTTCTGCGGATGAGGGGTCAATTTAAGTCCCGGTTATTTATGTGCACAGGGAAATGATGTTTTGAAATCTGCCCCCTCTTTAAACACTGTAAACAAAGGTTATCAATCATAAACCTTGTCAGCTATAATTGTTACCAGATCAGCAGAGGATACTTGATGCAGTCGTTCGCATACATCATATCCAGTCTGGCTGTGAACTTTCACTATATTTAATGCTTATGTTATCAAATACTTTATATGTTTTAATACTTTATATTTTAAAACATTGTTTAATAGGGCTTAGGGAACAGTAACTTTGAGTGTTTTTCTTCTCGCATGAAGCTAGTGAGTGAATTTTGCATTGCAATCTTCTTAATTATTATTATTTATTTTTTTACCGTATTTTATGTAAAATAGTCCGCACAGACATGTAAATGTTTTGCAGTAGTTGCAACTCTGACCGATCTGTCAGGATTTATTTGTGCTATGGTTTAATTGTCTTTTACATTGCACAATGTTATTTATTTTTATAATTATTATTGATGAAATTGATCAGGGTCAGAAATTATTCAGGGACTAATAAAGACAAAGCTGACAGCATATAGAATTTCTCAGAATGAGAAATAACAAGAATAACAAGAAGTTTGAACATTAATACAAAACCTATTAGGTGAAATTGGGAATTTTGTGTTTGGTTTGCCATGGAAGGCCAACAGATCAATTGAAAATGATTATGTTTAGGTATTTATAAGATATTTTGTTGTCATTTGAAAAGGCATGGATCACATAAAGGGATAGCTCACCCAAAAATGAAAATTCTGTCATCATTTACTCACCCTCATGTCGTTCCAAACCTGTATGAGTTGCTTTCTTATGTTGAACATAAAAGAAGATATTTTGAAGATTGCTGGTAATCAAACAGTTGGTGGTTCCCATTGACTTCCATAGTATTTCTTTTCCTACTATGGAAGTCAATGGGAACCACCAACTGTTTGATTACCAGCAATCTTCAAAATATCTTCTTTTATGTTCAACATAAGAAAGCAACTCATACAGGTTTGGAACGACATGAGGGTGAGTAAATGATGACAGAATTTTCATTTTTGGGTGAACTATCCCTTTAACCTGTTTATCTCATGTGGCAGATTTTCTTAAACTACAGTATGAGCACTTTCTCTTCCCTACAACAATATTCTCTCTCTCTCTCTCTCTCTCTCTCTCTCTCTCTCTCTCTCTCTCTCTCTCTCTCTCTCTCTCTCTCTCTCTCTCTCTTGCTCTCTCTGTCACTCTTTTCTATAGCATCTTTAGTGTCTGATTGGCTATTGCTCCTTATTGATCATGTTGCGGATAATGTTCCATGCTAACTCAAGACACAGTATGTGTGTTCGGGTGTGAGTATTTTCCTCCAGTTAGAATCATTTTACTGATGTCATGAGCCCTGCTAATCCTAAACACTAGATCAAACTTTTCAGAATTGCTTTTTATGTGAAGCAATATCAATACCATCCGTGCCCCAGAGAGAGCACAATGATCTGTGTGTGTGTATGAGAAAGTGAGTAAGAGTTAATAGATGTGTGTGCGTGCTCTTACCATTATTGAATGTGCTAGTGTGGATTTTTATGGAGCCGGGGGGCCTCCGTATTGACCTGTGGCTGACATCCACTTTTTACTTTCATAACATAATCAGCATTTGAGATATGATTATCATTTTCTTTAAAGCATGCTCTACCAACAGATTGATTTTTTTTTTTTTTTTTTTTTTTTTTTGGCTCCCGAACCAATTACATAAATGTGTGTGGCATAATTAGTTTACACGTTACTGAATTACTGACAGATTAGAAGTGAAACCCCACAGTTCATACAAAAGCACATAACTGCCAGAGAGGAAATTAATATGGATTCAAACCCTCCTTAGAGTCTCATGCACACACACACACTTGCAGAGAAAAGAGAGAGATCTGGCACTGGTTTGAACTTGATATAAAGAAAGAAAGAACTTCAGATGAATAGAAAAACAGAGAAAGAGCGAGTATGGTGGAGAATAAAGGGAGGAAACAACTGAAATCTTGGGTAATGGGAATTGTGGAGGAAAACATTGTTTGCTGCTGGTTTCCAGTTTCCTACTGAATCCGTTAATCCGGTTAATGTAGGTCATAATGAGATCAGCATATTAATGGCGGGAGTGAGGGAGATGTAATTAAAGGCTGAGGGGAAAGGGGTAGATGAAGATCATATGCAAGGCCCAGATTGTTTAAACAAAGTTCAAACACAAAACTTTTGAGCGATTCCTTTTTCAAATATCAATATAGATGACATTGCACTTCCAGTTATCAGAGAAAAAACAGCATCTGTCCTAATGGGCCTCATTCACAATACAGGAGAGCAGAACGAATGTGTCTGTAAATCACTCATGAAACCTTCTGTACATAGTTGCATTGAAACTAATAGTGATTTATGTAAGATTTACACAGAAATCCTAATGTTGATTATTGGATTTGTACAGATATTCTTCCACACATCCAGACGGTGTAACACATACACACAGTGTTTTCCTTGTTGTTCCTTGTTGCCTGGATCTTCCTGACCTTTGCTGGCAGTATTGATCCGACTTCTTCCAGGCCTTCTCTGTTCAGACTAACACATATAATTGCTATTGGGTTCCAATGACCCTCTCTGTATGTCTGGGGATGCTTTACTGCTGATATAAATCAATTCACACTCACAGAAACAATATGTGGCCATTACTGCTGACGAGGACGTTTGAAAAGGCTGCAGAGGGAGAGGCTTCAATAAAGGATGATTAGAGCACACAGATCTATGCCAGAGGAAGTGATAGTAAGCAAAAAGCAAGCAGAACGACAAGAAAAAGTCAATCATTCTTGATTTTAGCTTCCGTGTGCATGAGCAATTGTGATTGAAGTTGTTTTGAATTAATGCTAAGATAAAGATCGGGGAGATGTGTTTGTTCCTTTTCAAAGAAAAACAAAGGTTTCCAAGCTGCAGTGATACAATGGAGAGTTGCGCATTACATTTTTTCCCATAAACTTGTTTGTAAGGCTCTTTTTTATGAAAGGTTTAGGCAAGTTTATCATAATTGTAGTGTCTCATTCATTTTGTGTGCAACCTTAATTCTTGGAACATGAACATTTTTGATATGTTTTGCAATCCATGCTCTAATTGCGTTTCTTTGCCGTCTCCTGCTCACTCAGCTTCCTGAACTTGCTGTTCTCAACAGGTGTGACTGTATAAAGTGGTCAAATCATTTTTAAACTTCATAGCCTGGGTCGTACCCACAAATCTCGCTTGCATATCTCTCACCTTTTCATATGCAAAAAGCCTCTAATATATTTATCAAAGGTGTGAGGTTGTGAACACACAGCCCTGGAAAGCATTTGCATAATTATTTGCATAATTATTATGCATGCGATTTATACAGCAAGGTTTAAAAAGTTTTTAGCCTAGGTTGTTGTCAACAACCTTTTTTTTCAAGTAGCATAATTTATAGCACAGGTGTTGGTGCTTTTTTTTTTCTTTTTTTCTCTCGTGCAGTTAAATACACGTCATGGGAATTTGAAACAATTTTCACTTCTAAGCTAATTATGTCACATTTCAGTTATTATTTTTGAGCATATGAGGAAAATTTAGTTAAGTGATAATTCATTCGAGGCAAATGAACAACAACATACATTTTTTTTTTTTTTATTATTGTAACATTACGTTGATGACTGAAGTGAACATCGAATTCTCCATAAGATTAACAAAAATTGCAGTCTTCTCTTTTTACTACAGAAACTTTTCTGGATTGTCATTTATTGTTTATAAATCACGCTCCCTGTTCAAAAAGACAGTGAATGAATGCAAAGTAATACATTGTTTTTTTTTTTTCTTTTATTTTTTCTGATGTGTTTCTCAGAGAGGACTGGTCCAGTAACTTTGTATTAATAGCTAGCAGTTTCAGTATGTGTGTGGATGTGCGCGACTTGCGTGCATATTCAAAACTGAATGCAATCACTTTCATTCAAGTATGAAAAGTGCCATTGCTCCTTTTATTTTGGATTCTTTGCTAGCCATGGCAACACTATTACTGTCCTATTTGCAATAATTAATCATTCATGTTTTCAATATGACCCCTCCATTCATTCTTTTCCATAGCACCTTAATAGTTTTGGGCTGTTGCAGATTTGGAGTTTCTCTTGTACCTGTCCGCAGAACATTCCGGGTGTTTATACAGCTGTCGTGTGACTTGCTGTCCTCTCTCAGGCCATAGGACCTGGTCCCAAATATTTCATTTCCCAACTAAAACAACCCCCCTCTCTCAAACACACACACACACACAGTGATGAATGTGTAATCACACTGATTAAGTTATTATTAGAGGGCAGGAGATCCTCTGTAGGAAATGGGGGTGAGACACACAGATGATTATTTACGTCCCTCTATTCTAACCACAGCTGGAATAGAGAGGGGGAGGCGGAGAAATATGTATGTATGGCTTGGTGGGGTCTAGGTAAGATTTCTGTTTTCATTACACAGTGATGAAAATGGTGAAGAGTATCATTTAATGTAATCACTGTAAAGTTTTATAGATATTTTTTCCTGATTGGTCATACTTTTTTCTGCATTCTGTTTTCCTTACATCTCTTTCCGTCTCTGGTGTCTTTTTTTTTTTTATTTTTTTTTTTCTTAAGGTGGTGCTGCTGCATCTTCACTATGAAACTAAACCTCAGACGGAACAAGCTTCATACTGCTTCCAGGTACTCACCATCTCTCTCTCTCTCTCTCTCTCTCTCTCTCTCTCTCTCACACACACACACACACACACACACACACACACTCACAAACAAACACACACACACAAATGGACAGACGAGTGATGTACAGTAGAGAGAAATACAGAGATGCACAGAGAAGACAAAGTTGATAAAATATAAATATATATTTATTAAACATTTCTGATTTGTTACTGACTTAAAGTGTTTGTTTAAATATGTGGAGATTTCCTGCTTTTGGTTTGGATTTGGTGAATTGGGGGTGGGGGGGGGATGGGGGATACTGTCATTACCAGCTACGACATTTAACAGTTTGGGGACTTTTGCTCTTCTTTTTCTTCTCTCACACACTCTTTCTCTCGCTCTTTTCTGTGGTGTGTGTGATGCAGCAGCATTTAGAGTGTCGTTCGATAGAAAAGAGATAGAAAGAGAAGGGAAATAGAGCGAGAGAGAGAAGCAGGAAAAGAGAGAAGAGAAGAAATTGTTGTTTGTCTCGGGGAGAGTGAGGGGCAGTGGAGCAGTGATGCGGCGGGAAGCACCGGTATCATGGAGTTCTCAGTGTTCAGAGGAGAGAGGTGTGTATTTATGTTTAGTGTCTTCACTGATTGTAGGGAACCATACGGTATGAGGCCTACTCAAATCTAAAACATTTTTTTATTGATGATGACTTTCCTATTATTCTGGTTGTTATTGTTAATATTATTTGTAGCATTATTGTTTTTGTAATATATATTATCATCCACATAGCATTTTGTCTGTAAATAGCCTGGTATCAATAATGTTAATAGCCAGTTAATAGACTGCATTTATGTTTTGGGTGTGTAAGTGTGGATGAAGTTTTATTGTCATTTATAAGTACATCTAGTGTGACAAGATTAGTCTTTATAATTTCAGATAGATAGAACAGAGAATTTATATATGAATATTCTGAAATATTTTCTAAAAAGCGCGCGCACACACACACACATACACACACACACACACACACACACTCAAAGTTATCTAGACAAATTGACAGGGTGGGATTGGATACCTGTTAACATGACTTTACAAACAGGCATGAAAAAGAAATAAATAATATTAACAACCTATATGGTGAGTTTTTGTTCACAAGAAATTGAACATGAATAAGAAATTGATCAAATTCCGCATGAAGGTAATGATATATTATATAATGTCTTGTAACATTTGAATACTTAATTCACTTAATTATTATACAAATGTACACATTAAATATAACTGATCGAAATCAGCTAAATTCAGATCCTGTGCAGCAGCTTTTACCAAATACAGTGTCAACGTCACACCTGTGCATATGCTGCTATGTGTTTATATGTTTTGTGACATTCATCTACATGTTGGCAATGACTTTAGCAGTTTAAAACCGATCTCTCACTCACTTGATTCAAAAGAGAGTCTCTTCACAGTTTGGCTGTTTTATAACTGTTGATTGTGTGGCAGTTCTGTCACCGCTTTTCTCTCAGCTGACAGCTAATGGAGGGTATCTTTGGAGCACTGCAACTCTATTTTAAAGTTACAATTACGGGGAAGTTGTCATTACACACTGCAGTCATTTTCATGAAGTTAATTGGAAGAGATTCTTAAAGTTCACTTGGCTCTTCGTGCAGTGAAAACGGTGCTCAACAGTCTGCCTAATTTTCCTTCAGTTCAGGTGTGCTGGAAGTCTTATGGATGATAGGATACGCAGACAAACACACACACACACACACACACACACACACACACACACACACGTAAGTAGCTTTGTCTAGAATTGGATGTCACAAGCCTCGAGTCATGAGTTTTCTATCTAAATTATCCTATATACTAGATTCCACCGCCATATTAAATCTGGGGGAGCTCTCTTATTGGGGAAAGGCTCTGCGCTAATCAAATTGTGCAATTAGAGGAGGAATGGGGGAGAGGAGCGACAAGGGGAGAGGATCTCGGTCTGTACCATTGACCTTTGACACCAACATGAGCTAATGTTGTGTAGCACATGAGCAACTTCATCGGCACTTTTACATTGTGAACGTAATGTGTAAAGTATTTTAGTAAAACTGCGGACTGATCAAGGACAGACTGAATCTGATGCCACCCTTTAGACCCAATTACTTTAAGCAAACAAATTTTATATTTGTGTGTGTATATATATATATATATATATATATATATATATATATATATATAGATATATATAATATAATATATATATACTGTATAATATATATATATATACATATATATACATGCCATATTTCTTGTTCTGAAATCAATACATTATACACAATACGTTATAATAATTCAACATTCAAATACATTTGATTTTTATCCTGTGTAACAACTGAATTGATGTATTTTGACTTTTTTTAGAGTTTGTTTTAGATTCTGTCGTCACATATAATTACAACATATTTAAAACAAAAGGTACATTTTGTACTTTTTATACGGTTAATATTGTCCATACATAATCAACTCAAAAATCTCAGCATTGAGGATTTAGTGTATTAACATACACTTTATATAATGTGCATTATTTAGATTGTACTTACTGTAATTATTTCTCAGTTATTAGAACTAATCCAAAACTCGTTATGGCTCGTCCTTCTATAACCTTTTACAGACAATCAAAGCTGTAGGATTGTAATAATCCTAAACAATCCTTTTGCTCACCACAAGTTTATGTGTGCTGTAATTCCTTATGAATGTTTTGCGTCTTAGACTGTATGTCGTAAGATTTTTTCAAGTAGTCTATGTTTACATGTAGAATGCCATCATGTTGCTAAGCAAAACTGCGTCCCAGCTAGTTCTGATAATTTCTAAATCAGTTTTTGATCGTTTTCTTAAAGTAAAATAATGTTTTGCTTATAAGTCTATGTCTATAATATTTATATATTTTGGAAATTTGGAGTAACCTAATGTGACATTTTATTTTATTTTTATGTATTTATTTAGTCTTTTGGTTGTCAAATTTGACCTAATAATTAGCAGAACAATTTTAACACAACGATTTATGTGTATGCATGTATTTTCTCATAAAGTAGCTTCCTCAAAAGGGAACAGGAATATATCTGAAACATACATATTTAATCTGTACTCTATAAGCTACAAAATGGTTTGATATTTCTCTGGGCTACTTTCAGCAATCTAACTGCTGCACGGTCATTTTTAATGGTCACTGAATGCTATGCCTGTTTTAGTACATTTAAATTCAACATATGCCAACATACAAAGCTGCCGTGTTGTGAGGTTAATACAGTAATTAAGACTACTGTACTGTAGAAACTGAACTCTTTAAATTTCATGTGATATTTGAGGGACCAGAATTACTGAAATTTCAGTCGAAACGCCAAATAAACGCTGACTCCCTTTACTTTCTCTGATTTATTTGGAAAAGGATCCAGTGGGGTCTGGGTTTCACTGTTATAGTCTGGTTTACATTTGGGCTGTTGTTTGTACATGGCTGGGTCTCAAAGAGCAGACCATCTCCCACCCTGTTTACGACAATGTATTTACACACATTCTCTCACTGGGCTGCTATAGCGTTTCAGTACCTGACACTGCCAAGTTTTCCCTGCTGAGAGTTCTTATAGCCCCTAACCAGCATTTGGGTTAATCTATTATTAGTGGGATTCTTTTTCTGAATAAAGGCCTGAAATTAGACCTGCTAGTATAAGAGATTAAGCTTCTTCTTTTCTTTTATTTTCATTTCTTGAAAATAAAAAGCATCCCCTGTGTGTGTATTAAAACAGATTGCATTATTATATTACATTCACACCTATTTTATGTAAAATAATAAAAAGTTATAAAATTGGACATTTCATAAAATATTTTATATATAAAGTATAGTTTATTATATATTATTTAATTTACTTTTTGTGTGTGCCCCATTATTATTTTTTTTATACATCAGTCACCCTGAATTAAAATACACGTTTATCTTCTGTTGTTTTTCAAATGCTATAACTATCATTGTGCAGTTCACAAAAAATAATATATATATAATATTATATATATATATATATATATATATATATATATATATATATATATATATATATATATATATATATGTTAAACTTCTTTCCTCTTCTTACTGCTTTTGTTTCTATCTTTCTTTGTTTTTGTTTTTTCCTACATTACTTTCAGCATTTACCACCCTGATGCATCTACGCAAATTATTGTAGCGCAAATAGTGTTTACTGGAGGCTAACCCTGACATCTGTTATCTCTAATACCCAACAGACCAAACAATATGGTTTCAAATAAGATTATGATCGTCGAATAAGCCTTATCTGTGTAATTCAAAAAATATATATTGATTTAAATATGCTTTGTAGATGTAAGTAGATTAAGTAATCTGGAGTCCCTATCTGCTCTCAGGTCTGTGCTGGTGGGGGGCACTGTTATAATCCCGCGGAACAATCCTATGATTTCCACAAGCTGTTTTGCATTATTAAATGTCGAGTGTCTGAGTTGATTTAATGTCATATTAATCCCGTTAACCACCATTTGCTGTCTGCCACAAAAGAAACAGACACTTGTCTTTTAATAGATGTCTGCATACAAAGTAATTAATGTAGCTATTAATTTAATCATTGTCCTGTTTGATGTGAATATTCCACTCAGAATGAATCATCATGTGTCAACACATATATTAAATTTAAATTGAATAGTGATTAAATTAAGTTCACGGGATTCCTTGAAAGTGTCTCAATTAATCTTTTTTTCATTATTAATTCCCATCTACTCTCCAGTTCTACTCTAGTAGTCTGAATTCAATTACAGAGTTAAAATATAAATATTAAATATTAATGTTAAAATATTAAATATTCAGGTCAATTTTGTTATGATTGTTTTTAATATAAGTAGAACTAATATTAATAAATACTATTATATAATATAAACACTATTCAATAAAGCTAACATGAAAAATTTGAAATCTTTTTTGTTAGAATTGCTTTTAATTTTAGTAAAACTGCTAAAGAATAAATACTATTAAATATAACTTAAAATATTACTAAATCCAATATAAATACTATTCATATAATATATATATATATATATATATAATATATATAATATATATATATATATATATATATATAATATATATATATATATATATATATATTTTTTTTTTTATCTAGCTGACTTTACAATCATATTTGTGTTGCAGGTGTACCTTACATTTGTGTACTGTATTTTGCAGAATTTGTGTTTATTTTGTGTATCCATTCATAAACAAATTATTGCAAAATATTTTATCTTCATCTTCTCAGAATCGGGAAGTGAAATTAATTGTATCTTTTGCTCCATTTCTGTGTTTACTGTGATTAAATGCTGACCTTTCTGTCTTTGAGTTTGCAGCTACAGCTCTCCAGGACATGACAAGAGCAAAATCCATCAGGTGGCCCGTAGAATCTACCTAATTGGTTTTTACAATCATACCTTGTTTAATATAATTGGACTGTCATATAAGCGTTATCCTGGTTGTTATGCTGGGCTATTTTTACCCTGACTTGCATGTCCAATATTATTAGGTGCTATGAGTTCAGCTTGTGCAAATCGCTTAATGCATAAGTCGGTAAGAGGCTCTGTGCTGGCAGGTCAGACTGAAGGTACAGCAGATTAATATTTGATCATGCAGGAGGGTTTGTAATCACAGCTGATTGATCCTTCAGCTGAGTGCCCTGGCAATTATCATAATTGTTGCCCACCCTACCGGCTTCTCTCTTTTGCATGTCTCCCTCGCTCAACCCCTAGTGTGGGCTGCAGGTTGAGAGTCTGTGAGACAGGAATTCCTGTACAATACTGTCTGTGTGTGTGTGTGTGTGTGTGTGTGTGTGTGTGTGTGTGTGTGTGTGTGTGTGTGTGTGTGTCTTTGAGTGAATAATGGGAGAGAGGTTGGACGAGGATCATCAGAGGTGAGGTTACCCTCTCTTGGACAACATTGTGTGTGTGTGTTTGTGTCTACAGGGGCAGTGGGACGCGGTTTGCTTGTGTTAGTGTTTCCGAGAACACACACATGCTGTATTCTGGCAGTGTTCAGAGTTAATCCCCACTCAGCCACGCTCCACGCTCACGCTGCAAGACGGCAAATGTAACACAAAAACACGCAGGAAAAAGACAGGACGGTGTCTATTAACACACGACTCTTTTATCAAGAATTCATGGATTATTTCAGATCTCTCTTTCTCCTTGATTTACTTCCAAACACTATGTTTTTCAAGTGATTTTACTACTGATGCTGCATTGTCTTATGATCCATAACCTGTAATAATAAAGCTTGTATTTTATTTTAGAAATGAATGTTAAAAGAGTCCAGCCTTTATTGTGTTTGAATCCATCACATCACGCTGTGCTTGTATCCTGGTTTTATTTTACCAAATATTTCCATTCATTCGTGTAACTTCTGGATTTCACAATGGTGTGAATTCTTTTAAAAGCCTCTTTGTTTAAGTGGAAAAATACCAAACTGGTTTCTAGTTTGTCTGCCTTTGAAGCTGAGGGGTATAAGTGCCACTGAATGTGTGAGGCAGCCAGTGTTGTGCCACACTGTGTGTGGGTACTTCCTGTACCATGTTTTGTGGAGGTATTTTTTATTTATTTTTTTTTTGAGAGAGAGTAGTGAGGAGGTTTTTTTCTACGGTAGTATACTTGTTGTGGGAGGATCAGCGGAGGAGATGTGACCAGTTCTGAGGTATGAACCGCTCTGTTTGTCCCTGTAAGAGCTTCCGTTGGGCATAATTACTTTAGGTAAAAGACAGCTGACCGAAGACTGATGAAGTTTTGCCCAAAAAGGTCAATGCCGCACATGCGCACGCAGGCCGTGTACATGCATGGCCTTGTAGAGGATTGTTGTGATGCCTTGCAATAATTCAACTAGGCATTTTTGTCGTTTTTCTGTCTTTATATATTTATGCTGATTATTTAGTATACTTTTATGTTTATATTTTATACATTTTATATAAAGGTTTTTTATTGTTTGTTTGTTTGTTTGTTTGTTTTTTTTCAACAAGAATGCATTGATCAAAAGAGACATTGAAGACATTTATAATGTTACAAAATATTTTGGTAATTTTACCTTTGATGGTCCCTTTTGAACAATCTTTTAACTATGAATAACCTTGCACCTACATGTCAACTAACACTCATTAGAGTGTTAAAGTAGACTGCCTGCTTAATATCTGCTAACTCTTTATTGTGATGTTGTCCCAACAGACATTTAACTGACTATAAGTAACTTTGCAAGTACAAATAAACTTATTCTAACCCTAGCCCTACCAGTCTGCTAATACTATAGTGAGAGTATAATATGTAGTTGCAGCGTTACTTATAGTCATCAGAATGTGCTAAATGGACCAACAAAATGAAGAAAAGCCAAGATTTCTGTAAATGCTGTATTTTTTCACTTTTTATTCATCATAGAATCCTGGAAAAAAAAAATTCTAAGTTTAAGTAAAGCGCACAACTGTCTTCATCATTGATAATGGTAAAAGTTTCTGCAGTACATCAGCATATTAGAATGATTTCTGAATGATCATGTGACACTGAAGACTGATGAAAATTCAGCTTTGCCATCACAGGAATAAATTACATTATTGTATACATATATAACAGTTATTTAATTGTATTACTTCACAATATTTTAAAATATTTCACAATATTATAGTTTTTACTGTATTTTTATCAAATAAATACATGTTGGACTTTGGAGGCAAATCAATTGGTATATGTATGCCATTTAAAAGAAGAATAAAAGCTTTTCTCCTCAGTCTTGTTTCAGATTCTCATTGTCTTGTCTTCTCTGATGAAGTTATGCTGTGTCGGACCATTTGTCATAAAACGTCTTTAGGAAAAGTCAGTCTACGAGCTGCTCTCCCTGAGAGAGAGTCATCTATCTACACACACACACACACACACACACACACACACACACACACACACACACACACACACACACACACACACACACACACACACACACACAGGATGCAGGACACACTGGGAGATGGGCTACCATTAATCTGCTGTGACTGGGGGAAATTGTGTCTTTGTAATGAGTATTAGGTGTGCATCTACATGAATTAAAGCTAAATGAGTGTGTGATTGATCACCAGAACTAAATGACACAGAGCAGAGCGTCATTATGCTTTAACAGTGACTGTATCATATCAGGATGATTAACACACTCGGCCTGTCTGAAGAACATGTTTATGTAAACAAAAGAGAAGCGTGGCCAGCTGAAACAGTTTTGCCTGCTTTCAAAGGCATTGTAGCGGTAATATGTGTTAAATCCTCTTGTGAATTATTTTGTTTATGTGTGCTGATCTCTGAAACACAGCATGATTGGTAGCACCCCAGATGCACTGATTCCAGCTGTTTATTTCAATTTGCTGACAGTATTTATGTTTATGTTTCAGCTTTTTTGTTGAACTAATTGAATTTTACCTGTAAACAATACCTCTAAGTCTGATACTCGGATACTGAATTTTTCTTGTAAAACATTGTTTATGGACATGTTTTTTTAAATACTAGATATGCATGCCCATTCAGATGTTTGGGATCAGTATGATTAAAAAATAAATAAAATACAATTAAATAAATAAATAAATACTTTTATTCAGTAAAGATTCACTACTGTAAGTTGATCAAAAGTGACAGTAAAGATGTTTTATTTTGTTGCAAATTTTTTTTTAATGACTTAAAAATGCTGTTATTTTAAACTTTCTTTTCAGCAAAGAATTCTGAAAAATGCATCTGTTTTAAAAAAAATATTAACTGTTAAATGGTAACTTTTCATATTGATAATAATAAATGTTACTTTAACACTGAATCAGAATATTAGAATGATTTCTGATTTCTGAAGGATCATTTGAGACTGGAGAAATTGCTGATTTATTTATTTATTTATTGTATTTTTGATCTAAAAGGGTTAGGGTTAGACTAAATAAAAATAAAAATTCATGTTTCTTTTTTTATGCACTTTTCATAATACAGTACATATCATTTAAATATGCAGGTCACTGTGTCAAAGAAATGTCCATATGGCAGAAATATACAGTTTTAAGATCAAATACGAACTATAAACATTCGCAATCCCAAACTTTCAAACATAAGTGTATATATATTATTATTTTTGTACAAAACATACAGAGTTTGTCTGCTGAGTTGATTCTCTTGTAGTCTGTAGCTCTAAGATAAAACACCCAAATTAAGAGAGACAAGGAGCTCTATTCTCTCTGTAGTCACTGGCACGCTAACAGACGAATGTGTGTATGCGGTGTGTAAGGTGCGTTTGATGTTTCAGCCAAATTTTCTCACATGTTTTTACATAGAGTCTGGCATTTATGCACTCCAATTGTTTTGTCTGCAAGCACCTATACAGCACACCACTCTGGCTTCTGTTACTTCATAAAGTCCAGGCGAGCAGAGCTAGTGTGTTGGAGGTCTAAATTTTAACTGGAAACTATGGACACATCAGCAGTCTCTGTAACTGCCACAAATCCAATTGCTGAAGATGTATAATTAGCACAAACTTAAAAAAAAAATATATAAAAAACAAGTTCTTTATTTAAAGAGATAAGACCCATGGCAGACACTGTAATTTTCTAAAGCCCATTAGGACACAGTTTCACAAGGGCAGACAATTTAGCACATATCTATGCGGGCTGTGAGGGATGCAAGGTCGCGTCACCTCGGATACCGACATATTTACTGTACCTGGACACAGTAATGTTCCACTGTAACCACGGATACCATAATTATTCTGTCAAGCTCCCTGTTGGGCTAATTGTTCTAAAAACCGTAATTAACAGGCATCAGGATGCAACTCCTCTGTCACTTTCCTAAAACTCATTTACACCACCCAAATTGAAAATTGAACCCCCCCCCCCCACACACACACTTTTTTTTTTTTTAAATACAGGATTTTGAAAATTCTTTGGTTATATTGTTTGACTTTTGCCATCTCCCCTCTCCCATAAAGGCCATTACTACAAGACAGGCTCATAAATTGATTTAGTTCTTTAGATTTCTTCATAATAGAATATTATCATGTGTTGAGAGCATCTCTAAGGCAACACATTCAGTTTTGTTAGTTTATCTAGAGCATGCAGTATCCAAGACTGGTGGATTGAATTTGTGGTCGAATATATGAATTCACTTTTATTATGTCAACATAATATAATAGTTGTAATTTTTATTTTTATTAATACTATTAGCAACAAAAATGGTATATTAGACTAGATAAATGTGATACTGAACAGGAATTCAGAGAAGAATTTTATGTGTCTGAGCCAGACTTGTTGTTCGTGTTTTTTGAGCAACATGCAGTAACAAATCACTTACCCTATTAAAGCCGGGATGCATAAAATAAAAGCACTGGTCTTGTTCCAGGCCTTCACTCATTTTGTGCTGCTTTTGCTTACTTTAAATTATTCAGTGCTTTGACTTTTTTCTGTCAGCAACTGTGTGTTTCCCAGTGATGATATTCTGGCTGTGCTAATCGTTTCCTAGCGTCTGCCGTTTTTATGACTGACATAGCAATAAGCAGATTGTCCTGATATTTATGCCTTGTGCAGCTTAGAGAGATAATTAAAGTATATAAATTAATCAAGTGCAATTAATTAGGGGCTTTATGTTGGCAGCGGTACATCCTCGCATGTATAATTTATATTTATTGATTTGTTTGCTTTCATTAGCCTATGAGATAACAGTTGAAATGCATTAGCGAAGAGGGAAATGCAGAATTAGAATGAGTGCGGGCAGCAGGCGAATCATGTGGTTGCTCAGTAATTGATAGATCAGCGGCCGCTCAATGCTAATATGCTGCAGTGTTAACTGTCATAAGTGCACAGGATCGATGACTGATATTTTCCTCCATATCTGGTGCTTGATTAATGATGTTTTTGAAAGCAGCAGCCTGGTTAATGGTAAGTTGATAGGCATGCTAAATTTACTGTTTAATCAGCTTGTGGATTTATAGTGGCAGTGCAGCCAGAGTAGCTGGCCTGAAACGTGATGGTGCTCTAGAAGACTATTTGCATCAGTCAGCAGCCTGTATGAGCATTTAGGGCTCTCCACTGATTTCTCATTGACCCTACAGCTATCATTCATC